>NW_026691076.1:300000-600000 GCF_020826845.1 Diceros bicornis minor
AGCTTGTAAGGATCACATAATTCCTAACAAAGTTTTGACACAGATTCCCACTTCGGGCATTCAGAACATATAGCACGTTGCTGTAAGCAAGCACATTCTCATTCAAAGATGCGAGTTACTATGTAGGAACAAGTTTGTATAGGTATTTCAAAGATGCCCAGAACTGAGCTAAACTTGGTATGTGTCCAACTCCTAGAAATAACTTCATGCCCCAACTCCCTTACTTCCAGCTAGTAAGGATCACATAATTCCTAACAAAGTTTTGACACAGATTCCCAATTCGGGCATTCAGAACATATAGCACGTTGCTGTAAGCAAGCACATTCTCATTCAAAGTTGCAAGTTACTATGTAGGAACAAGTTTGTATAGGTATTTCAAAGATTCCCAGAACTGAGCTAAACTTGGTATGTGTCCTACCTCTACAAATAACTTCATGCCACAACTCCCTTACTTCCAGCTAGTAAGGATCACATAATTCCTAACAAAGATTTGACACAGATTCCCAATTCGGGCATTCAGAACATATAGCACGTTGATGTAAGCAAGCACATTCTCATTCAAAGTTGCAAGTTACTATGTAGGAACAAGTTTGTATAGGTATTTCAAAGATGCCCAGAACTGAGCTAAACGTTGTATGTCTCCAACTCCTAGAAATAACTTCATGCTCAATCTCCCTTACTTCCAGCTAGTAAGGATCACATAATTTCTAACAAAGTTTTGACACAGATTCCAAATTCGGGCATTCAGAACATGTAACACGTTGCTGTAAGCAAGCACATTCTCATTCAAAGTTGCAAGTTACTATGTAGGAACAAGTTTGTATAGGTATTTCAAAGATGCCCAGAACTGAGCTAAAAGTTGTATGTCTCCAACTCCTAGAAATAACTTCATACCCCATCCCCCTACTTCCAGCTAGTAAGGATCACATAATTCCTAACAAAGTTTTGACACAGATTCCCAATTCGGGCATTAAGAACATGTAGCACGTTGCTGTAAGCAAGCACATTCTCATTCAAAGTTGCAAGTTACTATGTAGGAACAAGTTTGTATAGGTATTTCATGATGCCCAGAACTGAGCTAAACGTTGTATGTCTCCAACTCCTAGAAATAACTTCATGCCCCATCTCCCTTACTTCCAGCTAGTAAGGATCACATAATTCCTAACAAAGTTTTGACACAGATTCCCAATTCGGGCATTCAGAACATATAGCACGTTGCTGTAAGCAAGCACATTCTCATTCAAAGTTGCAAGTTACTATGTAGGAACAAGTTTGTATAGGTATTTCAAAGATGCCCAGAACTGAGCTAAACTTGGTATGTCTCCAACTCCTAGAAATAACTTCATGCCCCATCTCCCTTACTTCCAGCTAGTAAGGATCACATAATTCCTAACAAAGCTTTGACACAGATTCCCAATTCGGGCATTCAGAACATATAGCACGTTGCTGTAAGCAAGCACATTCTCATTCAAAGTTGCAAGTTACTATGTAGGAACAAGTTTGTATAGGTATTTCAAAGATGCCCATAACTGAGCTAAATGATGTATGTTTCCAGATCCTAGAAATAACTTCATGCCCCCTCTCACTTACTTCCAGCTAGTAAGGATCACATAATTTCTAACAAAGTTTTGACACAGATTCCCAATTCGGGCATTCAGAACATGTAGCACGTTGCTGTATGCAAGCACATTCTCATTCAAAGTTGCAAGTGACTATGTAGGAACAAGTTTGTATAGGTATTTCAAAGATGCCCAGAACTGAGCTAAACGTTGTATGTCTCCAACTCCTAGAAATAACTTCATGCCCCATCTCCCTTACTTCCAGCTAGTAAGGATCACATAATTTCTAACAAAGTTTTGACACAGATTCCCAATTCGGGCATTCAGAACATGTAACACGTTGCTGTAAGCAAGCACATTCTCATTCAAAGTTGCAAGTTACTATGTAGGAACAAGTTTGTATAGGTATTACAAAGATGCCCAGAACTGAGCTAAACTTGGTATGTCTCCAATTCCTAGAAATAACTTCATGCCCCATCTCCCTTACTTCCAGCTAGTAAGGATCACATAATTCCTAAAAAGTTTTGACACAGATTCCCAATTCGGGCATTCAGAACATGTAGCACGTTGCTGTATGCAAGCACATTCTCATTCAAAGTTGCAAGTTACTATGTAGGAACAAGTTTGTATAGGTATTTCAAAGATGCCCAGAACTGAGCTAAACTTGGTATGTGTCCAACTCCTAGAAATAACTTCATGCCCCATCTCCCTTAATTCCAGCTAGTAAGGATCACATAATTCCTAACAAAGTTTTGACACAGATTCCCAATTCGGGCATTCAGAACATATAGCACGTTGCTGTAAGCAAGCACATTCTCATTCAAAGTTGCAAGTTACTATGTAGGAACAAGTTTGTATGGGTATTTAAAGATGCCCAGAACTGAGCTAAACTTGGTATGTCTCCAACCTCTAGAAAGAACTTCATGCCCCAACACCCTTACTTCTAGCTAGTAAGGATCACATAATTCCTAACAAAGTTTTGACACAGATTCCCAATTCGGGCATTCAGAACATATAGCACGTTGCTGTAAGCAAGCACATTCTCATTCAAAGTTGCAATTTACTATGTAGGAACAAGTTTGTATATGTATTTCAAAGATGCCCAGAACTGAGCTAAACTTGGTATGTCTCCAACTCCTAGAAATAACTTCATGCCCCATCTCCCTTAATTCCAGCTAGTAAGGATCACATAATTTCTAACAAAGTTTTGACACAGATTCCCAATTCGGGCATTCAGAACATGTAGCACGTTGCTGTAAGCAAGCACATTCTCATTCAAAGTTGCAAGTTACTATGTAGGAACAAGTTTGTATAGGTATTTCAAAGATGCCCAGAACTGAGCTAAACGTTGTATGTCTCCAACTCCTAGAAATAACTTCATGCCACATCTCCCTTACATCCAGCTAGTAAGGATCACATAATTTCTAACAAAGGTTTGACACAGAATCCCAAATCGGGCATTCAGAAAATGTAGCACGTTGATGTAAGCAAGCACATTCTCATTCAAAGTTGCAAGTTACTATGTAGGAACAAGCTTGTGTAGGTATTTCAAACATGCCCAGAAAAGAGCTAAACTTGGTATGTCTCCAACTCCTAGAAATAACTTCATGCCCCATCTCCCTTACTTCCAGCTAGTAAGGATCACATAATTCCTAACAAAGTTTTGACACAATTCCCAATTCGGGCATTCAGAACATATAGCACGTTGCTGTAAGCAAGCACATTCTCATTCAAAGTTGCAAGTTACTATGTAGGAACAAGTTTGTATAGGTATTTCAAAGATGCCCAGAACTGAGCTAAACTTGGTATGTGTCCTACCTCTACAAATAACTTCATGCCACAACTCCCTTACTTCCAGCTAGTAAGGATCACATAATTCCTAACAAAGATTTGACACAGATTCCCAATTCGGGCATTCAGAACATATAGCACGTTGATGTAAGCAAGCACATTCTCATTCAAAGTTGCAAGTTACTATGTAGGAACAAGTTTGTATAGGTATTTCAAAGATGCCCAGAACTGAGCTAAACGTTGTATGTCTCCAACTCCTAGAAATAACTTCATGCTCAATCTCCCTTACTTCCAGCTAGTAAGGATCACATAATTTCTAACAAAGTTTTGACACAGATTCCCAAATCGGGCATTCAGAACATGTAACACGTTGCTGTAAGCAAGCACATTCTCATTCAAAGTTGCAAGTTACTATGTAGGAACAAGTTTGTATAGGTATTTCAAAGATGCCCAGAACTGAGCTAAAAGTTGTATGTCTCCAACTCCTAGAAATAACTTCATACCCCATCCCCCTACTTCCAGCTAGTAAGGATCACATAATTCCTAACAAAGTTTTGACACAGATTCCCAATTCGGGCATTAAGAACATGTAGCACGTTGCTGTAAGCAAGCACATTCTCATTCAAAGTTGCAAGTTACTATGTAGGAACAAGTTTGTATAGGTATTTCATGATGCCCAGAACTGAGCTAAACGTTGTATGTCTCCAACTCCTAGAAATAACTTCATGCCCCATCTCCCTTACTTCCAGCTAGTAAGGATCACATAATTCCTAACAAAGTTTTGACACAGATTCCCAATTCGGGCATTCAGAACATATAGCACGTTGCTGTAAGCAAGCACATTCTCTTTCAAAGTTGCAAGTTACTATGTAGCAACAAGTTTGTATAGGTATTTCAAAGATGCCCGGAACTGAGCTAAACGTTGTATGTCTCCAACTCCTAGAAATAACTGAATGCCCCATCTCCCTTACTTCCATCTAGTAAGGATCACATAATTCCTAAAAAAGTTTTGACACAGATTCGCAATTCGGGCATTCAGAACATATAGCACGTTGCTGTAAGCAAGCACATTCTCATTCAAAGTTGCAAGTTACTATGTAGGAACAAGTTTGTATAGGTATTTCAAAGATGCCCAGAACTAAGCTAAACTTGGTATGTGTCCAACTCCTAGAAATAACTTCATGGCCAATCTCCCTTACTTCCAGCTAGTAAGGATCACATAATTCCTAAGAAAGTTTTGACACAGATTCCCAATTCGGGCATTTAGAACATATAGCACGTTGCTGTAAGCAAGCACATTCTCATTCAAAGTTGCAAGTTACTATGTAGGAACAAGTTTGTATAGGTATTTCAAAGATGCCCAGAACTGAGCTAAACTTGGTATGTGTCCAACTCCTAGAAATAACTTCATGCCCCATCTCCCTTTCTTCCAGCTAGTAAGGATCACATAATTCCTAACAAAGTTTTGACACAGATTCCCAATTCGGGCATTCAGAACATATAGCACGTTGCTGTAAGCAAGCACATTCTGATTCAAAGTTGCAAGTTACTATGTAGGAACAAGTTTGTATAGGTATTTCAAAGATGCCCAGAACTGAGCTAAACTTGGTATGTGTCCAACTCCTAGAAATAACATCATGCCCCATCTCCCTTAATTCCAGCTAGTAAGGATCACATAATTCCTAACAAAGTTTTCACACAGATTCCTAATTCGGGCATTCAGAACATATAGCACGTTGCTGTAAGCAAGCACATTCTCATTCAAAGTTGCAAGTTACTATGTAGGAACAAGTTTGTATAGGTATTTCAAAGATGCCCAGAACTGAGCTAAACTTGGTATGTGTCCAACCTCTAGAAATAACTTCATGCCCCAACTCCACTACTTCCAGCTTGTAAGGATCACATAATTCCTAACAAAGTTTTGACACAGATTCCCACTTCGGGCATTCAGAACATATAGCACGTTGCTGTAAGCAAGCACATTCTGATTCAAAGTTGCAAGTTACTATGTAGGAACAAGTTTGTATAGGTATTTCAAAGATGCCCAGAACTGAGCTAAACTTGGTATGTGTCCAACTCCTAGAAATAACTTCATGCCCCAACTCCCTTACTTCCAGCTAGTAAGGATCACATAATTCCTAACAATGTTTTGACACAGATTCCCAATTCGGGCGTTCAGAACATAGAGCACGTTGCTGTAAGCAAGCACATTCTCATTCAAAGTTGCAAGTTACTATGTAGGAACAAGTTTGTAAAGGTATTTCAAAGATGCCCAGAACTGAGCTAAACTTGGTATGTCATCAACTCCTAGAAATAACTTCATGCCCCATCACCCTTACTTCCAGCTAGTAAGGATCACATAATTCCTAACAAAGTTTTGACACAGATTTCCAATTCGGGCATTCAGAACATATAGCACGTTGCTGTAAGCAAGCACATTCTCATTCAAAGTTGCAAGTTACTATGTAGGAACAAGTTTGTAAAGGTATTTCAAAGATGCCCAGAACTGAGCTAAACGTTGTATGTCTCCAACTCCTAGAAATAACTTCATGCCCCATCTCCCTTACTTCCAGCTAGTAAGGATCACATAATTTCTAACAAAGTTTTGACACAGATTCCCAATTCGGGCATTCAGAACATGTAACACGTTGATGTAAGCAAGCACATTCTCATTCAAAGTTGCAAGTTACTATGTAGGAACAATTTGTATACGTATTTTAAAGATTTCCAGAACTGAGCTAAACGTGGTATGTGTCCAACCTCTAGAAATAACTGCATGACCCAACTCCCTTA
Organism: Diceros bicornis minor; assembly: GCF_020826845.1. Classification (NCBI taxonomy): domain Eukaryota; kingdom Metazoa; phylum Chordata; class Mammalia; order Perissodactyla; family Rhinocerotidae; genus Diceros; species Diceros bicornis. Next base: position 306,144 of record NW_026691076.1, read on the forward strand.
CTTCTAGCCAGTAAGGATCACATAATTCCTAACAAAGTTTTGACACAGATTCCCAATTCGGGCATTCAGAACATGTAGCACGTTGCTGTCAGCAAGCACATTCTCATTCAAAGTTGTAAGTTACTATGTAGGAACAAGTTTGTATAGGTATTTCAAAGATGCCGAGAACTGAGCTAAACTTGGTATGTGTCCAACTCCTAGAAATAACTTCATGCCCCATCTCCCTTACTTCCATCTAGTAAGGATCACATAATTCCTAACAAAGTTTTGACACAGATTCCCTAATCGGGCATTCAGAACATATAGCACGTTGCTGTAAGCAAGCACATTCTCATTCAAGGTTGCAAGTTACTATGTAGGAACAAATTTGTAAAGGTATTTCAAAAATGCCCAGAACTGAGCTAAACTTGGTATGTCTTCAACTTCTAGAAATAACTTCATGCCCCATCTCCCTTACTTCCAGCTAGTAAGGATCACATAATTCCTAACAAAGATTTGACACAGATTCCCAATTCGGGCATCCAGAACATATAGCACGTTTCTGTAAGCAAGCACATTCTCATTCAAAGTTGCAAATTACTATGTAGGAACAAGTTTGTATAGGTATTTCAAAGATGCCCAGAACTGAGCTAAACTTGGTATGTGTCCAACTCCTAGAAATAACTTCATGCCCCATCTCCCTTAATTCCAGCTAGTAAGGATAGCATAATTCCTAACAAAGTTTTGACAAAGATTCCCAATTCGGGCATTCAGAACATATAGCAAGTTGCTGTAAGCAAGCACATTCTCATTCAAAGTTGCAAGTTACTATGTAGGAACAAGTTTGTATAGGTATTTCAAAGATGCCCAGAACTGAGCTAAACGTTGTATGTCTCCAACTCCTAGAAATACCTTCATGCCCCATCTCCCTTAATTCCAGCTAGTAAGGATCACATAATTCCTAACAAAGTTTTGACACAGATTCCCAATTCGGGCATTGAGAACACATAGAAAGTTGCTGTAAGCAAGCACATTCTCATTCAAAGTTGCAAGTTACTATGTAGGAACAAGTTTGTATAGGTATTTCAAAGATGCCCAGAACTGAGCTAAACTTGGTATGTGTCCAACTCCTAGAAATAACTTCATGGCCCATCACCCTTACTTCCAGCTAGTAAGGATCACATAATTCCTAACAAAGTTTTGACACAGATTCCCAATTCGGGCATTCAGAACATATAGCACGTTGCTGTAAGCAAGCACATTCTCATTCAAAGTTGCAAGTTAATATGTAAGAACAAGTTTGTATAGGTATTTCAAAGATGCCCAGAACTGAGCTAAACGTTGTATATCTCCACTCCTAGAAATAACATCATGCCCCATCTCCCTTACTTCCAGCTAGTAAGGATCACATAATTCCTAACAAAGTTTTGACACAGATTCCCAATTCGGGCATTCTGAACATGTAGCACGTTGCTGTAAGCAAGCACATTCTCATTCAAAGTTGCAAGTTACTATGTAGGAACAAGTTTGTATAGGTATTTCAAAGATGCCCAGAACTGAGCTAAACTTGGTATTTCTCCAACTCATAGAAATAACTTCATGCCCCATCTCCCTTACTTCCATCTAGTAAGGATCAGATAATTCCTAACAAAGTTTTGACACAGATTCCCTAATCGGGCATTCAGAACATATAGCACGTTGCTGTAAGCAAGCACATTCTCATTCATGGTTGCAAGTTACTATGTAGGAACAAATTTGTAAAGGTATTTCAAAGATGCCCAGAACTGAGCTAAACTTGGTATGTGTCCAACTCCTAGAAATAACTTCATGCCCCATCTCCCTTACTTCCAGCGAGTAAGGATCACATAATTCCTAAGAAAGTTTTGACACAGATTCCCAATTCGGGAATTCAGAACATGTAGCACGTTGCTGTATGCAAGCACATTCTCATTCAAAGTTGCAAGTTACTATGTAGGAACAAGTTTGTATAGGTATTTCAAAGATGCCCAGAACTGAGCTAAACTTGGTATGTGTCTAACCTCTAGAAAGAACTTCATGCCCCAACTCCCTTACTTCCAGCTAGTAAGGATCACATAATTCCTAACAAAGTTTTGACACAGATTCCCTATTCGGGCATTCAGAACATACAGCACGTTGCTGTAAGCAAGCACATTCTCATTCAAAGTTGCAAGTTACTATGTAGGAACAAGTTTGTAAAGGTATTTCAAAGATGCCCAGAACTGAGATAACTTGGTATGTCATCAACTCCTAGAAATAACTTCATGCCCCATCACCCTTACTTCCAGCTAGTAAGGATCACATAATTCCTAACAAAGTTTTGACACAGATTCCCAATTCGGGCATTCAGAAGAGATAGCACGTTGCTGTAAGCAAGCACATTCTCATTCAAAGTTGCAAGTTACTATGTAGGAACAAGTTTGTAAAGGTATTTCAAAGATGCCCAGAAGTGAGCTAAACTTGGTATGTGTCCAACTCCTAGAAATAACTTCATGCCCCATCTCCCTTAATTCCAGCTAGTAAGGATCACATAATTCCTAACAAAGTTTTGACACAGATTCCCAATTGGGGCATTCAGAACATATAGCACGTTGCTGTAAGCAAGCACATTCTCATTCAAAGTTGCAAGTTACTATGTAGGAACAAGTTTGTATAGGTATTTCAAAGATGCCCAGAACTGTGCTAAACTTGGTATGTGTCCAACTCCTAGAAATATCTTCATGCCCCAACTCCCTTACTTCCAGCTAGTAATGATCACATAATTCCTAACAAAGTTTTGACACAGATTCCCAATTCGGTCATTCAGAACATATAGCACGTTGCTGTAAGCAAGCACATTCTAATTCACTGTTGCAAGTTACTATGTAGGAAAAAGTTTGTAAAGGTATTTCAAAGATGCCCAGAACTGAGCTAAACTTGGTATGTCATCAACTCCTAGAAATAACTTCATGCCCCATCACCCTTACTTCCAGCTAGTAAGGATCACATAATTCGTAAAAAGTTTTGACACAGATTCCCAATTCGGGCATTCAGAACATATAGCACGTTGCTGTAAGCAAGCACATTCTCATTCAAAGTTGCAAGTTACTATGTAGGAACAAGTTTGTAAAGGTATTTCAAAGATGCCCAGAACTGAGCTAAACTTGGTATGTCATCAACTCCTAGAAATAACTTCATGCCCCATCACCCTTACTTCCAGCTAGTAAGGATCACATAATTCCTAACAAAGTTTTGACACAGATTTCCAATTCGGGCATTCAGAACATATAGCACGTTGCTGTAAGCAAGCACATTCTCATTCAAAGTTGCAAGTTACTATGTAGGAACAAGTTTGTAAAGGTATTTCAAAGATGCCCAGAACTGAGCTAAACGTTGTATGTCTCCAACTCCTAGAAATAACTTCATGCCCCATCTCCCTTACTTCCAGCTAGTAAGGATCACTTAATTTCTAACAAAGTTTTGACACAGATTCCCAATTCGGGCATTCAGAACATGTAACACGTTGATGTAAGCAAGCACATTCTCATTCAAAGTTGCAAGTTACTATGTAGGAACAATTTGTATACGTATTTTAAAGATTTCCAGAACTGAGCTAAACGTGGTATGTGTCCAACCTCTAGAAATAACTGCATGACCCAACTCCCTTACTTCTAGCCAGTAAGGATCACATAATTCCTAACAAAGTTTTGACACAGATTCCCAATTCGGGCATTCAGAACATGTAGCACGTTGCTGTAAGCAAGCACATTCTCATTCAAAGTTGTAAGTTACTATGTAGGAACAAGTTTGTATAGGTATTTCAAAGATGCCGAGAACTGAGCTAAACTTGGTATGTGTCCAACTCCTAGAAATAACTTCATGCCCCATCTCCCTTACTTCCATCTAGTAAGGATCACATAATTCCTAACCAAGTTTTGACACAGATTCCCTAATAGGGCATTCAGAACATATAGCACGTTGCTGTAAGCAAGCACATTCTCATTCAAGGTTGCAAGTTACTATGTAGGAACAAATTTGTAAAGGTATTTCAAAAATGCCCAGAACTGAGCTAAACTTGGTATGTCTTCAACTTCTAGAAATAACTTCATGCCCCATCTCCCTTACTTCCAGCTAGTAAGGATCACATAATTCCTAACAAAGATTTGACACAGATTCCCAATTCGGGCATCCAGAACATATAGCACGTTTCTGTAAGCAAGCACATTCTCATTCAAAGTTGCAAATTACTATGTAGGAACAACTTTGTATAGGTATTTCAAAGATGCCCAGAACTGAGCTAAACTTGGTATGTGTCCAACTCCTAGAAATAACTTCATGCCCCATCTCCCTTAATTCCAGCTAGTAAGGATAGCATAACTCCTAACAAAGTTTTGACAAAGATTCCCAATTCGGGCATTCAGAACATATAGCAAGTTGCTGTAAGCAAGCACATTCTCATTCAAAGTTGCAAGTTACTATGTAGGAACAAGTTTGTATAGGTATTTCAAAGATGCCCAGAACTGAGCTAAACGTTGTATGTCTCCAACTCCTAGAAATAACTTCATGCCCCATCTCCCTTAATTCCAGCTAGTAAGAATCACATAATTCCTAACAAAGTTTTGACACAGATTCCCAATTCGGGCATTCAGAACATATAGCACGTTGCTGTAAGCAAGCACATTCTCATTCAAAGTTGCAAGTTACTATGTAGGAACAAGTTTGTATAGGTATTTCAAAGATGCCCAGAACTGTGCTAAACTTGGTATGTGTCCAACTCCTAGAAATACCTTCATGCCCCAACTCCCTTACTTCCAGCTAGTAAGGATCACATAATTCCTAACAAAGTTTTGACACAGATTCCCAATTCGGGAATTCAGAACACATAGAAAGTTGCTGTAAGCAAGCACATTCTCATTCAAAGTTGCAAGTTACTATGTAGGAACAAGTTTGTATAGGTATTTCAAAGATGCCCAGAACTGAGCTAAACTTGGTATGTGTCCAACTCCTAGAAATAACTTCATGTCCCATCACCCTTACTTCCAGCTAGTAAGGATCACATAATTCCTAACAAAATTTTGACACAGATTCCCAATTCGGGCATTCAGAACATATAGCACGTTGCTGTAAGCAAGCACATTCTCATTCAAAGTTGCAAGTTACTATGTAGGAACAAGTTTGTATAGGTATTTCAAAGATGCCCAGAACTGTGCTAAACTTGGTATGTATCCAACTCCTAGAAATACCTTCATGCCCCAACTCCCTTACTTCCAGCTAGTAAGGATCACATAATTCCTAACAAAATTTTGATACAGATTCCCAATTCGGGCATTCAGAACATATAGCACGTTGCTGTAAGCAAGCACATTCTCATTCAAAGTTGCAAGTTACTATGTAGGAACAAGTTTGTATAGGTATTTCAAAGATGCCCAGAACTGAGCTAAACGTTGTATGTCTCCAACTCCTTGAAATAACTTCATGCCCCATCTCCCTTACTTCCAGCCAGTAAGGATCACATAATTTCTAACAAAGTTTTAACAGAGATTCCCAATTCGGGCATTCAGAACATATAGCACGTTTCTGTAGGCAAGCACATACTCATTCAAAGTTGCAAGTTACTATGTAGGAACAAGTTTGTAAAGGTATTTCAAAGATGACCAGAACTGAGCTAAACGTTGTGTGTCTCCAACTCCTAGAAATAACTTCATGCCCCATCACCCTTACTTCCAGCCTGTAAGGATCACATAATTCCTAACAAAGTTTTGACACAGATTCACAATTCGGGCATTCAGAACATATAGCACGTTGCTGTAAGCAAGCACATTCTCATTCAAAGTTGCAAGTTACTATGTAGGAACAAGTTTGTATAGGTATTTCAAAGATTTCCAGAACTGAGCTAAACGTGGTATGTGTACAACCTCTAGAAATAACTTCATGACCCAACTCCCTTACTTCTAGCCAGTAAGGATCACATAATTCCTAACAAAGTTTTGACACAGATTCCCAATTCGGGCATTCAGAACATAAAGCACGTTGCTGTAAGCAAGCACATTCTCATTCAAAGTTGCAAGTTACTATGTAGGAACAAGTTTGTATAGGTATTTCAAAGATGCCCAGAACTGTGCTAAACTTGGTATGTGTCCAACTCCTAGAAATACCTTCATGCCCCCACTCCCTTACTTCACGCCAGTAAGGATCACATAATTCCTAACAAAGTTTTGACACAGATTACCAATTGGGGCATTCAGAACATATAGCACGTTGCTGTAAGCAAGCACATTCTCATTCAAAGTTGCAAGTTACTATGAAGGAACAAGTTTGTATAGGTATTAGAAAGATGCCCAGAACTGAGCTAAACTTGGTATGTCTCCAATTCCTAGAAATAACTTCATGCCCCATCTCCCTTACTTCCAGCTAGTAAGGATCACATAATTCCTAAAAAGTTTTGACACAGATTCCCAATTCGGGCATTCAGAACATGTAGCACGTTGCTGTATGCAAGCACATTATCATTCAAAGTTGCAAGTTACTATGTAGGAACAAGTTTGTATAGGTATTTCAAAGATGCCCAGAACTGAGCTAAACTTGGTATGTGTCCAACCTCTAGAAAGAACTTCATGCCCCAACACCCTTACGTCCAGCTAGTAAGGATCACATAATTCATAACAAAGTTTTGACACAGATTCCCAATTCGGGCATTCAGAACATATAGCACGTTGCTGTAAGCAAGCACATTCTCATTCAAAGTTGCAATTTACTATGTAGGAACAAGTTTGTATAGGTATTTCAAAGATGCCCAGAACTGAGCTAAACTTGGTATGTGTCCAACTCCTAGAAATAACTTCATGCCCCATCTCCCTTAATTCCAGCTAGTAAGGATCACATAATTCCTAACAAAGTTTTGACACAGATTCCCAATTCGGGCATTCAGAACATATAGCACGTTGCTGTAAGCAAGCACATTCTCATTCAAAGTTGCAAGTTACTATGTAGGAACAAGTTTGTATAGGTATTTCAAAGATGCCCAGAACTGTGCTAAACTTGGTATGTGTCCAACTCCTAGAAATACCTTCATGCCCCAACTCCCTTACTTCCAGCTAGTAAGGATCACATAATTCCTAACAAAATTTTGACACAGATTCCCAATTCGGGCATTCAGAACATATAGCACGTTGCTGTAAGCAAGCACATTCTCATTCAAAGTTGCAAGTTACTATGTAGGAACAAGTTTGTATAGGTATTTCAAAGATGCCCAGAACTGAGCTAAACGTTGTATGTCTCCAACTCCTAGAAATAACTTCATGCCCCAACTCACTTACTTCCAACTAGTAAGGATCGCATAATTCCTAACAAAGTTTTGACACAGATTCCCAATTCGGGCATTCAGAACATATAGCACGTTGCTGTAAGCAAGCACATTCTCATTCAAAGTTGCAAGTTACTATGTAGGAACAAGTTTGTATAGGACTTTCAAAGATGCCCAGAACTGAGCTAAACTTGGTATGTGTCCAACTCCTAGAAATAACTTCATGCCCCAACTCCCTTAATTCCAGCTAGTAAGGATCACATAATTCCTAACAAAGTTTTGACACAGATTCCCAATTCGGGCATTCAGAACATATAGCATGTTGCTGTAAGCAAGCACATTCTCATTCAAAGTTGCAAGTTACTATGTAGGAACAAGTTTGTATAGGACTTTCAAAAATGCCCAGAACTGAGCTAAACGTTGTATGTCTCCAACTCCTAGAAACAACTTCATGCCCAATCTCCCTTACTTCCAGCTAGTAAGGATCACATAATTCCTAACAAAGTTTTGACACAGAATCCCAATTCGGTCATTCAGAACATATAGCAGGTTGATGATAAGCAAGCACATTCTCATTCAAAGTTGCAAGTTACTATGTAGGAACAAGTTTGTATAGGTATTTTAAAGATGCCCAGAACTGAGCTAAACGTTGTATGTCTCCAACTCCTGGAAAAAACTTCATGCTCCATCTCCCTTACTTCCATCTAGTAAGGATCACATAATTTCTAACAAATTTTTGACACAGATTCCCAATTCGGGCATTCAGAACATATAGCACGTTGCTGTAAGCAAGCACATTCTCATTCAAAGTTGCAAGTTACTATGTAGGAACAAGTTTGTAAAGGTATTTCAAAGATGCCCAGAACTGACCTAAACGTTGTATGTCTCCAACTCCTAGAAATAACTTCATGCACCATCACCATTACTACCAGCCAGTAAGGATCACATAATTACTAACAAAGTTTTGACACAGATTCCCAATTCGGGCATTCAGAACATATAGCACGTTGCTGTAAGCAAGCACATTCTCATTCAAAGTTGCAAGTTACTATGTAGGAACAAGTTTGTATAGGTATTTCAAAGATGCCCAGAACTGAGCTAAACTTGGTATGTGTCCAACTCCTAGAAATAACTTCATACCCCAACTCCCTTACTTTCAGCTAGTAAGGATAACATAATTACTAACAAAGTTTTGACACAGATTCCCAATTCGGGCATTCAGATCATATAGCACGTTGCTGTAAGCAAGCACATTCTCATTCAAAGTTGCAAGTTACTATGTAGGAACAAGTTTGTATAGGTATTTCAAAGATGCCCAGAACTGAGCTAAACGTTGTATGTCTCCAACTCCTAGAAATAACTTCATGCCCCATCTCCCTTACTTTCATCTAGTAAGGATCACATAATTTCTAACAAAGTTTTGACACAGATTCCCAATTCGGGCATTCAGAACATATAGCACGTTGCTGTAAGCAAGCACATTCTCATTCAATATTGCAAGTTACTATGTAGGAACTAGTTTGTATAGGACTTTCAAAGATGCCCAGAACTGAGCTAAACGTTGTATGTCTCCAACTCCTAGAAATAACTTCATGCCCCATCTCCCTTACTTTCATCTAGTAAGGATCACATAATTTCTAACAAAGTTTTGACACAGATTCCCAATTCGGGCATTCAAAACATATAGCACGTTGCTGTAAGCAAGCACATTCTCATTCAAAGTTGCAAGTTACTATGTAGGAAGAAGTTTGTATAGGTATTTCAAAGATGCCCAGAACTGAGCTAAACGGTGTATGTCTCCAACTCCTAGAAATAACTTCATGCCCCCTCTCCCTTTCTTCCAGCTAGTAAGGATCACATAATTCCTAACAAAGTTTTGACACAGATTCCCAATTCGGGCATTCACAACATGTAGAACGTTGCTGTAAGCAAGAACATTCTCATTCAAAGTTGCAAGTTACTATGTAGGAACAAGTTTGTATAGGTATTTCAAAGATGCCCAGAACTGAGCTAAACGTTGTATGTCTCCAACTCCTAGAAATAACTTCATGCCCAATCTCCCTTACTTCCAGCTAGTAAGGATCACATAATTCCTAACAAAGTTTTGACACAGATTCCCAATTCGGGCATTCAGAACATATAGCACGTTGATGTAAGCAAGAACAGTCTCATTCAAAGTTGCAAGTTACTATATAGGTACAAGTTTGTATAGGTATTTCAAAGATGCCCAGAACTGAGCTAAACTTGGTATGTCTCCAACTCCTAGAAATAACTTCATGCCCCATCTAGCTTACTTCCAGCTAGTAAGGATCACATAATTCCTAACAAAGTTTTGACACAGATTCCCAATTCGGGCATTCAGAACATGTAGCACGTAGCTGTAAGCAAGGACATTCAATTCAAAGTTGCAAGTTAATATGTAGGAACAAGTTTGTATAGGTATTTCAAAGATGCCCAGAACTGAGTTAAACGTTGTATGTCTCCAACTCCTAGAAATAACTTCATGCCCCATCTCCCTTACTTCCAGCTAGTAAGGATCACATAATTTCTAAGAAAGTTTTGACACAGATTCGCAATTCGGGCATTCAGAACATATAGCACGTTGCAGTAAGCATGCACATTCTCATTCAAAGTTGCAAGTTACTATGTAGGAACAAGTTTGTATAGGTATTTCAAAGATGCCCAAAACTGAGCTAAACTTGGTATGTCTCCAACTCCTAGAAATAACTTCATGCCCCATCACCCTTACTTCCAGCTAGTAAGGATCACATAATTCCTAACAAAGTTTTGACACAGATTCCCAATTCGGGCATTCAGAACATATAGCTCGTTGCTGTAAGCAAGCACATTCTCATTCAAAGTTGCAAGTTACTATGTAGGAACAAGTTTGTATAGGTATTTCAAAGATGCCCAGAACTGAGCTAAACTTTGTATGTCTCCAACTACTAGAAATAACATCATGCCCCATCTCCCTTACTTCCAGCAAGTAAGGATCACATAATTCCTAACAATGTTTTGACACAGATTCCCAATTCGGGCATTCAGAACATATAGCACGTTGCTGTAAGCAAGCACATTCTCATTCAAAGTTGCAAGTTACTATGTAGGAACATGTTTGTATAGGTATTTCAAAGATGCCCAGAACTGAGCTAAACTTGGTATGTATCCAAATCCTAGAAATAATTTCATGCCCCATCTCCCTTACTTCCAGCTAGTAAGGATCACATAATTCCTAACAAAGTTTTGACACAGATTCCCAATTCGGGCATTCAGAACATATAGCACGTTGCTGTAAGCAAGCACATTCTCATTCAAAGTTGCAAGTTACTATGTAGGAACAAGTTTGTATAGGTGTTTTAAAGATGCCCAGAACTGAGCTAAACTTGGTATGTGTCCAACCTCTAGAAATAACTGCATGCCCCAACTCCCTTACTTCCAGCTAGTAAGGATCACATAATTCCTAACAAAGTTTTGACACAGATTCCCAATTCGGGCATTCAGAACATATAGCACGTTGCTGTAAGCAAGCACATTCTCATTCAAAGTTGCAAGTTACTATGTAGGAACAAGTTTGTATAGGTATTTCAAAGATGCCCAGAACTGAGCTAAACTTGGTATGTCTCCAACTCCTAGAAATAACTTCATGCCCCATCACCCTTACTTCCAGCTAGTAAGGATCACATAATTCCTAACAAAGTTTTGACACAGATTCCCAATTCGGGCATTCAGAACATATAGCACGTTGCTGTAAGCAAGCACATTCTCATTCAAAGTTGCAAGTTACTATGTAGGAACAAGTTTGTATAGGTATTTCAAAGATGCCCAGAACTGAGCTAAACGTTGTATGTCTCCAACTCCTAGAAATAACTTCATGCCCCTTCTCCCTTACTTCCAGCTAGTAAGGATCACATAATTCCTAACAAAGTTTTGACACAGATTCCCAATTCGGGCATTCAGAACATATAGCACGTTGCTGTAATCAAGCACATTCTCATTCAAAGTTGCAAGTTACTATGTAGGAACAAGTTTGTATAGGACTTTCAAAGATGCCCAGAACTGAGCTAAACTTGGAATGTCTCCAACTCCTAGAAATAACTTCATGCCCCATCTCCCTTACTTCCAGCTAGTAAGGATCACATAATTCCTAACAAAGTTTTGACACAGATACCCAATTCGGGCATTCAGAACATATAGCACGTTGCTGTAAGCAAGCACATTCTCATTTAAAGTTGCAAGTTACTATGTAGGAACAAGTTTGTATAGGTATTTCAAAGATGCCCAGAACTGAGCTAAAAGTTGTATGTCTCCAACTCCTAGAAAGAACTTCATGCACCATCTCCCTTACTTCCAGCTACTAAGGATCACATAATTCCTAACAAAGTTTTGACACAGATTCCCAATTCGGGCATTCAGAACATATAGCACGTTGCTGTAAGCAAGCACATTCTCATTCAAAGTTGCAAGTTACTATGTAGGAACAAGTTTGTATAGGTATTTCAAAGATGCCCAGAACTGAGCTAAAAGTTGTATGACTCCAACTCCTACAAATAACTTCATGCCCCATCTCCCTTACTTCCAGCTAGTAAGGATCTCATAATTCCTAACAAATTTTGACACAGATTCCCAATTCGGGCATTCAGAACATATAGCACGTTGCTGTAAGCAAGCACATTCTCATTCAAAGTTGCAAGTTACTATGTAGGAACAAGTTTGTATAGGTATTTCAAAGATGCCCAGAACTGAGCTAAACGTTGTATGTCTCCAACTCCTAGAAATAACTTCATGCCCCATCTCCCTTACTTCGATCTAGTATGGATCACATAATTCCTAACAAAGTTTTGACACAGATTCCCAATTCGGGCATTTAGAACTTATAGCACGTTGCTGTAAGCAAGCACATTCTCATTCAAAGTTGCAAGTTACTATGTAGGAACAAGTTTGTATAGGTATTTCAAAGATGTCCAGAACTGAGCTAAACTTGGTATGTGTCCAACCTCTAGAAATAACTTCATGCCCCAACTCCCTTACTTCCAGCTAGTAAGGATCACATAATTCCTAACAGAGTTTTGACACAGATACCCAATTCGGGCATTCAGAACATATAGCACGTTGCCGTAAGCAAGCACATTCTCATCAAAGTTGCAAGTTACTATGTAGGAACAAGTTTGTATAGGACTTTCAAAGATGCCCAGAACTGAGCTAAACTTGGAATGTCTCCAACTCCTAGAAATAACTTCATGCCCCATCTCCCTTACTTCCAGCTAGTAAGGATCACATAATTCCTAACAAAGTTTTGCCACAGATACCCAATTCGGGCATTAAGAACATACAGCACGTTGCTGTAAGCAAGCACATTCTCATTGAAAGTTGCAAGTTACTATGTAGGAACAAGTTTGTATAGGTATTTCAAAGATGCCCAGAACTGAGCTAAAAGTTGTATGTCTCCAACTCCTAGAAATAACTTTATGCCCCATCTCCCTTACTTCCAGCTAGTAAGGATCACATAATTCCTAATAAATTTTGACACAGATTCCCAATTCGGGCATTCAGAACATATAGCACGTTGCTGTAAGCAAGCACATTCTCATTCAAAGTTGCAAGTTACTATGTAGGAACAAGTTTGTATAGGACTTTCAAAGATGCCCAGAAGTGAGCTAAACTTGGTATGTCTCCAACTCCTAGAAATAACTTCATGCCCCATCTCCCTTACTTCCAGCTAGTAAGGATCACATAATTCCTAACAAAGTTTTGACACAGATTCCCAATTCGGGCATTCAGAACATTTAGCACATTGCTGTAAGCAAGCACATTCTCATTCAAAGTTGCAAGGTACTATGTAGGAACAAGTTTGTATAGGTATTTCAAAGATGCCCAGAACTGAGCTAAACGTTGTATGTCTCCAACTCCTAGGAATAACTTCATGCCCCATCTCCCTTACTTCCAGCTAGTAAGGATCACATAATTCCTAACAAAGTTTTGACACAGATTCCCAATTCGGGCATTCAGAACATATAGCACGTTGCCGTAAGCAAGCACATTCTCATTCAAAGTGGCAAGTTACTATGTAGGAACAAGTTTGTATAGGTATTTCAAAGATGCCCAGAACTGAGGTAAAGTTGTATGACTCCAACTCCTAGAAATAACTTCATGCCCAATCTCCCTTACTTCCAGCTAGTAAGGATCTCATAATTCCTAACAAATTTTGACACAGATTCCCAATTCGGGCATTCAGAACATATAGCACGTTGCTGTAAGCAAGCACATTCTCATTCAAAGTTGCAAGTTACTATGTAGGAACAAGTTTGTATAGGTATTTCAAAGATGCCCAGAACTGAGCTAAACGTTGTATGTCTCCAACTCCTAGAAATAACTTCATGCCCCATCTCCCTTACTTCCAGCTAGTAAGGATCACATAATTCCTAACAAAGTTTTGACACAGATTCCCAATTCGGGCATTCAGAACGTATAGCACGTTGCCGTAAGCAAGCACATTCTCATTCAAATTTGCAAGTTACTATGTAGGAACAAGTTTGTATAGGTATTTCAAAGATGCCCAGAACTGAGCTAAACTTGGTATGTGTCCAATTCCTAGAAATAACTTCATGCCCCATCTCCCTTACTTCCAGCTAGTAAGGATCACATAATTCCTAACTAAGTTTTGACACAGATTCCCAATTCGGGCATTCAGAACATATAGCACGTTGCCGTAAGCAAGCACATTCTCATTCAAAGTTGCAAGTTACTATGTAGGAACAAGTTTGTATAGGTGTTTCAAAGATGCCGAGAACTGAGCTAAACTTGGTATGTGTCCAATCTCTAGAAATAACTTCATGCCCCAACTCCCTTACTTCCAGCTAGTAAGGATCACATAATTCCTAACAAAGTTTTGACACAGATTCCCAATTCGGGCATTTAGAACATATAGCACGTTGCTGTAAGCAAGCACATTCTCATTCAAAGTTGCAAGTTACTATGTAGGAACAAGTTTGTATAGGTATTTCAAAGATGCCCAGAACTGAGCTAAACTTGGTATGTGTCCAACTCCTAGAAATAACTTCATGCCCCATCTTCCTTACTTCCAGGTAGTAAGGATCACATAATTCCTAACAAAGTTTTGACACAGATTCCCAATTCGGGCATTCAGAACATATAGCACGTTGCTGTAAGCAAGCACAGTCTCATTCAAATTTGCAAGTTACTATGTAGGAACAAGTTTGTATAGGTATTTCAAAGATGTCCAGAACTGAGCTAAACTTGGTATGTGTCCAACCTCTAGAAATAACTTCATGCCCCAACTCCCTTACTTCCAGCTAGTAAGGATCACATAATTCCTAACAAAATTTTGACACAGATTCCCAATTCGGGCATTTAGAACATATAGCCCGTTGCTGTAAGCAAGCACATTCTCATTCAAATTTGCAAGTTACTATGTAGGAACAAGTTTGTATAGGTATTTCAAAGATGCCCAGAACTCAGCTCAACTTGGTATGTATCCAACTCCTAGAAATAACATCATGTCCCAACTCCCTTACTTCCAGATAGTAAGGATCACATAATTCCTAACAAAGTTTTGACACAGATTCCCAATTCGGGCATTCAGAACATATAGCACGTTGCTGTAAAGCAAGCACATTCTCATTCAAAGTTGCAAGTTACTATGTAGGAACAAGTTTGTATAGGACTTTCAAAGATGCCCAGAACTGAGCTAAACTTGGTATGTCTCCAACTCCTAGAAATAACTTCATGCCCCATCTCCCTTACTTCCAGCTAGTAAGGATCACATAATTCTTAACAAAGTTTTGACACAGATTCCCAATTCGGGCATTCAGAACATATAGCACGTTGCTGTAAGCAAGCACATTCTCATTCAAAGTTGCTAGTTACTATGTAGGATCAAGTTTGTATAGGTATTTCAAAGATGCCCAGAACTGAGCTAAACGTTGTATGTCTCCAACTCCTAGAAATAACTTCATGCCCCATCTCCCTTACTTCCAGCTAGTAAGGATCACATAATTCCTAACAAAGTTTTGACACAGATTCCCAATTCGGGCATTCAGAACATATAGCACGTTGCTGTAAGCAAGCACATTCTCATTCAAAGTTGCAAGTTACTATGTAGGAACAAGTTTGTATAAGTATTTCAAAGATGCCCAGAACAGAGCTAAACTTGGTATGTGTCCAACTCCTAGAAATAACTTCATGCCCCATCTTCCTTACTTCCAGCTAGTAAGGATCGCATAATTCCTAACAAAGTTTTGACACAGATTCCCAATTCGGGCATTCAGAACATATAGCACGTTGCTGTAAGCAAGCACAGTCTCATTCAAAGTTGCAAGTTACTATGTAGGAACAAGTTTGTATAGGTATTTCAAAGATGTCCAGAACTGAGCTAAACTTGGTATGTGACCAACCTCTAGAAATAACTTCATGCCCCAACTCCCTTACTTCAAGCTAGTAAGGATCACATAATTCCTAACAAAGTTTTGACACAGATTCCCAATTCGGGCATTTAGAACATATAGCACGTTGCTGTAAGCAAGCACATTCTCATTCAAATTTGCAAGTTACTATGTAGGAACAAGTTTTTATAGGTATTTCAAAGATGCCCAGAACTGAGCATAACTTGGTATGTGTCCAACTCCTAGAAATAACTTCATGCCCCATCTCCCTTACTTCCAGCTAGTAAGGATCACATAATTCCTAACAAAGTTTTGACACAGATTCCCAATTCGGGCATTCAGAACATATAGCACGTTGCTGTAAGCAAGCACATTCTCATTCAAAGTTGCAAGTTACTATGTAGGAACAAGTTTGAATAGGACTTTCAAAGATGCCCAGAACTGAGCTAAACTTGGTATGTCTCCAACTCCTAGAAATAACTTAATGCCCCATCTCCCTTACTTCCAGCTAGTAAGGATCACATAATTCCTAACAAAGTTTTGACACAGATTCCCAATTCGGGCATTCAGAACATATAGCACGTTGCCGTAAGCAAGCACATTCTCATTCAAATTTGCAAGTTACTATATAGGAACAAGTTTGTATAGGTATTTCAAAGATGCCCAGAACTGAGCTAAACTTGGTATGTGTCCAATTCCTAGAAATAACTTCATGCCCCATCTCCCTTACTTCCAGCTAGTAAGGATCACATAATTCCTAACTAAGTTTTGACACAGATTCCCAATTCGGGCATTCAGAACATATAGCACGTTGCCGTAAGCAAGCACATTCTCATTCAAAGTTGCAAGTTACTATGTAGGAACAAGTTTGTATAGGTGTTTCAAAGATGCCCAGAACTGAGCTAAACTTGGTATGTGTCCAATCTCTAGAAATAACTTCATGCCCCAACTCCCTTACTTCCAGCTAGTAAGGATCACATAATTCCTAACAATGTTTTGACACAGATTCCCAATTCGGGCATTTAGAACATATAGCACGTTGCTGTAAGCAAGCACATTCTCATTCAAAGTTGCAAGTTACTATGTAGGAACAAGTTTGTATAGGTATTTCAAAGATGCCCAGAACTGAGCTAAACTTGGTATGTGTCCAACTCCTAGAAATAACTTCATGCCCCATCTTCCTTACTTCCAGCTAGTAAGGATCACATAATTCCTAATAAATTTTGACACAGATTCCAAATTCGGGCATTCAGAACATATAGCACGTTGCTGTAAGCAAGCACATTCTCATTCAAAGTTGCAAGTTACTATGTAGGAACAAGTTTGTATAGGACTTTCAAAGATGCCCAGAAGTGAGCTAAACTTGGTATGTCTCCAACTCCTAGAAATAACTTCATGCCCCATCTCCCTTACTTCCAGCTAGTAAGGATCACATAATTCCTAACAAAGTTTTGACACAGATTCCCAATTCGGGCATTCAGAACATTTAGCACATTGCTGTAAGCAAGCACATTCTCATTCAAAGTTGCAAGGTACTATGTAGGAACAAGTTTGTATAGGTATTTCAAAGATGCACAGAACTGAGCTAAACGTTGTATGTCTCCAACTCCTAGGAATAACTTCATGCCCCATCTCCCTTACTTCCAGCTAGTAAGGATCACATAATTCCTAACAAAGTTTTGACACAGATTCCCAATTCGGGCATTCAGAACATATAGCACGTTGCCGTAAGCAAGCACATTCTCATTCAAAGTGGCAAGTTACTATGTAGGAACAAGTTTGTATAGGTATTTCAAAGATGCCCAGAACTGAGGTAAAGTTGTATGACTCCAACTCCTAGAAATAACTTCATGCCCAATCTCCCTTACCTCCAGCTAGTAAGGATCTCATAATTCCTAACAAATTTTGACACAGATTCCCAATTCGGGCATTCAGAACATATAGCACGTTGCTGTAAGCAAGCACATTCTCATTCAAAGTTGCAAGTTACTATGTAGGAACAAGTTTGTATAGGTATTTCAAAGATGCCCAGAACTGAGCTAAACGTTGTATGTCTCCAACTCCTAGAAATAACTTCATGCCCCATCTCCCTTACTTCTAGCTAGTAAGGATCACATAATTCCTAACAAAGTTTTGACACAGATTCCCAATTCGGGCATTCAGAACATATAGCACGTTGCCGTAAGCAAGCACATTCTCATTCAAATTTGCAAGTTACTATGTAGGAACAAGTTTGTATAGGTATTTCAAAGATGCCCAGAACTGAGCTAAACTTAGTATGTGTCCAATTCCTAGAAATAACTTCATGCCCCAACTCCCTTACTTCCAGCTAGTAAGGATCACATAATTCCTAACAAAGTTTTGACACAGATTCCCAATTCGGGCATTCAGAACATATAGCACGATGCCGTAAGCAAGCACATTCTCATTCAAAGTGGCAAGTTACTATGTAGGAACAAGTTTGTATAGGTATTTCAAAGATGCCCAGAACTGAGCTAAAATTGGTATGTGTCCAATTCCTAGAAATAACTTCATGCCCCATCTCCCTTACTTCCAGCTAGTAAGGATCACATAATTCCTAACAAAGTTTTGACACAGATTCCCAATTCAGGCATTCAGAACATATAGCACGTTGCCGTAAGCAAGCACATTCTCATTCAAAGTTGCAAGTTACTATGTAGGAACAAGTTTGTATAGGTGTTTCAAAGATGCCCAGAACTGAGCTAAACTTGGTATGTGTCCAATCTCTAGAAATAACTTCATGCCCCAACTCCCTTACTTCCAGCTAGTAAGGATCATATAATTCCTAACAAAGTTTTGACACAGATTCCCAATTCGGGCATTTACAACATATAGCACGTTGCTGTAAGCAAGCACATTCTCATTCAAAGTTGCAAGTTACTATGTAGGAACAAGTTTGTATAGGTATTTCAAAGATGCCCAGAACAGAGCTAAACTTGGTATGTGTCCAACTCCTAGAAATAACTTCATGCCCCATCTTCCTTACTTCCAGCTAGTAAGGATCGCATAATTCCTAACAAAGTTTTGACACAGATTCCCAATTCGGGCATTCAGAACATATAGCACGTTGCTGTAAGCAAGCACAGTCTCATTCAAAGTTGCAAGTTACTATGTAGGAACAAGTTTGTATAGGTATTTCAAAGATGTCCAGAACTGAGCTAAACTTGGTATGTGACCAACCTCTAGAAATAACTTAATGCCCCAACTCCCTTACTTCAAGCTAGTAAGGATCACATAATTCCTAACAAAGTTTTGACACAGATTCCCAATTCGGGCATTTAGAAAATATAGCACGTTGCTGTAAGCAAGCACATTCTCATTCAAATTTGCAAGTTACTATGTAGGAACAAGTTTTTATAGGTATTTCAAAGATGCACAGAACTGAGCTAAACTTGGTATGTGTCCAACTCCTAGAAATAACTTCATGCCCCAACTCCCTTACTTACAGCTATTAAGGATCACATAATTCCTAACAAAGTTTTGACACAGATTCCCAATTCGGGCATTCAGAACATATAGCACGTTGCTGTAAGCAAGCACATTCTCATTGAAAGTTGCAAGTTACTATGTAGGAACAAGTTTGAATAGGACTTTCAAAGATGCCCAGAACTGAGCTAAACTTGGTATGTCTCCAACTCCTAGAAATAACTTAATGTCCCATCTCTCTTACTTCCAGCTAGTAAGGATCACATAATTCCTAACAAAGTTTTGACACAGATTCCCAATTCGGGCATTCAGAACATATAGCACGTTGCTGTAAGGAAGCACATTCTCATTCAAAGATGCAAGTTACTATGTAGGAACAAGTTTGTATAGGTATTTCAAAGATGCCCAGAACTGAGCTAAACGTTGTATGTCTCCAACGCCTAGAAATAACTTCATGCCCCATCTCCCTTACTTCCAGCTAGTAAGGATCACATAATTCCTAACAAAGTTTTGACACAGATTCCCAATTCGGGCATTCAGAACATATAGCACGTTGCTGCAAGCAATCACATTCTCATTCAAAGTTGCAAGTTACTATGTAGGAACAAGTTTGTATAGGTATTTCAAAGATGCCCAGAACTGAGGTAAAAGTTGTATGACTCCAACTCCTAGAAATAACTTCATGCCCCATCTCCCTTACTTCCAGCTAGTAAGGATCTATTAGTTCCTAACAAATTTTGACACAGATTCCTAATTCGGGCATTCAGAACATATAGCACGTTGCTGTAAGCAAGCACATTCTAATTCAAAGTTGCAAGTTACTATGTAGGAACAAGTTTGTATAGGTATTTCAAAGATGCCCAGAACTGTGCTAAACTTGGTATGTGTCCAACTCCTAGAAATACCTTCATGCCCCAACTCCCTTACTTCCAACTAGTAAGGATCACATAATTCCTAACAAAGTTTTGACACAGATTCCCAATTCGGGCATTCAGAACATATAGCACGTTGCTGTAAGCAAGCACATTCTCATTCAAAGTTGCAAGTTACTATGTAGGATCAAGTTTGTATAGGTATTTCAAAGATGCCCAGAACTGAGCTAAACTTGGTATGTGTCCAACCTCTAGAAATAACTTCATGCCCCAACTCCCTTATTTCCAGCTAGTAAGGATCACATAATTCCTAACAAAGTTTTGACACAGATTCCCAATTCGGGCATTTAGAACATATAGCACGTTGCTGTAAGCAAGCACATTCTCATTCAAAGTTGCAAGTTACTATGTAGGAACAAGTTTGTATAGGTATTTCAAAGATGCCCAGAACTGAGCTAAACGTTGTATGTCTAAAACTCCTAGAAATAACTTCATGCCGCTTCTCACTTACTTCCATTTAGTAAGGATCACATAATTCCTAACAATGTTTTGACACAGATTCCCACTTCGGGCATTCAGAACATATAGCAGGTTGCTGTAAGCAAGCACATTCTCATTAAAAGTTGCAAGTTACTATGTAGGAACAAGTTTGTATAGGTATTTCAAAGATGCCCAGAACTGAGCTAAACGTTGTATGTCTCCAACTCCTAGAAATAACTTCATGCCCCATCTACCTTACTTCCAGCTAGTAAGGATCACATAATTCCTAACAAATTTTGACACAGATTCCCAATTTGGGCATTCAGAACATATAGCACGTTGCTGTAAGCAAACACATTCTCATTCAAAGTTGCAAGTTACTATGTAGGAACAAGTTTGTATAGGTATTTCAAAGATGCCCAGAACTGAGCTAAACTTGGTATGAGTCCAATTCCTAGAAATAACTTCATGCCCCAACTCCCTTACTTCCAGCTTGTAAGGAGCACATAATTCCTAACAAAGTTTTGACACAGATTCCCAATTCGGGCATTCAGAACATATAGCACGTTGCTGTAAGCAAGCACATTCTCATTCAAAGTTGCAAGTTACTATGTAGGAACAAGTTTGAATAGGACTTTCAAAGATGCCCAGAACTGAGCTAAACTTGGTATGTCTCCAACTCCTAGAAATAACTTCATGCCCCATCTCCCTTACTTCCAGCTAGTAAGGATCACATAATTCCTAACAAATTTTGACACAGATTCCCAATTCGGGCATTCAGAACATATAGCACGTTGCTGTAAGCAAGCACATTCTCATTCAAAGTTGCAAGTTACTATGTAGGAACAAGTTTTTATAGGTATTTCAAAGATGCCCAGAACTGAGCTAAACGTTGTATGTCTAAAACTCCTAGAAATAACTTCATGCCGCTTCTCACTTACTTCCATCTAGTAAGGATCACATAATTCCCAACAAAGTTTTGACACAGATTCCCACTTCGGGCATTCAGAACATATAGCAGGTTGCTGTAAGCAAGCACATTCTCATTAAAAGTTGCAAGTAACTATGTAGGAACAAGTTTGTATAGGTATTTCAAAGATGCCCAGAACTGAGCTAAACGTTGTATGTCTCCAACTCCTAGAAATAACTTCATGCCCCATCTACCTTACTTACAGCTAGTAAGGATCACATAATTCCTAACAAATTTTGACACAGATTCCCAATTCGGGCATTCAGAACATATAGCACGTTGCCGTAAGCAAGCACATTCTCATTCAAAGTGGCAAGTTACTATGTAGGAACAAGTTTGTATAGGTATTTCAAAGATGCCCAGAACTGAGGTAAAGTTGTATGACTCCAACTCCTAGAAATAACTTCATGCCCAATCTCCCTTACCTCCAGCTAGTAAGGATCTCATAATTCCTAACAAATTTTGACACAGATTCCCAATTCGGGCATTCAGAACATATAGCACGTTGCTGTAAGCAAGCACATTCTCATTCAAAGTTGCAAGTTACTATGTAGGAACAAGTTTGTATAGGTATTTCAAAGATGCCCAGAACTGAGCTAAACGTTGTATGTCTCCAACTCCTAGAAATAACTTCATGCCCCATCTCCCTTACTTCCAGCTAGTAAGGATCACATAATTCCTAACAAAGTTTTGACACAGATTCCCAATTCGGGCATTCAGAACATATAGCACGTTGCCGTAAGCAAGCACATTCTCATTCAAATTTGCAAGTTACTATGTAGGAACAAGTTTGTATAGGTATTTCAAAGATGCCCAGAACTGAGCTAAACTTGGTATGTGTCCAATTCCTAGAAATAACTTCATGCCCCAACTCCCTTACTTCCAGCTAGTAAGGATCACATAATTCCTAACAAAGTTTTGACACAGATTCCCAATTCGGGCATTTAGAACATATAGCACGTTGCTGTAAGCAAGCACATTCTCATTCAAAGTTGCAAGTTACTATGTAGGAACAAGTTTGTATAGGTATTTCAAAGATGCCCAGAACTGAGCTAAACTTGGTATGTGTCCAACTCCTAGAAATAACTTCATGCCCCATCTTCCTTACTTCCAGCTAGTAAGGATCACATAATTCCTAACAAAGTTTTGACACAGATTGCCAATTCGGGCATTCAGAACATATAGCACGTTGCTGTAAGCAAGCACAGTCTCATTCAAATTTGCAAGTTACTATGTAGGAACAAGTTTGTATAGGTATTTCAAAGATGTCCAGAACTGAGCTAAACTTGGTATGTGTCCAACCTCTAGAAATAACTTCATGCCCCAACTCCCTTACTTCCAGCTAGTAAGGATCACATAATTCCTAACAAAATTTTGACACAGATTCCCAATTCGGGCATTTAGAACATATAGCCCGTTGCTGTAAGCAAGCACATTCTCATTCAAATTTGCAAGTTACTATGTAGGAACAAGTTTGTATAGGTATTTCAAAGATGCCCAGAACTCAGCTCAACTTGATATGTGTCCAACTCCTAGAAATAACATCATGCCCCAACTCCCTTACTTCCAGATAGTAAGGATCACATAATTCCTAACAAAGTTTTGACACAGATTCCCAATTCGGGCATTCAGAACATATAGCACGATGCCGTAAGCAAGCACATTCTCATTCAAAGTGGCAAGTTACTATGTAGGAACAAGTTTGTATAGGTATTTCAAAGATGCCCAGAACTGAGCTAAAATTGGTATGTGTCCAATTCCTAGAAATAACTTCATGCCCCATCTCCCTTACTTCCAGCTAGTAAGGATCACATAATTCCTAACAAAGTTTTGACACAGATTCCCAATTCAGGCATTCAGAACATATAGCACGTTGCCGTAAGCAAGCACATTCTCATTCAAAGTTGCAAGTTACTATGTAGGAACAAGTTTGTATAGGTGTTTCAAAGATGCCCAGAACTGAGCTAAACTTGGTATGTGTCCAATCTCTAGAAATAACTTCATGCCCCAACTCCCTTACTTCCAGCTAGTAAGGATCATATAATTCCTAACAAAGTTTTGACACAGATTCCCAATTCGGGCATTTACAACATATAGCACGTTGCTGTAAGCAAGCACATTCTCATTCAAAGTTGCAAGTTACTATGTAGGAACAAGTTTGTATAGGTATTTCAAAGATGCCCAGAACAGAGCTAAACTTGGTATGTGTCCAACTCCTAGAAATAACTTCATGCCCCATCTTCCTTACTTCCAGCTAGTAAGGATCGCATAATTCCTAACAAAGTTTTGACACAGATTCCCAATTCGGGCATTCAGAACATATAGCACGTTGCTGTAAGCAAGCACAGTCTCATTCAAAGTTGCAAGTTACTATGTAGGAACAAGTTTGTATAGGTATTTCAAAGATGTCCAGAACTGAGCTAAACTTGGTATGTGACCAACCTCTAGAAATAACTTAATGCCCCAACTCCCTTACTTCAAGCTAGTAAGGATCACATAATTCCTAACAAAGTTTTGACACAGATTCCCAATTCGGGCATTTAGAAAATATAGCACGTTGCTGTAAGCAAGCACATTCTCATTCAAATTTGCAAGTTACTATGTAGGAACAAGTTTTTATAGGTATTTCAAAGATGCACAGAACTGAGCTAAACTTGGTATGTGTCCAACTCCTAGAAATAACTTCATGCCCCAACTCCCTTACTTACAGCTATTAAGGATCACATAATTCCTAACAAAGTTTTGACACAGATTCCCAATTCGGGCATTCAGAACATATAGCACGTTGCTGTAAGCAAGCACATTCTCATTGAAAGTTGCAAGTTACTATGTAGGAACAAGTTTGAATAGGACTTTCAAAGATGCCCAGAACTGAGCTAAACTTGGTATGTCTCCAACTCCTAGAAATAACTTAATGTCCCATCTCTCTTACTTCCAGCTAGTAAGGATCACATAATTCCTAACAAAGTTTTGACACAGATTCCCAATTCGGGCATTCAGAACATATAGCACGTTGCTGTAAGGAAGCACATTCTCATTCAAAGATGCAAGTTACTATGTAGGAACAAGTTTGTATAGGTATTTCAAAGATGCCCAGAACTGAGCTAAACGTTGTATGTCTCCAACGCCTAGAAATAACTTCATGCCCCATCTCCCTTACTTCCAGCTAGTAAGGATCACATAATTCCTAACAAAGTTTTGACACAGATTCCCAATTCGGGCATTCAGAACATATAGCACGTTGCTGCAAGCAATCACATTCTCATTCAAAGTTGCAAGTTACTATGTAGGAACAAGTTTGTATAGGTATTTCAAAGATGCCCAGAACTGAGGTAAAAGTTGTATGACTCCAACTCCTAGAAATAACTTCATGCCCCATCTCCCTTACTTCCAGCTAGTAAGGATCTATTAGTTCCTAACAAATTTTGACACAGATTCCTAATTCGGGCATTCAGAACATATAGCACGTTGCTGTAAGCAAGCACATTCTAATTCAAAGTTGCAAGTTACTATGTAGAAACAAGTTTGTATAGGTATTTCAAAGATGCCCAGAACTGTGCTAAACTTGGTATGTGTCCAACTCCTAGAAATACCTTCATGCCCCAACTCCCTTACTTCCAACTAGTAAGGATCACATAATTCCTAACAAAGTTTTGACACAGATTCCCAATTCGGGCATTCAGAACATATAGCACGTTGCTGTAAGCAAGCACATTCTCATTCAAAGTTGCAAGTTACTATGTAGGATCAAGTTTGTATAGGTATTTCAAAGATGCCCAGAACTGAGCTAAACTTGGTATGTGTCCAACCTCTAGAAATAACTTCATGCCCCAACTCCCTTATTTCCAGCTAGTAAGGATCACATAATTCCTAACAAAGTTTTGACACAGATTCCCAATTCGGGCATTTAGAACATATAGCACGTTGCTGTAAGCAAGCACATTCTCATTCAAAGTTGCAAGTTACTATGTAGGAACAAGTTTGTATAGGTATTTCAAAGATGCCCAGAACTGAGCTAAACGTTGTATGTCTAAAACTCCTAGAAATAACTTCATGCCGCTTCTCACTTACTTCCATTTAGTAAGGATCACATAATTCCTAACAAAGTTTTGACACAGATTCCCACTTCGGGCATTCAGAACATATAGCAGGTTGCTGTAAGCAAGCACATTCTCATTAAAAGTTGCAAGTTACTATGTAGGAACAAGTTTGTATAGGTATTTCAAAGATGCCCAGAACTGAGCTAAACGTTGTATGTCTCCAACTCCTAGAAATAACTTCATGCCCCATCTACCTTACTTCCAGCTAGTAAGGATCACATAATTCCTAACAAATTTTGACACAGATTCCCAATTTGGGCATTCAGAACATATAGCACGTTGCTGTAAGCAAACACATTCTCATTCAAAGTTGCAAGTTACTATGTAGGAACAAGTTTGTATAGGTATTTCAAAGATGCCCAGAACTGAGCTAAACTTGGTATGAGTCCAATTCCTAGAAATAACTTCATGCCCCAACTCCCTTACTTCCAGCTTGTAAGGAGCACATAATTCCTAACAAAGTTTTGACACAGATTCCCAATTCGGGCATTCAGAACATATAGCACGTTGCTGTAAGCAAGCACATTCTCATTCAAAGTTGCAAGGTACTATGTAGGAACAAGTTTGAATAGGACTTTCAAAGATGCCCAGAACTGAGCTAAACTTGGTATGTCTCCAACTCCTAGAAATAACTTCATGCCCCATCTCCCTTACTTCCAGCTAGTAAGGATCACATAATTCCTAACAAATTTTGACACACATTCCCAATTCGGGCATTCAGAACATATAGCACGTTGCTGTAAGCAAGCACATTCTCATTCAAAGTTGCAAGTTACTATGTAGGAACAAGTTTTTATAGGTATTTCAAAGATGCCCAGAACTGAGCTAAACGTTGTATGTCTAAAACTCCTAGAAATAACTTCATGCCGCTTCTCACTTACTTCCATCTAGTAAGGATCACATAATTCCCAACAAAGTTTTGACACAGATTCCCACTTCGGGCATTCAGAACATATAGCAGGTTGCTGTAAGCAAGCACATTCTCATTAAAAGTTGCAAGTAACTATGTAGGAACAAGTTTGTATAGGTATTTCAAAGATGCCCAGAACTGAGCTAAACGTTGTATGTCTCCAACTCCTAGAAATAACTTCATGCCCCATCTACCTTACTTACAGCTAGTAAGGATCACATAATTCCTAACAAATTTTGACACAGATTCCCAATTCGGGCATTCAGAACATATAGCACGTTGCCGTAAGCAAGCACATTCTCATTCAAAGTGGCAAGTTACTATGTAGGAACAAGTTTGTATAGGTATTTCAAAGATGCCCAGAACTGAGGTAAAGTTGTATGACTCCAACTCCTAGAAATAACTTCATGCCCAATCTCCCTTACCTCCAGCTAGTAAGGATCTCATAATTCCTAACAAATTTTGACACAGATTCCCAATTCGGGCATTCAGAACATATAGCACGTTGCTGTAAGCAAGCACATTCTCATTCAAAGTTGCAAGTTACTATGTAGGAACAAGTTTGTATAGGTATTTCAAAGATGCCCAGAACTGAGCTAAACGTTGTATGTCTCCAACTCCTAGAAATAACTTCATGCCCCATCTCCCTTACTTCCAGCTAGTAAGGATCACATAATTCCTAACAAAGTTTTGACACAGATTCCCAATTCGGGCATTCAGAACATATAGCACGTTGCCGTAAGCAAGCACATTCTCATTCAAATTTGCAAGTTACTATGTAGGAACAAGTTTGTATAGGTATTTCAAAGATGCCCAGAACTGAGCTAAACTTGGTATGTGTCCAATTCCTAGAAATAACTTCATGCCCCAACTCCCTTACTTCCAGCTAGTAAGGATCACATAATTCCTAACAAAGTTTTGACACAGATTCCCAATTCGGGCATTTAGAACATATAGCACGTTGCTGTAAGCAAGCACATTCTCATTCAAAGTTGCAAGTTACTATGTAGGAACAAGTTTGTATAGGTATTTCAAAGATGCCCAGAACTGAGCTAAACTTGGTATGTGTCCAACTCCTAGAAATAACTTCATGCCCCATCTTCCTTACTTCCAGCTAGTAAGGATCACATAATTCCTAACAAAGTTTTGACACAGATTGCCAATTCGGGCATTCAGAACATATAGCACGTTGCTGTAAGCAAGCACAGTCTCATTCAAATTTGCAAGTTACTATGTAGGAACAAGTTTGTATAGGTATTTCAAAGATGTCCAGAACTGAGCTAAACTTGGTATGTGTCCAACCTCTAGAAATAACTTCATGCCCCAACTCCCTTACTTCCAGCTAGTAAGGATCACATAATTCCTAACAAAATTTTGACACAGATTCCCAATTCGGGCATTTAGAACATATAGCCCGTTGCTGTAAGCAAGCACATTCTCATTCAAATTTGCAAGTTACTATGTAGGAACAAGTTTGTATAGGTATTTCAAAGATGCCCAGAACTCAGCTCAACTTGGTATGTGTCCAACTCCTAGAAATAACATCATGCCCCAACTCCCTTACTTCCAGATAGTAAGGATCACATAATTCCTAACAAAGTTTTGACACAGATTCCCAATTCGGGCATTCAGAACATATAGCACGATGCCGTAAGCAAGCACATTCTCATTCAAAGTGGCAAGTTACTATGTAGGAACAAGTTTGTATAGGTATTTCAAAGATGCCCAGAACTGAGCTAAAATTGGTATGTGTCCAATTCCTAGAAATAACTTCATGCCCCATCTCCCTTACTTCCAGCTAGTAAGGATCACATAATTCCTAACAAAGTTTTGACACAGATTCCCAATTCAGGCATTCAGAACATATAGCACGTTGCCGTAAGCAAGCACATTCTCATTCAAAGTTGCAAGTTACTATGTAGGAACAAGTTTGTATAGGTGTTTCAAAGATGCCCAGAACTGAGCTAAACTTGGTATGTGTCCAATCTCTAGAAATAACTTCATGCCCCAACTCCCTTACTTCCAGCTAGTAAGGATCATATAATTCCTAACAAAGTTTTGACACAGATTCCCAATTCGGGCATTTACAACATATAGCACGTTGCTGTAAGCAAGCACATTCTCATTCAAAGTTGCAAGTTACTATGTAGGAACAAGTTTGTATAGGTATTTCAAAGATGCCCAGAACAGAGCTAAACTTGGTATGTGTCCAACTCCTAGAAATAACTTCATGCCCCATCTTCCTTACTTCCAGCTAGTAAGGATCGCATAATTCCTAACAAAGTTTTGACACAGATTCCCAATTCGGGCATTCAGAACATATAGCACGTTGCTGTAAGCAAGCACAGTCTCATTCAAAGTTGCAAGTTACTATGTAGGAACAAGTTTGTATAGGTATTTCAAAGATGTCCAGAACTGAGCTAAACTTGGTATGTGACCAACCTCTAGAAATAACTTAATGCCCCAACTCCCTTACTTCAAGCTAGTAAGGATCACATAATTCCTAACAAAGTTTTGACACAGATTCCCAATTCGGGCATTTAGAAAATATAGCACGTTGCTGTAAGCAAGCACATTCTCATTCAAATTTGCAAGTTACTATGTAGGAACAAGTTTTTATAGGTATTTCAAAGATGCACAGAACTGAGCTAAACTTGGTATGTGTCCAACTCCTAGAAATAACATCATGCCCCAACTCCCTTACTTCCAGATAGTAAGGATCACATAATTCCTAACAAAGTTTTGACACAGATTCCCAATTCGGGCATTCAGAACATATAGCACGATGCCGTAAGCAAGCACATTCTCATTCAAAGTGGCAAGTTACTATGTAGGAACAAGTTTGTATAGGTATTTCAAAGATGCCCAGAACTGAGCTAAAATTGGTATGTGTCCAATTCCTAGAAATAACTTCATGCCCCATCTCCCTTACTTCCAGCTAGTAAGGATCACATAATTCCTAACAAAGTTTTGACACAGATTCCCAATTCAGGCATTCAGAACATATAGCACGTTGCCGTAAGCAAGCACATTCTCATTCAAAGTTGCAAGTTACTATGTAGGAACAAGTTTGTATAGGTGTTTCAAAGATGCCCAGAACTGAGCTAAACTTGGTATGTGTCCAATCTCTAGAAATAACTTCATGCCCCAACTCCCTTACTTCCAGCTAGTAAGGATCATATAATTCCTAACAAAGTTTTGACACAGATTCCCAATTCGGGCATTTACAACATATAGCACGTTGCTGTAAGCAAGCACATTCTCATTCAAAGTTGCAAGTTACTATGTAGGAACAAGTTTGTATAGGTATTTCAAAGATGCCCAGAACAGAGCTAAACTTGGTATGTGTCCAACTCCTAGAAATAACTTCATGCCCCATCTTCCTTACTTCCAGCTAGTAAGGATCGCATAATTCCTAACAAAGTTTTGACACAGATTCCCAATTCGGGCATTCAGAACATATAGCACGTTGCTGTAAGCAAGCACAGTCTCATTCAAAGTTGCAAGTTACTATGTAGGAACAAGTTTGTATAGGTATTTCAAAGATGTCCAGAACTGAGCTAAACTTGGTATGTGACCAACCTCTAGAAATAACTTAATGCCCCAACTCCCTTACTTCAAGCTAGTAAGGATCACATAATTCCTAACAAAGTTTTGACACAGATTCCCAATTCGGGCATTTAGAAAATATAGCACGTTGCTGTAAGCAAGCACATTCTCATTCAAATTTGCAAGTTACTATGTAGGAACAAGTTTTTATAGGTATTTCAAAGATGCACAGAACTGAGCTAAACTTGGTATGTGTCCAACTCCTAGAAATAACTTCATGCCCCAACTCCCTTACTTACAGCTATTAAGGATCACATAATTCCTAACAAAGTTTTGACACAGATTCCCAATTCGGGCATTCAGAACATATAGCACGTTGCTGTAAGCAAGCACATTCTCATTGAAAGTTGCAAGTTACTATGTAGGAACAAGTTTGAATAGGAGTTTCAAAGATGCCCAGAACTGAGCTAAACTTGGTATGTCTCCAACTCCTAGAAATAACTTAATGTCCCATCTCTCTTACTTCCAGCTAGTAAGGATCACATAATTCCTAACAAAGTTTTGACACAGATTCCCAATTCGGGCATTCAGAACATATAGCACGTTGCTGTAAGGAAGCACATTCTCATTCAAAGATGCAAGTTACTATGTAGGAACAAGTTTGTATAGGTATTTCAAAGATGCCCAGAACTGAGCTAAACGTTGTATGTCTCCAACGCCTAGAAATAACTTCATGCCCCATCTCCCTTACTTCCAGCTAGTAAGGATCACATAATTCCTAACAAAGTTTTGACACAGATTCCCAATTCGGGCATTCAGAACATATAGCACGTTGCTGCAAGCAATCACATTCTCATTCAAAGTTGCAAGTTACTATGTAGGAACAAGTTTGTATAGGTATTTCAAAGATGCCCAGAACTGAGGTAAAAGTTGTATGACTCCAACTCCTAGAAATAACTTCATGCCCCATCTCCCTTACTTCCAGCTAGTAAGGATCTATTAGTTCCTAACAAATTTTGACACAGATTCCTAATTCGGGCATTCAGAACATATAGCACGTTGCTGTAAGCAAGCACATTCTAATTCAAAGTTGCAAGTTACTATGTAGGAACAAGTTTGTATAGGTATTTCAAAGATGCCCAGAACTGTGCTAAACTTGGTATGTGTCCAACTCCTAGAAATACCTTCATGCCCCAACTCCCTTACTTCCAACTAGTAAGGATCACATAATTCCTAACAAAGTTTTGACACAGATTCCCAATTCGGGCATTCAGAACATATAGCACGTTGCTGTAAGCAAGCACATTCTCATTCAAAGTTGCAAGTTACTATGTAGGATCAAGTTTGTATAGGTATTTCAAAGATGCCCAGAACTGAGCTAAACTTGGTATGTGTCCAACCTCTAGAAATAACTTCATGCCCCAACTCCCTTATTTCCAGCTAGTAAGGATCACATAATTCCTAACAAAGTTTTGACACAGATTCCCAATTCGGGCATTTAGAACATATAGCACGTTGCTGTAAGCAAGCACATTCTCATTCAAAGTTGCAAGTTACTATGTAGGAACAAGTTTGTATAGGTATTTCAAAGATGCCCAGAACTGAGCTAAACGTTGTATGTCTAAAACTCCTAGAAATAACTTCATGCCGCTTCTCACTTACTTCCATTTAGTAAGGATCACATAATTCCTAACAAAGTTTTGACACAGATTCCCACTTCGGGCATTCAGAACATATAGCAGGTTGCTGTAAGCAAGCACATTCTCATTAAAAGTTGCAAGTTACTATGTAGGAACAAGTTTGTATAGGTATTTCAAAGATGCCCAGAACTGAGCTAAACGTTGTATGTCTCCAACTCCTAGAAATAACTTCATGCCCCATCTACCTTACTTCCAGCTAGTAAGGATCTATTAGTTCCTAACAAATTTTGACACAGATTCCCAATTCGGGCATTCAGAACATATAGCACGTTGCCGTAAGCAAGCACATTCTCATTCAAAGTTGCAAGTTACTATGTAGGAACAAGTTTGTATAGGTATTTCAAAGATGCCCAGAACTGAGGTAAAAGTTGTATGACTCCAACTCCTAGAAATAACTTCATGCCCCATCTCCCTTACTTCCAGCTAGTAAGGATCTATTAGTTCCTAACAAATTTTGACACAGATTCCTAATTCGGGCATTCAGAACATATAGCACGTTGCTGTAAGCAAGCACATTCTAATTCAAAGTTGCAAGTTACTATGTAGGAACAAGTTTGTATAGGTATTTCAAAGATGCCCAGAACTGTGCTAAACTTGGTATGTGTCCAACTCCTAGAAATACCTTCATGCCCCAACTCCCTTACTTCCAACTAGTAAGGATCACATAATTCCTAACAAAGTTTTGACACAGATTCCCAATTCGGGCATTCAGAACATATAGCACGTTGCTGTAAGCAAGCACATTCTCATTCAAAGTTGCAAGTTACTATGTAGGATCAAGTTTGTATAGGTATTTCAAAGATGCCCAGAACTGAGCTAAACTTGGTATGTGTCCAACCTCTAGAAATAACTTCATGCCCCAACTCCCTTATTTCCAGCTAGTAAGGATCACATAATTCCTAACAAAGTTTTGACACAGATTCCCAATTCGGGCATTTAGAACATATAGCACGTTGCTGTAAGCAAGCACATTCTCATTCAAAGTTGCAAGTTACTATGTAGGAACAAGTTTGTATAGGTATTTCAAAGATGCCCAGAACTGAGCTAAACGTTGTATGTCTAAAACTCCTAGAAATAACTTCATGCCGCTTCTCACTTACTTCCATTTAGTAAGGATCACATAATTCCTAACAAAGTTTTGACACAGATTCCCACTTCGGGCATTCAGAACATATAGCAGGTTGCTGTAAGCAAGCACATTCTCATTAAAAGTTGCAAGTTACTATGTAGGAACAAGTTTGTATAGGTATTTCAAAGATGCCCAGAACTGAGCTAAACGTTGTATGTCTCCAACTCCTAGAAATAACTTCATGCCCCATCTACCTTACTTCCAGCTAGTAAGGATCTATTAGTTCCTAACAAATTTTGACACAGATTCCCAATTCGGGCATTCAGAACATATAGCACGTTGCCGTAAGCAAGCACATTCTCATTCAAAGTTGCAAGTTACTATGTAGGAACAAGTTTGTATAGGTATTTCAAAGATGCCCAGAACTGTGCTAAACTTGGTATGTGTCCAACTCCTAGAAATACCTTCATGCCCCAACTCCCTTACTTCCAGCTAGTAAGGATCACATAATTCCTAACAAAGTTTTGACACAGATTCCCAATTCGGGCATTCAGAACATATAGCACGTTGCTGTAAGCAAGCACATTCTCATTGAAAGTTGCAAGTTACTATGTAGGAACAATTTTGTATAGGTATTTCAAAGATGCCCAGAACTGAGCTAAACGTTGTATGTCTAAAACTCCTAGAAATAACTTCATGCCGCTTCTCACTTACTTCCATCTAGTAAGGATCACATAATTCCTAACAAAGTTTTGACACAGATTCCCACTTCGGGCATTCAGAACATATAGCACGTTGCTGTAAGCAAACACATTCTCATTCAAAGTTGCAAGTTACTATGTAGGAACAAGTTTGTATAGGTATTTCAAAGATGCCCAGAACTGAGCTAAACTTGGTATGAGTCCAATTCCTAGAAATAACTTCATGCCCCAACTCCCTTACTTCCAGCTTGTAAGGAGCACATAATTCCTAACAAATTTTGACACAGATTCCCAATTCGGGCATTCAGAACATATAGCACGTTGCTGTAAGCAAGCACATTCTCATTCAAAGTTGCAAGTTACTATGTAGGAACAAGTTTGAATAGGACTTTCAAAGATGCCCAGATCTGAACTAAACTTGGTATGTGTCCAACTCCTAGAAATAACTTCATGCCCCATATCCGTTACTTCCAGCTAGTAAGGATCACATAATTCCTAACAAAGTTTTCACACAGATTCCCAATTCGGGCATTCAGAACATGTAGCACGTTGCTATAAGCAAGCACATTCTCATTCAAAGTTGCAAGTTACCATGTAGGAACAAGTTTGTAAAGGTATTTCAAAGATGCCCAGAACTCTGCTAAACTTGGTATGTGTCCAACTCCTAGAAATACCTTCATGCCCCACTCCCTTACTTCCAGCTAGTAAGAATCACAAAATTTCTAACAAATTTTGACACAGATTCCCAATTCGGGCATTCGGAACATATAGCACGTTGCTGTAAGCAAGCACATTCTCATTCAAAGTTGCAAGTTACTATGTAGGAACAAGTTTGCATAGGTATTTCAAAGATGCCCAGAACTCAGCTAAACATTGTATGTGTCCAACTCCTAGAAATAACTTCGTGCCCCATCTCCCTTACTTCGATCTAGTAAGGATCACATAATTCCTAACAAAGTTTTGAAACATATTCCCAATTCGGGCATTCAGAACATATAGCACGTTGCTGTAAGCAAGCACATTCTCATTCAAAGTTGCAAGTTACTATGTAGGAACAAGTTTGTATAGGTATTTCAAAGATGCCCAGAACTGAGCTAAACTTGGTATGTCTCCAACTCCTAGAAATAACTTCATGCCCCAACTCCCTTACTTCCAGCTAGTAAGGATCACATAATTCCTAACAAATTTTGACACAGATTCACAATTCGGGCATTCAGAACATACAGCACGTTGCTCTAAGCAAGTACATTCTCATTCACAGTTGCAAGTTACTATGTAGGAACAAGTTTGTATAGGTAGTTCAAAGATGCCCAGAAGTGAGCAAAACGTTGTATGTCTCCAACTCATAGAAATAACTTCATGTGCCATCTCTCTTACTTCCAGCTACTAAGGATCACATAATTCCTAACAAAGTTTTGACACAGATTCCCAATTCGGGCATTCAGAACATATAGCACGTTGCTGTAAGCAAGCACATTCTCATTCAAAGTTGCAAGTTACTATGTAGGAACAAGTTTGTATAGGTATTTCAAAGATGCCCAGAACTGAGCTAAACTTGGTATGTCTCCAACTCCTAGAAATAACTTCATGCCCCATCTCCCTTACTTCCAGCTAGTAAGGATCACATAATTACCAACAATGTTTTGACACAGATTCCCAATTCGGGCATTCAGAACATATAGCACGTTGCTGTAAGCAAGCACATTCTCATTCAAAGTTGCAAGTTACTATGTAGGAACAAGTTTGTATAGGTATTTCAAAGATGCCCAGAACTGTGCTAAACTTGGTATGTGTCCAACTCCTAGAAATACCTTCATGCCCCAACTCCCTTACTTCCAGCTAGTAAGGATCACATATTTCCTAACAAATTTTGACACAGATTCCCAATTCGGGCATTCAGAACATATAGCACGTTGCTGTAAGCAAGCACATTCTCATTCAAAATTGCAATTTAATATGTAGGAACAAGTTCGTATAGGTATTTCAAAGATGCCCAGAACTGAGCTAAACTTGGTATGTGTCCAACTCCTAGAAATAACTCCATGCCCCATCTCCCTTACTTCCAGCTAGTAAGGATCACATAATTCCTAACAAAGTTTTGACACAGATTCCCAATTCGGGCATTCAGAACATGTAGCACGTTGCTGTAAGCAAGCACATTCTCATTCAACGTTGCAAGTTACTATGTAGGAACAAGTTTGTATAGGTATTTCAAAGATGCCCAGAACTGAGCTAAACGTTGTATGTCTCCAACTCCTAGAAATAACTTCATGCCCCATATCCCTTACTTCCAGCTAGTAAGGATCACATAACTACTAACAAAGTTCTGACACAGATTCCCAATTCGGGCATTCAGAACATATAGCACGTTGCTGAAAGCAAGCACATTCTCATTCAAAGTTGCAAGTTACTATGTAGGAACAAGTTTGTATAGGTATTTCAAAGATGCCCAGAACAGAGCTAAACTTGGTATGTGTCCAACTCCTAGAAATAACTTCATGCCCCATCTCCCTTACGTCCAGCTAGTAAGGATCACATAATTTCTAACAAAGTTTTGACACAGATTCCCAATTCGGGCATTCAGAACATATAGCACGTTGCTGTAAGCAAGCACATTCTCATTCATAGTTGCAAGTTACTATGTAGGAACAAGTTTGTATAGGTATTTCAAAGATGCCCAGAACTGAGCTAAACTTGGTATGCGTCCAACTCCTTGAAATGACTTCATGCCCCATCTCCCTTACTTCCAGCTAGTAAGGATCACATAATTCCTAACAAAGTTTTGACACAGATTCCCAAATCGGTCATGCAGAACATAGAGCACGTTGTTGTAAGCAAGCACATTCTCATTCAAAGTTGCAAGTTACTATGTAGGAACAAGTTTGTAAAGCTATTTCAAAGATGCCCAGAACTCAGCTAACGTTGTATGTCTCCAACTCCTAGAAATAACTTCATGCCCCATCACCATTACTTCCAGCCAGTAAGGATCACATAATTACTAACAAAGTTTTGACACAGATTCCCAATTCGGGCATTCAGAACATATAGCACGTTGCTGTAAGCAAGCACATTCTCATTCAAAGTTGCAAGTTACTATGTAGGAACAAGTTTGTATAGGTATTTCAAAGATGCCCAGAACTGAGCTAAATGTTGTATGTGTCCAACTCCTAGAAATAACATCATGCCCCATCCCCCTTACTTCCACCTAGTAAGGATCACATAATTCCTAACAATGTTTTGACACAGATTCCAAATTCGCGCATCCAGAACATATAGCACGTTGCTGTAAGCAAGCACATTCTCATTCAAAGTTGCAAGTAACTATGTAGGAACAAGTTTGTATAGGTATTTCAAAGATGCCCAGAACTGTGCTAAACTTGGTATGTGTCCAACTCCTAGAAATACCTTCATGCCCCAACTCCCTTACTTCCAGCTAGTAAGGATCACATAATTCCTAACAAAGTTTTGACACAGATTCCCAATTCGGGCATTCTGAACATATAGCACGTTGCTGTAAGCAAGCACATTCTCATTCAAAGTTGCAAGTTACTATGTAGGAACAAGTTTGTATAGGTATTTCAAAGATGCCCAGAACTGAGCTAAACGTTGTATGTCTCCAACTCCTAGAAATAACTTCATGCCCCATATCCCTAACTTACAGCTAGTAAAGATCACATAATTCTTAACAAAGTTTTGACATAGATTCCCAATTCGGGCATTCAGAACATATAGCACGTTTCTGCAAGCAAGCACATTCTCATTCAAAGTTGCAAGTTACTATGTAGGAACAAGTTTGTATAGGTATTTCAAAGATGCCCAGAACTGAGCTAAACGTTGTATGTCTCCAACTCCTAGAAATAACTTCATGCCCCATATCCCTTACTTCCAGCTAGTAAGGATCACATAATTACTAACAAAGTTCTGACACAGATTCCCAATTCGGGCATTCAGAACATATAGCACGTTGCTGAAAGCAAGCACATTCTCATTCAAAGTTGCAAGTTACTATGTAGGAACAAGTTTGTATAGGTATTTCAAAGATGCCCAGAACTGAGCTAAACTTGGTATGTCTCCAACTCCTAGAAATAACTTCATGCCCCATCTCCCTTACTTCCAGCTAGTAAGGATCACATAATTCCTAAAAAAGATTTGACACAGATTCCCAATTCGGGCATTCAGAACATGTAGCACGTTGCTGTAAGCAAGCACATTCTCATTCAAAGTTGCAAGTTACTATGTAGGAACAAGTTTGTATAGGTATTTTAAAGATGCCCAGAACTGAGATAAACGTTGTATTTCTCCAACTCCTAGAAATAACTTCATGCCCCGTCTCACTTACTTCCAGCTAGTAAGGATCACATAATTCCTAACAAAGTTTTGACACAGATTCCCAATTCGGGCATTCAGAACATGTAGCACGTTGCTGTAAGCAAGCACATTCTCATTCAAAGTTGCAAGTTACTATGTATGAACAAGTTTGTATAGGTAGTTCAAAGATGCCCAGAACTGAGCTAAACGTTGTATGTTTCCAACTCCTAGAAATAACTTCATGCCCCATCTCCCTTACTTCCAGCTAGTAAGGATCACATAATTCCTAACAAAGTTTTGACACAGATTCCCAATTCGGGCATTCAGAACATATAGCACGTTGCTGTAAGCAAGCACATTCTCATTCAAAGTTGCAAGTTACTATGTAGGAACAAGTTTGTAAAGGTATTTCAAAGATGCCCAGAACTCAGCTAACGTTGTATGTCTCCAACTCCTAGAAATAACTTCATGCCCCATCACCATTACTTCCCGCCAGTAAGGATCACATAATTACTAACAAAGTTTTGACACAGTTTCCCAATTCGGGCATTCAGAACATATAGCACGTTGCTGTAAGCAAGCACATTCTCATTCAAAGTTGCAAGTTACTATGTAGGAACAAGTTTGTATAGGTATTTCAAAGAGGCCAGAACTGAGCTAAACTTGGTATGTCTCCAACTCCTAGAAATAACTTCATGCCCCAACTCCCTTACTTCCAGCTAGTAAGGATCACGTAATTCTTAACAAAGTTTTGACACAGATTCCCAATTCGGGTATTCAGAACATATAGCAAGTTGCTGTAAGCAAGCACATTCTCATTCAAAGTTGCAAGTTACTATGTAGGAACAAGTTTGTATAGGTATTTCAAAGATGCCCAGAACTGAGCTAAACGTTGTATGTCTCCAACTCCTAGAAATAACTTCATGCCCCATCACCCTTACTTCCAGCTAGTAAGGATCACATAATTCCTAAAATAGTTTTGACACAGATTCCCAATTCGGGTATTCAGAACATGTAGCACGTTGCTGTAAGCAAGCACATTCTCATTCAAAGTTGCAAGTTACTATGAAGGAACAAGTTTGTATAGGTATTTTAAAGATGCCCAGAACTGAGCTAAACGTTGTATTTCTCCAACTCCTAGAAATAACTTCATGCCCCGTCTCACTTACTTCCAGCTAGTAAGGATCACATAATTCCTAACAAAGTTTTGACACAGATTCCCAATTCGGGCATTCAGAACATATAGCACGTTGCTGTAAGCAAGCACATTCTCATTCAAAGTTGCAAGTTACTATGTAGGAACAAGTTTGTATAGGTATTTCAAAGATGCCCAGAACTGAGCTAAACTTGGTATGCGTCCAACTCCTTGAAATGACTTCATGCCCCATCTCCCTTACTTCCAGCTAGTAAGGATCACATAATTCCTAACAAAGTTTTGACACATATTCCCAATTCGGGCATTCAGAACATATAGCACGTTGCTGTAAGCAAGCACATTCTCATTCAAAGTTGCAAGTTACTATGTAGGAACAAGTTTGTATAGGTATTTCAAAGATACCCAGAACTGTGCTAAACTTGGTATGTGTCCAACTCCTAGAAATACCTTCATGCCCCAACTCCCTTACTTCCAGCTAGTAAGGATCACATATTTCCTAACAAATTTTGACACAGATTCCCAATTCGGGTATTCAGAACATATAGCACGTTGCTGTAAGCAAGCACATTCTCATTCAAAGTTGCAATTTAATATGTAGGAACAAGTTCGTATAGGTATTTCAAAGATGCCCAGAACTGAGCTAAACTTGGTATGTGTCCAACTCCTAGAAATGACTCCATGGCCCATCTCCCTTACTTCCAGCTAGTAAGGATCACATAATTCCTAACAAAGTTTTGACACAGATTCCCAATTCGGGCATTCAGAACATTTAGCACGTTGCTGTAAGCAAGCACATTCTCATTCAAAGTTGCAAGTTACTATGTAGGAACAAGTTTGTATAGGTATTTCAAAGATGCCCAGAACTGAGCTAAACGTTGTATGTCTCCAACTCCTAGAAATAACTTCATGCCCCATATCCCTTACTTCCAGCTAGTAAGGATCACATAATTACTAACAAAGTTCTGACACAGATTCCCAATTCGGGCATACAGAACATATAGCACGTTGCTGTAAGCAAGCACATTCTCATTCAAAGTTGCAAGTTACTATGTAGGAACAAGTTTGTATAGGTATTTCAAAGATGCTCAGAACTGAGCTAAACTTGGTATGTGTCCAACTCCTAGAAATAACTTCATGCCCCATCTCCCTTACTTCCAGCTAGTAAGGATCACATAATTCCTAACAAAGTTTTGACACAGATTCCCAATTCGGGCATTCAGAACATGTAGCACGTTGCTGTTAGCAAGCACATTCTCATTCAAAGTTGCAAGTTACTATGTAGGAACAAGTTTGTATAGGTATTTCAAAGACGCCCAGACCTGAGCTAAACGTTGTAGGTCTTGAACTCCTGGAAATAACTTCATGCCCCATCTCCCTTACTTCCAGCTAACAAGGATCACATAATTCCTAACAAACTTTTGACACACATTCCCAATTCGGGCATTCAGAACATATAGCACGTTGCTGTAAGCAAGCACATTCTCATTCAAAGTTGCAAGTTACTATGTAGGAACAAGTTTGTATAGGTATTTCAAAGATACCCCGAACGGTGCTAAACTTTGTATGTGTCCAACTCCTAGAAATAACTTCATGCCCCATCTCCCTTACTTCCAGCTAGTAAGGATCACATAATTCCTAACAAAGATTTGACACAGATTCCCAATTCGGGCATTCAGAACATATAGCACGTTGCTGTAAGCAAGCACATTCTCATTCAAAGTTGCAAGTTACTATGTAGGAACAAGTTTGTATAGGTATTTCCAAGATGCCCAGAACTGAGCTAAACTTGGTATGTGTCCAACCTCTAGAAATAACTTCATGCCCCAACTCCCTTACTTCCAGTTAGTAAGGATCACATAATTCCTAACAAAGTTTTGACACAGATTCCCAATTCGGGCATTCAGAACATGTAGCGCGTTGCTGTAAGCAAGCACTTTCTCATTCAAAGTTGCAAGTTACTATGAAGGAACAAGTTTGTATAGGTATTTCAAAGATGCCCAGAACTGAGCTAAACGTTGTATGTCTCCAACTCCTAGAAATAACTTCATGCCCCATCTCCCTTACTTCCATCTAGTAAGGATCACATAATTTCTAACAAAGTTTTAACACAGATTCCCAATTCGGGCATTCAGAACATATAGCACGTTGCTGTAAGCAAGCACATTCTCATTCAAAGTTGCAAGTTACTATGTAGGAACAAGTTTGTAAAGGTATTTCAAAGATGCCCAGAACTCAGCTAAACGTTGTATGTCTCCAACTCCTAGAAATAACTTCATGCCCCATCTCCCTTACTTCCATCTAGTAAGGATCACATAATTTATAACAAAGTTTTAACACAGATTCCCAATTCGGGTATTTAGAACACATAGCACGTTGCTGTAAGCAAGCACATTCTCATTCAAAGTTGCAAGTTACTATGTGGGAACAAGTTTGTAAAGGTATTTCAAAGATGCCCAGAACTGAGCTAAACTTGGTATGTCTCCAACTCCTAGAAATAACTTCATGCCCCATGTCCCTTGATTTCAGCTAGTAAGGATCACATAATTCCTAACAAAGTTTTGACACAGATTCCCAATTCGGGCATTCAGAACATATAGT
The DNA here is from genome assembly GCF_020826845.1 of Diceros bicornis minor. Taxonomy (NCBI): domain Eukaryota; kingdom Metazoa; phylum Chordata; class Mammalia; order Perissodactyla; family Rhinocerotidae; genus Diceros; species Diceros bicornis. Next base: position 347,682 of record NW_026691076.1, read on the forward strand.
ACGTTGCTGTAAGCAAGCACATTCTCATTCAAACTTGCAAGTTACTATGTAAGAACAAGTTTGTATAGGTATTTCAAAGATGCCCAGAACTGAGCTAAACTTGGTATGTGTCCAACCTCTAGAAATAACTTCATGCCCCAACTCCCTTACTTCCAGCTACTAAGGATCACATAATTCCTAACAAAGTTTTGACACAGATTCCCAATTCGGGCATTCAGAACATATAGCACGTTGCTGCAAGCAAGCACATTCTCATTCAAAGTTGCAAGTTACTATGTAGGAACAATTTTGTATAGGTATTTCAAAGATGCCCAGAACTGAGCTAAACGTGGTATGTCTCCAACTCCTAGAAATAACTTCATGCCCCATCTCCCTTACTTCCAGCTAGTAAGGATCACATAATTCCTAACAAAGATTTGACACACAATCCCAATTGGGGAATTCAGAACATATAGCACGTTGCTGTAAGCAAGCACATTCTCATTCAAAGTTGCAAGTTACTATGTAGGAACAAGTTTGTATAGGTATTTCAAAGATGCCCAGAACTGAGCTAAACTTGGTATGTCTCCAACTCCTAGAAATAACGTCATGCCCCATCTCCCTTACTTCCAGCTAGTAAGGATCACATAATTCCTAACAAACTTTTGACACAGATTCCCAATTCGGGCATTCAGAACATATAGCACGTTGCTGTAAGCAAGCACATTCTCATTCAAAGTTGCAAGTTATTATGTAGGAACAAGTTTGTATATGTATTTCAAAGATACCCCGAACGGTGCTAAACTTTGTATGTGTCCAACTCCTAGAAATAACTTCATGCCCCATCTCCCTTACTTCCAGCTAGAAAGGATCACATAATTCCTAACAAAGTTTTGACACAGATTCCCAATTCGGGCATTCAGAACATATAGCACGTTGCTGTAAGCAAGCACATTCTCATTCAAAGTTGCAAGTTACTATGTGGGAACAAGTTTGTAAAGGTATTTCAAAGATGCCCAGAACTGAGCTAAACTTGGTATGTCTCCAACTCCTAGAAATAACTTCATGCCCCATCTCCCTTACTTCCAGCTAGTAAGGATCACATAATTCCTAACAAAGTTTTGACACAGATTCCCAATTGGGGCATTCAGAACATATAGCACGTTCCTGTAAGCAAGCACATTCTCATTCAAAGTTGCAAGTTACTATGTAGGAACAAGTTTGTATAGGTATTTCAAAGATGCCCAGAACTGAGCTAAACTTGGTATGTCTCCAACTCCTAGAAATAACGTCATGCCCCATCTCCCTTACTTCCAGCTAGTAAGGATCACATAATTCCTAACAAACTTTTGACACACATTCCCAATTCGGGCATTAAGAACATATAGCACGTTGCTGTAAGCAAGCACATTCTCATTCAAAGTTGCAAGTTATTATGTAGGAACAAGTTTGTATAGGTATTTCAAAGATACCCCGAACGGTGCTAAACTTTGTATGTGTCCAACTCCTAGAAATAACTTCATGCCCCATCTCCCTTACTTCCAGCTAGTAAGGATCACATGATTCCTAACAAAGTTTTGACACAGATTCCCAATTCGGGCATTCAGAACATATAGCACGTTGCTGTAAGCAAGCACATTCTCATTCAAAGTTGCAAGTTACTATGTGGGAACAAGTTTGTAAAGGTATTTCAAAGATGCCCAGAACTGAGCTAAACTTGGTATGTCTCCAACTCCTAGAAATAACTTCATGCCCCATCTCCCTTACTTCCAGCTAGTAAGGATCACATAATTCCTAACAAAGTTTTGACACAGATTCCCAATTCGGGCATTCAGAACATATAGCACGTTGCTGTAAGCAAGCACATTCTCATTCAAAGTTGCAAGTTACTATGTAGGAACAAGTTTGTAAAGGTATTTCAAAGATGCCCAGAACTGTGTTAAACTTGGTATGTGTTCAACGCCTAGAAATAACTTCATGTCCCAACTCCCTTACTTCCACCTAGTAAGGATCACATTATTCCTAACATTTTGACACAGATTCCCAATTCGGGCATTCAGAACATATAGCACGTTGCTGTAAGCAAGCACATTCTCATTCAAAGTTGCAAGTTACTATGAAGGAACAAGTTTGTATAGGTATTTCAAAAATGCCCAGAACTGAGCTAAACGTTGTATGTCTCCAACTCTTAGAAATAACTTCTTGCCCCATCTCCCTTACTTCCAGCTAGTAAGGATCACATAATTCCTAACAAAGATATGACATAGATTCCCAATTCGGGCATTCAGAACATATAGCACGTTGCTGTAAGCAAGCACATTCTCATTCAAAGTTGCAAGTTACTATGTAGGAACAAGTTTGTATAGGACTTTCAAAGATGCCCAGAACTGAACTAAACTTGGTATGTGTCAAACCTCTAGAAATAACTTCATGCCCCAACTCCCTTACTTCCAGCTAGTAAGGATCACATAATTCCTAACAAAGTTTTGACACAGATTCCCAATTCGGGCATTCAGAACATATAGCACGTTGCTGTAAGCAAGCACATTCTCATTCAAAGTTGCAAGTTACTATGTAGGAACAAGTTTGAATAGGACTTTCAAAGATGCCCAGAACTGAGCTAAACTTGGTATGTGTCCAACCTCTAGAAATAACTTCATGCCCCAACTCCCTTACTTCCAGCTAGTAAGGATCACATAATTCCTAACAAAGTTTTGACACAGATTCCCAATTCTGACATTCGGAACATATAGCACGTTGCTGTAAGCAAGCACATTCTCATTCAAAGATGCAAGTTACTATGTAGGAACAAGTTTCTATATGTATTTCAAAGATGCCCAGAACTGAGCTAAACTTGGTATGTCTCCAACACCTAGAAATAACTTCATGCCCCATCTTCCTTTCTTCCATCTAGTAAGGATCACATGATTTCTAACAAAGTTTTGACACAGATTACCAATTCGGGCAGTCAGAACATATAGCACGTTGCTGTAAGCAAGAAGATTCTCATTCAAAGTTGCAAGTTACTATGTAGGAACAAGTTTGTATAGGTAATTCAAAGATGCCCAGAACTGAGCTAAACTTGGTATGGCTCCAACTCCTAGAAATTACTTCATGCCCTATCTCCCTTACTTCCAGCTAGTAAGGATCACATAATTCCTAACAAAGTTTTGACACAGATTCCCAATTCGGGCATTCAGAACATATAGCACGTTGCTGGAAGCAAGCACATTCTCATTCAAAGTTGCAAGTTACTATGTAGGAACAACTTTGTATAGGTATTTCAAAGATGCCCAGAACTGAGCTAAACTAGGTATGTCTCCAACTCCTAGAAATAACTTCATGCCCCATCTCCCTTACTTCCAGTTAGTAAGGATCACATAATTCCTAACAAAGTTTTGACACAGATTCCCAATTCGGTCATTCAGAACATATAGCACGTTGCTGTAAGCAAGCACATTCTCATTCAAAGTTGCAATTTACTATGAAGGAACAAGTTTGTATAGGTATTTCAAAGATATCCCGAACGGTGATAAACTTTGTATGTCTCCAACTCCTAGAAATAACTTCATGCCCCATCTCCCTTACTTCCAGCTAGTAAGGATCACATAATTCCTAACAAAGTTTTGACACAGATTCCCAATTCGGGCATTCAAAACTTATAGTACGTTGCTGTAAGCAAGCACATTCTCATTCAAAGTTGCAAGTTACTCTGTAGGAACAAGTTTGTATAGGTATTTCAAAGATGCCCAGAACTGAGCTAAACGTTGTATGTCTCCAACTCCTAGAAATAACTTCATGCCCCAACTCCCTTACTACCAGATAGTAAGGATCACATAATTCCTAACAAAGTTTTGACACAGATTCCCAATTCGGGCATTCAGAACATGTAGCACGTTGCTGTCAGCAAGCACATTCTCATTCAAAGTTGCAAGTTAATATGTAGGAACAAGTTTGTATAGGTATTTCAAAGATGCCCAGAACTGAGCTAAACGTTGTATGTCTCCAACTCCTAGAAATAACTTCATGCCCCATCTCCCTTACTTCCATCTATAAGGATCACATAATTTCTAACAAAGATTTGACACAAATTCCCAATTCGGGCATTCAGAACATATAGCACGTTGCTGTAAGCAAGCACATTCTCATTCAAAGTTGCAAGTTACCATGTAGGAACAAGTTTGTATAGGACTTTCAAAGATGCCCAAAACTGAGCTATACTTGGTATGTGTCCAACTCCTAGAAATAACTTCATGCCCCAACTCCCTTACTTCCAGCTAGTAAGGATCACATTATTCCTAACAAAGTTTTGACACAGATTCCCAATTCGGGCATTCAGAACATATAGCACGTTGCTGTAAGCAAGCACATTCTCATTCAAAGTTGCAAGTTACTATGTAGGTACATGTTTGTATAGGACTTTCAAAGATGCCCAGAACTAGCTAAACTTGGTATGTCTCCAACTCCTAGAAATAAATTCATGCCCCATCTCCCTTACTTCCAGCTAGTAAGGATCACATATTTCCTAACAAAGTTTTGACACAGATTCCCAATTCGGGCATTCAGAACATATAGCACGTTGCTGTAAGCAAGCACTTTCTCATTCAAAGATGCAAGTTACTATGTAGGAACAAGTTTGTATAGGACTTTCAAAGATGCCCAGAACTGAGCTAAACGTTGTATGTCTCCAACTCCTAGAAATAACTTCATGCCCCATCTCCCTTACATCCATCTAGTAAGGATCACATAATTTCTAAGAAAGTTTTAACACAGATTCCCAATTCGGGCATTCAGAACATATAGCACGTTGCTGTAAGCAAGCACATTCTCATTCAAAGTTGCAAGTTACTATGTAGGAACAAGTTTGTATAGGTATTTCAAAGATGCCCAGAACTGTGCTAAACTTGGTATGTGTCCAACTCCTAGAAATAACTTCATGACCCATCTCCCTTACTTCCATCTAGTAAGGATCACATAATTCCTAACAAAGTTTTGACACAGATTCCCAATTCGGGAATTCAGAACATGTAGCACGTTGCTGTAAGCAAGCACATTCTCATTCAAAGTTGCAAGTTAATATGTAGGAACAAGTTTGTATAGGTATTTCAAAGATGCCCAGAACTGAGCTAAACTTGGTATGTGTGCAACTGCTAGAAATATCTTCATGCCCCATCTCCCTTACTTCCAGCTAGTAAGGATCACATAATTCCTAACAAAGTTTTGACACAGATTCCCAATTCGGGCATTCAGAACATGTAGCACGTTGCTGTCAGCAAGCACATTCTCATTCAAAGTTGCAAGTTAATATGTAGGAACAAGTTTGTATATGTATTTCAAAGATGCCCAGAACTGAGCTAAACGTTGTATGTGTCCAACTCCTAGAAATAACTTCATGCCCCATCTCCCTTACTTCCATCTAGTAAGGATCACATAATTTCTAACAAAGATTTGATACAAATTCCCAATTCGGGCATTCAGAACATATAGCACGTTGCTGTAAGCAAGCACATTCTCATTCAAAGTTGCAAGTTACTATGTAGGAACAAGTTTGTAAAGGTATTTCAAAGACGCCCAGAACTGAGCTAAACTTGGTATGTCTCCAACTCCTAGAAATAACTTCATGGCCCATCTCCCTTACTTCCAGCTAGTAAGGATCACATAATTCCTAACAAAGTTTTGACACAGATTCCCAATTCGGGCATTCAGAACATATAGCACGTTGCTGTAAGCAAGCACATTCTCATTCAAAGTTGCAAGTTACTATGTAGGAACAAGTTTGTATAGGTATTTCAAAGATGCCCAGAACTGAGCTAAACTTGGTATGTCTCCAACTCCTAGAAATAACTTCATTCCCAATCTCCCTTACTTCCAGCTAGTAAGGATCACATAATTCCTAACAAAGTATTGACACAGATTCCCAATTCGGGCATTCAGAACATGTGGCACGTTGCTGTAAGCAAGCACATTCAATTAAAAGTTGCAAGTTACTATTTAGGAACAAGTTTGTATAGGTATTTCAAAGATGCCCAGAACTGAGCTAAACTCGGTATGTCTCCAACTCCTAGAAATAACTTCATGCCCCATCTCCCTTACTTCCAGCTAGTAAGGATCACATAATTCCTAACAAAGTTTTGACACAGATTCCCAATTAGGGCATTCAGAACATATAGCACGTTGCTGTAAGCAAGCACATTCTCATTCAAAGTTGCAAGTTACCATGTAGGAGCAAGTTTGTAAAGGTATTTCAAAGATGCCCAGAACTGAGCTAAACTTGGTATGTCTCCAACTCCTAGAAATAACTTCATGCCCCATCTCCCTTACTTCCAGCTAGTAAGGATCACATAATCTCTAACAAAGTTTTGAGACAGATTCCCAATTCGGGCATTCAGAACATATAGCACGTTGCTGTAAGCAAGCACAATCTCATTCAAAGTTGCAAGTTACTATGTAGGAACAAGTTTGTATAGGTATTTCAAAGATGCCCAGAACTGAGCTAAACTTGGTATGTGTCCAACCTCTAGAAATAACTTCATGCCCCAACTCCCTTACTTCCAGCTCGTAAGGATCACATAATTCCTAACAAAGTTTTGACACAGATTCCCAATTCGGGCATTCAGAACATGTAGCACATTGCTGTAAGCAAGCACATTCTCATTCAAAGTTGCAAGTTACTATGTAGGAACAAGTTTGTATAGGTATTTCAAAGATGCCCAGACCTGAGCTAAACGTTGTATGTCTCCAACTCCTAGAAATAACTTCATGCCCAATCTCCCTTACTTCCAGCTAGTAAGGATCACATAATTCCTAACAAAATTTTGACACAGATTCCCAATTCGAACATTCAGAACATATAGCACGTTGCTGTAAGCAAGCACATTCTCATTCAAAGTTGCAAGTTACTATGTAGGAACAAGTTTGTATAGGTATTTCAAAGATGCCCAGAACTGAGCTAAACGTTGTATGTCTCCAACTCCTAGAAATAACTTCATGCCCCATCTCCCTTACTTCCATCTAGTAAGGATCACATAATTTCTAACAAAGATTTGATACAAATTCCCAATTCGGGCATTCAGAACATATAGCACGTTGCTGTAAGCAAGCACATTCTCATTCAAAGTTGCAAGTTACTATGTAGGAACAAGATTTTAAAGGTATTTCAAAGATGCCCAGAACTGAGCTAAACTTGGTATGTCTCCAACTCCTAGAAATAACTTCATGACCCATCTCCCTTACTTCCAGCTGGTAAGGATCACATAATTCCTAACAAAGTTTTGACACAGATTCCCAATTCGGGCATTCAGAACATATAGCACGTTGCTGTAAGCAGGCACATTCTCATTCAAAGTTGCAAGTTACTATGTAGGAACAGGTTTGTATAGGTATTTCAAAGATGCCCAGAACTGAGCTAAAGGTTGTATGTCTCCAACTCCTAGAAATAACTTCATGCCCCATCTCCCTTACATCCATCTAGTAAGGATCACATAATTTCTAACAAAGTTTTAACACAGATTCCCAATTCGGGCATTCAGAACATATAGCACGTTGCTGTAAGCAAGCACATTCTCATTCAAAGTTGCAAGTTACTATGTAGGAACAAGTTTGTATAGGTCTTTCAAAGATGCCCAGAACTGAGCTAAACTTGGTATGTGTCCAACTCCTAGAAATAACTTCATGCCCCATCTCCCTTACTTCCAGCTAGTAAGGATCACATAATTTTTAACAAAATTTTGACACAGATTCCCACTTCGGGCATTCAGAACATATAGCACGTTGCTGTAAGCAAGCACATTCTCATTCAAAGATGCAAGTTACTATGTAGGAACAAGTTTGTATAGGTATTTCAAAGATGCCCAGAACTGTGCTAAACTTGGTATGTGTCCAACTCCTAGAAATACCTTCATTCCCCAACTCCCTTACTTTCAGCTAGTAAGGATCACATAATTCCTAACAAATTTTGACACAGATTCCCAATTCGGGCATTCAGAACATGTAGCACGTTGCTGTAAGCAAGCACATTCTCATTCAAAGTTGCAAGTTAATATGTAGGAACAAGTTTGTATAGGTATTTCAAAGATGCCCAGAACTGAGCTAAACGTTGTATGTCTCCAACTCCTAGAAATAACTTCATGCCCCATCTCCCTTACTTCCATCTAGTAAGGATCACATAATTTCTAACAAAGATTTGATACAAATTCCCAATTCGAGCATACAGAACATGTAGCACGTTGCTGTAAGCAAGCACATTCTCATTCAAAGTTGCAAGTTACTATGTAGGAACAAGTTTGTAAAGGTATTTCAAAGACGCCCAGAACTGAGCTAAACTTGGTATGTCTCCAACTCCTAGAAATAACTTCATGGCCCATCTCCCTTACTTCCAGCTAGTAAGGATCACATAATTCCTAACAAAGTTTTGACACAGATTCCCAATTCGGGCATTCAGAACATATAGCACGTTGCTGTAAGCAAGCACATTCTCATTTAAAGTTGCAAGTTACTATGTAGGAACAAGTTTGTATAGGTATTTCAAAGATGCCCAGAACTGAGCTAAACGTTGTATGTCTCCAACTCATAGAAATAACTTCATGTGCCATCTCCCTTACTTCCATCTATTAAGGATCACATAATTTCTAACAAAGATTTGATACAAAATCCCAATTCGGGCATTCAGAACATATAGCACGTTGCTGTAAGCAAGCACATTCTCATTCAAAGTTGCAAGTTACTATGTAGGAACAAGTTTGTATAGGTAATTCAAAGATGCCCAGAACTGAGCTAAACTTGGTATGTGTCCAACCTCTAGAAATAACTTCATGCCCCAACTCCCTTACTTCCAGCTCGTAAGGATCACATAATTCCTAACAAAGTTTTGACACAGATTCCCAATTCGGGCATTCAGAACATATAGCACGTTGCTGTAAGCAAGCACATTCTCATTCAAAGTTGCAAGTTACTATGTAGGAACAAGTTTGTATAGGTATTTCAAAGATGCCCAGAACTGAGCTAAACGTTGTATGTCTCCAACTCCTTGAAATAACTTCATGCCCAATCTCCCTTACTTCCAGCTAGTAAGGATCACATAATTCCTAACAAAATTTTGACACAGATTCCCAATTCGGGCATTCAGAACATATAGCACGTTGATGTAAGCAAGCACATTCTCATTCAAAGTTGCAAGTTACTATGTAGGAACAAGTTTGTATAGGTATTTCAAAGATGCCCAGAACTGAGCTAAACGTTGTATGTCTCCAACTCCTAGAAATAACTTCATGCCCCATCTCCCTTACTTCCATCTAGTAAGGATCACATAATTTCTAACAAAGATTTGATACAAATTCCCAATTCGGGCATTCAGAACATATAGCACGTTGCTGTAAGCAAGCACATTCTCATTCAAAGTTGCAAGTTACTATGTAGGAACAAGATTGTAAAGGTATTTCAAAGATGCCCAGAACTGAGCTAAACTTGGTATGTCTCCAACTCCTAGAAATAACTTCATGGCACATCTCCCTTACTTCCAGCTGGTAAGGATCACATAATTCCTAACAAAGTTTTGACACAGATTCCCAATTCGGGCATTCAGAAGATATAGCACGTTGCTGTAAGCAAGCACATTCTCATTCAAAGTTGCAAGTTACTATGTAGGAACAGGTTTGTATAGGTATTTCAAAGATGCCCAGAACTGAGCTAAAGGTTGTATGTGTCCAACTCCTAGAAATACCTTCATGCCCCATCTCCCTTACATCCATCTAGTAAGGATCACATAATTTCTAACAAAGTTTTAACACAGATTCCCAATTCGGGCATTCAGAACATATAGCACGTTGCTGTAAGCAAGCACATTCTCATTCAAAGATGCAAGTTACTATGTAGGAACAAGTTTGTATAGGTATTTCAAAGATGCCCAGAACTGAGCTAAACTTGGTATGTGTCCAACTCCTAGAAATAACTTCATGCCCCATCTTCCTTACTTCCAGCTAGTAAGGATCACATAATTTTTAACAAAATTTTGACACAGATTCCCACTTCGGGCATTCAGAACATATAGCACGTTGCTGTAAGCAAGCACATTCTCATTCAAAGATGCAAGTTACTATGTAGGAACAAGTTTGTATAGGTATTTCAAAGATGCCCAGAACTGTGCTAAACTTGGTATGTGTCCAACTCCTAGAAATACCTTCATGCCCCAACTCCCTTACTTTCAGCTAGTAAGGATCACATAATTCCTAACAAATTTTGACACAGATTCCCAATTCGGGCATTCAGAACATGTAGCACGTTGCTGTAAGCAAGCACATTCTCATTCAAAGTTGCAAGTTAATATGTAGGAACAAGTTTGTATAGGTATTTCAAAGATGCCCAGAACTGAGCTAAACGTTGTATGTCTCCAACTCCTAGAAATAACTTCATGCCCCATCTCCCTTACTTCCATCTAGTAAGGATCACATAATTTCTAACAAAGATTTGATACAAATTCCCAATTCGAGCATACAGAACATATAGCACGTTGCTGTAAGCAAGCACATTCTCATTCAAAGTTGCAAGTTACTATGTAGGAACAAGTTTGTAAAGGTATTTCAAAGACGCCCAGAACTGAGCTAAACTTGGTATGTCTCCAACTCCTAGAAATAACTTCATGGCCCATCTCCCTTACTTCCAGCTAGTAAGGATCACATAATTCCTAACAAAGTTTTGACACAGATTCCCAATTCGGGCATTCAGAACATATAGCACGTTGCTGTAAGCAAGCACATTCTCATTTAAAGTTGCAAGTTACTATGTAGGAACAAGTTTGTATAGGTATTTTAAAGATGCCCAGAACTGAGCTAAACTTGGTATGTCTCCAACTCCTAGAAATAACTTCATTCCCAATCTCCCTTACTTCCTCTAGTAAGTATCACATAATTCCTAAGAAAGTTTTGACACAGATTCCCAATTCGGGCATTCAGAACATGTGGCACGTTGCTGTAAGCAAGCACATTCAATTCAAAGTTGCAAGTTACTATGTAGGAGCAAGTTTGTAAAGGTATTTCAAAGATGCCCAGAACTGAGCTGAACCTGGTATGTCTCCAACTCCTAGAAATAACTTCATGCCCCATCTCCCTTACTTCCAGCTAGTAAGGATCACATAATCTCTAACAAAGTTTTGAGACAGATTCCCAATTCGGGCATTCAGAACATATAGCACGTTGCTGTAAGCAAGCACATTCTCATTCAAAGTTGCAAGTTACTATGTAGGAACAAGTTTGTATAGGTATTTCAAAGATGCCCAGAACTGAGCTAAACTTGGTATGTCTCCAACTCCTAGAAATAACTTCATGCCCCATCTCCCTTACTTCCAGCTAGTAAGGATCACATAATTCCTAACAAATTTTTGACACAGATTCCCAATTCGGGCATTCAGAACATGTAGCACGTTGCTGTAAGCAAGCACATTCTCATTCAAAGTTGCAAGTTACTATGTAGGAACAAGTTTGTAAAGGTATTTCAAAGATGCCCAGAACTGAGCTAAACGTTGTATGTCTCCAACTCCTAGAAATAACTTCATGCCCCATCTCCCTTACTTCTAGCTAGTAAGGATCACATAATTCCTAACAATGTTTTGACACAGATTCCCAATTCGGGCATTCAGAACATATAGCACGTTGCTGTAAGCAAGCACATTCTCATTCAAAGTTGCAAGTTACTATGTAGGAACAAGTTTGTATAGGTATTTCAAAGATGCCCAGAAATGAGCTAAACGTGGTATGTCTCCAACTCCTAGAAATAACTTCATGCTCCATCTCTCTTAGTTCCAGCTAGTAAGAATCACATAATTTCTAACAAAGTTTTGACACAGATTCCCAATTCGGGCATTCAGAACATATAGCACGTTGCTGTAAGCAAGCACATTCTCATTCAAAGATGCAAGTTACTATGTAGGAACAAGTTTGTATAGAACTTTCAAAGATGCCCAGAACTGAGCTAAACGTTGTATGTCTCCAACTCATAGAAATAATTTCATGCCCCATCTCACTTATTTCCATCTAGTAAGGATCACATAATTTCTAACAAAGATTTGATACAAATTCCCAATTCGGGCATTCAGAACATATAGCACGTTGCTGTAAGCAAGCACATTTTCATTCAAAGTTGCAAGTTCCTATGTAGGAACAAGTTTGTAAAGGTATTTCAAAGATGCCCAGAACTGAGCTAAACTTGGTATGTCTCCAACTCCTAGAAATAACTTCATGGCCCATCTCCCTTAATTCCAGCTGGTAAGGATCACATAATTCCTAACAAAGTTTTAACACAGATTCCCAATTCGGGCATTCAGAACATACAGCACGTTGCTGTAAGCAAGCACATTCTCATTCAAAGTTGCAAGTTACTATGTAGGAACAAGTTTGTATAGGTATTTCAAAGATGCCCAGAACTGAGCTAAACTTGGTATGTGTCCAACTCCTAGAAATAACTTCATGCCCCATCTCCCTTACTTCCAGCTAGTAAGGATCACATAATTTTTAACAAAATTTTGACACAGATTCCCACTTCGGGCATTCAGAACATATAGCACGTTGCTGTAAGCAAGCACATTCTCATTCAAAGATGCAAGTTACTATGTAGGAACAAGTTTGTATAGGTATTTCAAAGATGCCCAGAACTGTGCTAAACTTGGTATGTGTCCAACTCCTAGAAATACCTTCATGCCCCAATTCCCTTACTTCCAGCTAGTAAGGATCACATAATTCCTAACAAATTTTGAAACAGATTCCCAATTCGGGCATTCAGAACATATAGCACGTTGCTGTAAGCAAGCACATTCTCATTCAAAGTTGCAAGTTACTATGTAGGAACAAGTTTGTATAGGTATTTCAAAGATGCCCAGAACTGAGCTAAACTTGGTATGTGTCCAACTCCTAGAAATAACTTCATGCCCCATCTCCCTTACTTCCAGCAAGTAAGGATCACATAATTCCTAACTAAGTTTTGACACAGATTCCCAATTCGGGCATTCAGAACATGTAGCACGTTGCTGTAAGCAAGCACATTCTTATTCAAAGTTGCAAGTTAATATGTAGGAACAAGTTTGTATAGGTATTTCAAAGATGCCCAGAACTGAGCTAAACGTTGGATGTCTCCAACTCCTAGAAAGAACTTCATGCCCCATCTCCCTTACTTCCATTTAGTAAGGATCACATAATTTCTAACAAAGATTTGATACAAATTCCCAATTCGAGCATACAGAACATATAGCACGTTGCTGTAAGCAAGCACATTCTCATTCAAAGTTGCAAGTTACTATGTAGGAACAAGTTTGTAAAGGTATTTCAAAGACGCCCAGAACTGAGCTAAACTTGGTATGTCTCCAACTCCTAGAAATAACTTCATGGCCCTTCTCCCTTACTTCCAGCTAGTAAGGATCACATAATTCCTAACAATTTTTGACACAGATTCCTAATTCGGGCATTCAGAACATATAGCACGTTGCTGTAAGCAAGCACATTCTCATTCAAAGTTGCAAGTTACTATGTAGGAACAAGTTTGTATAGGTATTTCAAAGATGCCCAGAACTGAGCTAAACTTGGTATGTCTCCAACTCCTAGAAATAACTTCATTCCCAATCTCCCTTACTTCCAGCTAGTAAGGATCACATAATTCCTAACAAAGTTTTGACACAGATTCCCAATTCGGGCATTCAGAACATGTGGCACGTTGCTGTAAGCAAGCACATTCAATTCAAAGTTGCAAGTTACTATGTACGAACAAGTTTGTATAGGTATTTCAAAGATGCCCAGAACTGAGCTAAACGTTGTATGTCTCCAACTCCTAGAAATAACTTCATGCCCCATCTCCCTTACTTCCATCTAGTAAGGATCACATAATTCCTAACAAAGTTTTGACACAGATTCCCAATTCGGGCATTCAGAACATATAGCACGTTGCTGTAAGCAAGCACATTCTCATTCAAAGTTGCAAGTTACCATGTAGGAGCAAGTTTGTAAAGGTATTTCAAAGATGCCCAGAACTGAGCTAAACCTGGTATGTCTCCAACTCCTAGAAATAACTTCATGCCCCATCTCCCTTACTTCCAGCTAGTAAGGATCACATAATCTCTAACAAAGTTTTGAGACAGATTCCCAATTCGGGCATTCAGAACATATAGCACGTTGCTGTAAGCAAGCACATTCTCATTCAAAGTTGCAAGTTACTATGTAGGAACAAGTTTGTATAGGTATTTCAAAGATGCCCAGAACTGAGCTAAACTTGGTATGTCTCCAACTCCTAGAAATAACTTCATGCCCCATCTCCCTTACTTCCAGCTAGTAAGGATCACATAATTCCTAACAAATTTTTGACACAGATTCCCAATTCGGGCATTCAGAACATGTAGCACGTTGCTGTAAGCAAGCACATTCTCATTCAAAGTTGCAAGTTACTGTGTAGGAAAAAGTTTGTATAGGTATTTCAAAGATGCCCAGAACTGAGCTAAACGTTGTATGTCTCCAACTCCTAGAAGTAACTTCATGCCCAATCTCCCTTGCTTCCAGCTAGTAAGGATCACATAATTCCTAACAAAGTTTTGACACAGATTCCCAATTCGGGCATTCAGAACATATAGCACGTTGATGATAAGCAAGCACATTCTCATTCAAAGGTGCAAGTTACTATGTAGGAACAAGTTTGTATAGGTATTTCAAAGATGCCCAGAACTGAGCTAAACGTTGTATGTCTCCAACTCCTAGAAATAACTTCATGCCCCATCTCCCTTACTTCCATCTAGTAAGGATCACATAATTCCTAACAAAGTTTTGACACAGATTCCCAATTCGGGCATTCAGAACATATAGCACGTTGCTGTAAGCAAGCACATTCTCATACAATGTTGCAAGTTGCTATGTAGGAACAAGTTTGTATAGTTATTTCAAAGATGCCCAGAACTGAGCTAAACTTGGTATGTGTCCAACTCCTAGAAATAACTTAATGCCCCATCTCCCTTACTTCCAGCTAGTAAGGATCACATAATTCCTAACAAAGTTTTGACACAGATTCCCAATTCGTGCATTCAGAACATGTAGCACGTTGCTGTAAGCAAGCACATTCTCATTCAAAGTTGCAAGTTACTATGTAGGAACAAGTTTGTATAGGTATTTCAAAGATGCCCAGAACTGAGCTAAACTTGGTATGTGTCCAACCTCTAGAAATAACTTCATACCCCACTTCCCTTACTTCCAGCTAGTAAGGATCACATAATTCCTAAAAAATTTTGACACAGATTCCCAATTCGGGCATTCAGAGCATATAGCACGTTGCTGTAAGCAAGCACATTCTCATTCAAAGTTGCAAGTTACTATGTAGGAACAAGTTTGTATAGGTATTTCAAAGATGCCCAGAACTGAGCTAAACGTTGTATGTCTCCAACTCCTTGAAATAACTTCATGCCCCATCTCCCTTACTTCAATCTAGTAAGGATCACATAATTTCTAAAAAAGATTTGACACAGATTCCCAATTCGGGCATTCAGAACACATAGCACGTTGCTGTAAGCAAGCACATTCTCATTCAAAGTTGCAAGTTACTATGTAGGAACAAGTTTGTATAGGTATTTTAAAGATGCCCAGAACTGAGCTAAACTTGGTATGTGTCCAACCTCTAGAAATAAATTCATGCCCCAACTCGCTTATTTCCAGCGAGTAAGAATCACATAATTCCTAACAAAGTTTTGACACAGATTCCCAATTGGGGCATTCAGAACATATAGCACGTTGCTGTAAGCAAGCACATTCTCATTCAAAGTTGCAAGTTACTATGTAGGAACAAGTTTGTATAGGACTTTCAAAGATGCCCAGAACTGAGCTAAACTTGGTATGTCTCCAACTCCTAGAAATAACTTCATGCCCCATCTCCCTTACTTCCAGCTAGTAAAGATCACATAATTCCTACCAAAGTTTTGACACAGATTCCCAATTCGGGCATTCAGAACATATAGCACGTTGCTGTAAGCAAGCACATTCTCTTCAAAGTTGCAAGTTACTATGTAGGAAGAAGTTTGTATAGGTATTTCAAAGATGCCCAGAACTGAGCTAATCGTTGTATGTCTCCAACTCCTAGAAATAAATTCATGCCCCATCTCCCTTACTTCCAGCTAGTAAGGATCACATAATTCCTAACAAAGTTTTGACACAGATTCCCAATTCGGGCATTCAGAACATATAGCAAGTTGCTGTAAGCAAGCACATTCTCATTCAAAGTTGCAAGTTACTGTGTAGGAACAAGTTTGTATAGGTATTTCAAAGATGCCCAGAACTGAGCTAAACGTTGTATGTCTCCAACTCCTAGAAGTAACTTCATGCCCAATCTCCCTTACTTCCAGCTAGTAAGGATCACATAATTCCTAACCAAGTTTTGACACAGATTCCCAATTCGGGCATTCAGAACATATAGCACGTTGATGATAAGCAAGCACATTCTCATTCAAAGGTGCAAGTTACTATGTAGGAACAAGTTTGTATAGGTATTTCAAAGATGCCCAGAACTGAGCTAAACGTTGTATGTCTCCAACTCCAAGAAATAACTTCATGCCCCATCTCCCTTACTTCCATCTAGTAAGGATCACATAATTCCTAACAAAGTTTTGACACAGATTCCCGATTCGGGCATTCAGAACATATAGCACGTTGCTGTAAGCAAGCACATTCTCATTCAAAGTTGCAAGTTTCTATGTGGGAACAAGTTTGTAAAGGTATTTCAAAGATGCCCAGAACTGAGCTAAACTTGGTATGTCTCCAACTCCTAGAAATAACTTCATGCCCCATCTCCCTTCCTTCCAGCTAGTAAGGATCACATAATTCCTAACAAAGATTTGACACAGATTCCCAATTCGGGCATTCAGAACATATAGCACGTTGCTGTAAGCAAGCACATTCTCATTCAAAGTTGCAAGTTACTATGTAGGAACAAGTTTGTATAGGTATTTCAAAGATGCCCAGAACTGAGCTAAACTTGGTATGTGTCCAACCTCTAGAAATAACTTCATGCCCCAACTCCCTTAATTCCAGCTAGTAAGGATCACATAATTCCTAACAAAGTTTTGACACAGATTACCAATTCGGGCAGTCAGAACATATAGCACGTTGCTGTAAGCAAGCACATTCTCATTCAAAGTTGCAAGTTACTATGTAGGAACAAGTTTGTATAGTTATTTCAAAGATGCCCAGAACTGAGCTAAATTTGGTATGTGTCCAACTCCTAGAAATAACTTCATGCCCCAACTCCCTTACTTCCAGCTACTAAGGATCACATAATTCCTAACAAAGTTTTGACACAGATTCCCAATTCGGGCATTCAGAACATATAGCACGTTGCTGTAAGCAAGCACATTCTCATTCAAAGTTGCAAGTTACTATGTAGAAACAAGTTTGAATAGGACTTCCAAAGATGCCCAGAACAGAGCTAAACTTGGTATGTCTCCAACTGCTGGAAATAACTTCATGCCCCATCTCCCTTACTTCCAGCTAGTAAGGATCACATAATTCCTAACAAAGTTTTGACACAGATTCCCAAGTGGGGCATTCAGAACATGTAGCACGTTGCTGTAAGCAAGCACATTCTCATTCAAAGTTGCAAGTTACTATGTAGGAACAAGTTTGAATAGGACTTTCAAAGATGCCCAGAACTGAGCTAAACTTGGTATGTCTCCAACTCCTAGAAATAACTTCATGCCCCATCTCCCTTACTTCCAGCTAGTAAGGATCACATAATTCCTAACAAAGTTTTGACACAGATTCCCAATTCGGACATTCAGGTTATATAGCACGTTGCTGTAAGCAAGCACATTCTCATTCAAAGATGCAAGTTACTATGTAGGAACAAGTTTGTATAGGTATTTCAAAGATAACCAGAACTGAGCTAAACGTGGTATGTCCCAACTCCTAGAAATAACTTCATGCCCCATCTCCCTTACTTCCAGCTAGTATGGATCACATAATTCCTAACAAAGATTTGACTCAGATTCCCAATTCGGACATTCAGAACATATAGCACGTTGCTGTAAGCAAGCACATTCTCATTCAAAGTTGCAAGTTACTATGTAGGAACAAGTTTGTATAGGTATTTGAAAGATGCCCAGAACTGAGCTAAACTTGGTATGTCTCCAAATACTAGAAATAACTTCATGCCCCAACTCCCTTACTTCCAGCTACTAAGGATCACATAATTCCTAACAAAGTTTTGACACAGATTCCCAATTCGGGCATTCAGAACATATAGCACGTTGCTGTAAGCAAGCACATTCTCATTCAAAGTTGCAAGTTACTATGTAGAAACAAGTTTTAATAGGACTTTCAAAGATGCCCAGAACTGAGCTAAACTTGGTATGTCTCCAACTGCTGGAAATAACTTCATGCCCCATCTCCCTTACTTCCAGCTAGTAAGGATCACATAATTCCTAACAAAGTTTTGACACAGATTCCCAATTGGGGCATTCAGAACATGTAGCACGTTGCTGTAAGCAAGCACATTCTCATTCAAAGATGCAAGTTACTATGTAGGAACAAGTTTGTATAGGTATTTCAAAGATGCCCAGAACTGAGCTAAACTTGGTATGTGTCCAACTCCTAGAAATAACTTCATGCCCCATCACCCTTACTTCCAGCTAGTAGGGATCACATAATTCCTAACAAAGTTTTGACACAGATTCCCAATTCGGGCATTCAGAACATATAGCACGTTGCTGTAAGCAAGCACATTCTCATTCAAAATTGCAAGTTACTATGTAGGAACAAGTTTGTATAGGTATTTCATAGATGCCCAAACTGAGCTAAACGTTGTATGTCTCCAACTTCTAGAAATAACTTCATGCCCCATCTCCCTTACATCCATCTAGTTAGGATCACATAATTTCTAACAAAGTTTTGACACAGATTCCCAATTCGGTCATTCAGAATATATACCACGTTGCTGTAAGCAAGCACATTCTCATTCAAAGTTGTATGTTACTATGTAGGAACAAGTTTGTATAGGTATTTCAAAGATGCCCAGAACTGAGCTAAACATGGTATGTCTCCAACTCCTAGAAATAACTTCATGCCCCAACTCCCTTACTTCCAGCTAGTAAGGATCACATAATTCCTAACAAAGTTTTGACACAGATTCCCAATTCGGGCATTCAGAACATATAGCACGTTGCTGTAAGCAAGCACATTCTCATTGAAAGTTGCAAGTTACTATGTAGGAACAAGTTTGTATAGGTATTTCAAAGATGCCCAGAACTGAGCTAAACTTGGTATGTCTCCAACTCCTAGAAATAACTTCATGCCCCATCTCCCTTACTTCCAGCTAGTAAGGATCACATAATTCCTAACAAATTTTTGACACAGATTCCCAATTCGGGCATTCAGAACATGTAGCACGTTGCTGTAAGGAAGCACATTCTCATTCAAAGTTGCAAGTTACTGTGTAGGAAAAAGTTTGTATAGGTATTTCAAAGATGCCCAGAACTGAGCTAAACGTTGTATGTCTCCAACTCCTAGAAGTAACTTCATGCCCAATCTCCCTTGCTTCCAGCTAGTAAGGATCACATAATTCCTAACAAAGTTTTGACACAGATTCCCAATTCGGGCATTCAGAACATATAGCACGTTGATGATAAGCAAGCACATTCTCATTCAAAGGTGCAAGTTACTATGTAGGAACAAGTTTGTATAGGTATTTCAAAGATGCCCAGAACTGAGCTAAACGTTGTATGTCTCCAACTCCTAGAAATAACTTCATGCCCCATCTCCCTTACTTCCATCTAGTAAGGATCACATAATTCCTAACAAAGTTTTGACACAGATTTCCAATTCGGGCATTCAGAACATATAGCACGTTGCTGTAAGCAAGCAAATTCTCATACAATGTTGCAAGTTACTATGTAGGAACAAGTTTGTATAGTTATTTCAAAGATGCCCAGAACTGAGCTAAACTTGGTATGTGTCCAACTCCTAGAAATAACTTAATGCCCCATCTCCCTTACTTCCAGCTAGTAAGGATCACATAATTCCTAACAAAGTTTTGACACAGATTCCCAATTCGGGCATTCAGAACATGTAGCACGTTGCTGTAAGCAAGCACATTCTCATTCAAAGTTGCAAGTTACTATGTAGGAACAAGTTTGTATAGGTATTTCAAAGATGCCCAGAACTGAGCTAAACTTGGTATGTGTCCAACCTCTAGAAATAACTTCATACCCCACTTCCCTTACTTCCAGCTAGTAAGGATCACATAATTCCTAACAAATTTTGACACAGATTCCCAATTCGGGCATTCAGAGCATATAGCACGTTGCTGTAAGCAAGCACATTCTCATTCAAAGTTGCAAGTTACTATGTAGGAACAAGTTTGTATAGGTATTTCAAAGATGCCCAGAACTGAGCTAAACGTTGTATGTCTCCAACTCCTTGAAATAACTTCATGCCCCATCTCCCTTACTTCAATCTAGTAAGGATCACATAATTTCTAAAAAAGATTTGACACAGATTCCCAATTCGGGCATTCAGAACACATAGCACGTTGCTGTAAGCAAGCACATTCTCATTCAAAGTTGCAAGTTACTATGTAGGAACAAGTTTGTATAGGTATTTTAAAGATGCCCAGAACTGAGCTAAACTTGGTATGTGTCCAACCTCTAGAAATAAATTCATGCCCCAACTCCCTTATTTCCAGCTATTAAGAATCACATAATTCCTAACAAAGTTTTGACACAGATTCCCAATTGGGGCATTCAGAACATATAGCACGTTGCTGTAAGCAAGCACATTCTCATTCAAAGTTGCAAGTTACTATGTAGGAACAAGTTTGTATAGGACTTTCAAAGATGCCCAGAACTGAGCTAAACTTGGTATGTCTCCAACTCCTAGAAATAACTTCATGCCCCATCTCCCTTACTTCCAGCTAGTAAAGATCACATAATTCCTACCAAAGTTTTGATACAGATTCCCAATTCGGGCATTCAGAACATATAGCACGTTGCTGTAAGCAAGCACATTCTCTTCAAAGTTGCAAGTTACTATGTAGGAAGAAGTTTGTATAGGTATTTCAAAGATGCCCAGAACTGAGCTAATCGTTGTATGTCTCCAACTCCTAGAAATAACTTCATGCCCCATCTCCCTTACTTCCAGCTAGTAAGGATCACATAATTCCTAACAAAGTTTTGACACAGATTCCCAATTCGGGCATTCAGAACATATAGCACGTTGCTGTAAGCAAGCACATTCTCATTCAAAGTTGCAAGTTACTGTGTAGGAAAAAGTTTGTATAGGTATTTCAAAGATGCCCAGAACTGAGCTAAACGTTGTATGTCTCCAACTCCTAGAAGTAACTTCATGCCCAATCTCCCTTACTTCCAGCTAGTAAGGATCACATAATTCCTAACCAAGTTTTGACACAGATTCCCAATTCGGGCATTCAGATCATATAGCACGTTGCTGTAAGCAAGCACATTCTCATTCAAAGTTGCACGTTACTATGTAGGAACAAGTTTGTATAGGTATTTCAAAGATGCCCAGAACTGAGCTAAACGTGGTATGTCCACAACTCCTAGAAATAACTTCATGCCCCATCTCCCTTACTTCCAGCTAGTAAGGATCACATAATTCCTAACAAAGTTTTGACACAGATTCCCAAATGGGGCATTCAGAACATATAGTACGTTGCTGTAAGCAAGCACATTCTCATTCAAAGTTGCAAGTTACAATGTAGGAACAAGCTTGAATAGGACTTTCAAAGATGCCCAGAACTGAGCTAAACTTGGTATGTGTCCAACTCCTGGAAATAACTTCATGCCCCATCTCCCTTACTTCCAGCTAGTAAGGATCACATAATTCCTAACAAAGTTTTGACACAGATTCCCAATTCGGACATTCAGAACATATAGCACGTTGCTGTAAGCAAGCACATTCTCATTCAAAGATGCAAGTTACTATGTAGGAACAAGTTTGTATAGGTATTTCAAAGATGCCCAGAACTGAGCTAAACTTGGTATGTCTCCAACTCCCAGAAATAACTTCATGCCCCATCTCCCTTACTTCCATCTAGTAAGGATCACTTAATTTCTAACAAAGTTTTGACACAGATTACCAATTCGGGCAGTCAGAACATATAGCACGTTGCTGTAAGCAAGCACATTCTCATTCAAAGTTGCAAGTTACTATGTAGGAACAAGTTTGTATAGGTATTTCAAAGATTCCCAGAACTGAGCTAAACTTGGTATGTCTCCAACTCCTAGAAATAACTTCATGCCCCAACTCCCTTCCTTCCAGCTAGTAAGGATCACATAATTCCTAACAAAGTTTTGACACAGATTCCCAATTCGGGCTTTCAGAACATATAGCACGTTGCTGTAAGCAAGCACATTCTCATTCAAAGTTGCAAGTTACTATGTAGAAACAAGTTTGAATAGGACTTTCAAAGATGCCCAGAACTGAGCTAAACTTGGTATGTCTCCAACTCCTAGAAATAACTTAATGCCCCATCTCCCTTACTTCCAGCTAGTAAGGATCACATAATTCCTAACAAAGTTTTGACACAGATTCCCAATTGGGGCATTCAGAACATGTAGCACGTTGCTGTAAGCAAGCACATTCTCATTCAAAGTTGCAAGTTACTATGTAGGAACAAGTTTGTATAGGTATTTCAAAGATGCCCAGAACTGAGCTAAACTTGGTATGTGTCCAACTCCTAGAAATAACTTCATGTCCCAACTCCCTTACTTCCAGCTAGTAAGGATCACATAATTCCTAACAAAGTTTTGACACAGATTCCCAATTCGGGCATTCAGAACATATAGCACGTAGCTGTAAGCAAGCACATTCTCCTTCAAAGTTGCAAGTTACTATGTGGGAACAAGTTTGTATAGGTATTTCAAAGATGCCCAGAACTGAGCTAAACGTGGTATGTCTCCAACTCCTAGAAATAACTTCATGCCCCATCTCCCTTACTTCCAGCTAGTAAGGATCACATAATTCCTAACAAAGATTTGACACAGATTCCCAATTCGGGCATTCAGAACATATAGCACGTTGCTGTAAGCAAGCACAGTCTCATTCAAAGTTGCAAGTTACTATGTAGGAACAAATTTGTATAGGTATTTCAAAGATGCCCAGAACTGAGCTAAACCTGGTATGTCTCCAACTCCTAGAAATAACTTCATGCCCCATCTCCCTTACTTCCAGCTAGTAAGGATCACATAATTCCTAACAAAGTTTTGACACAGATTCCCAATTAGGGCATTCAGAACATATAGCACGTTGCTGTAAGCAAGCACATTCTCATTCAAAGTTGCAAGTTACTATGTAGGAACAAGTTTGTATAGGTATTTCAAAGATGCCCAGAACTGAGCTAAACGTGGTATGTCTCCAACTCCTAGAAATAACGTCATGCCCCATCTCCCTCACTTCCAGTTGTAGCGGTCACATAATTCCTAACAAAGGTTTGACACAGATTCCCAATTCACGGATTCAGAACATATAGCACGTTGCTGTAAGCAAGCACATTCTCATTCAAAGTTGCAAGTTACGATGTAGGAACAAGTTTGTATAGGTATTTCAAAGATACCCCGAACGGTGCTAAACTTTGTATGTGTCCAACTCCTAGAAATAACTTCATGCCCCATCTCCCTTACTTCCAGCTAGTAAGGATCACATGATTCCTAACAAAGTTTTGACACAGATTCCCAATTCGGGCATTCAGAGCATATAGCACGTTGCTGTAAGCAAGCACATTCTCATTCAAAGTTGCAAGTTACTATGTAGGAACAAGTTTGTATAGGTATTTCAAAGATGCCCAGAACTGAGCTAAACTTGGTATGGCTCCAACTCCTAGAAATTACTTCATGCCCCATCTCCCTTACTTCCAGCTAGTAAGGATCACATAATTCCTAACAAAGTTTTGACACAGATTCCCAATTCGGGCATTCAGAACATGTAGCACGTTGCTGTAAGCAAGCACATTCTCATTCAAAGTTGCAAGTTACTATGTAGGAACAAGTTTGTATAGGTATTTCAAAGATGCCCAGAACTGAGCTAAACTTGGTATGTGTCCAACCTCTAGAAATAACTTCATACCCCACTTCCCTTACTTCCAGCTAGTAAGGATCACATAATTCCTAACAAATTTTGACACAGATTCCCAATTCGGGCATTCAGAGCATATAGCACGTTGCTGTAAGCAAGCACATTCTCATTCAAAGTTGCAAGTTACTATGTAGGAACAAGTTTGTATAGGTATTTCAAAGATGCCCAGAACTGAGCTAAACGTTGTATGTCTCCAACTCCTTGAAATAACTTCATGCCCCATCTCCCTTACTTCAATCTAGTAAGGATCACATAATTTCTAAAAAAGATTTGACACAGATTCCCAATTCGGGCATTCAGAACACATAGCACGTTGCTGTAAGCAAGCACATTCTCATTCAAAGTTGCAAGTTACTATGTAGGAACAAGTTTGTATAGGTATTTTAAAGATGCCCAGAACTGAGCTAAACTTGGTATGTGTCCAACCTCTAGAAATAAATTCATGCCCCAACTCCCTTATTTCCAGCTATTAAGAATCACATAATTCCTAACAAAGTTTTGACACAGATTCCCAATTGGGGCATTCAGAACATATAGCACGTTGCTGTAAGCAAGCACATTCTCATTCAAAGTTGCAAGTTACTATGTAGGAACAAGTTTGTATAGGACTTTCAAAGATGCCCAGAACTGAGCTAAACTTGGTATGTCTCCAACTCCTAGAAATAACTTCATGCCCCATCTCCCTTACTTCCAGCTAGTAAAGATCACATAATTCCTACCAAAGTTTTGATACAGATTCCCAATTCGGGCATTCAGAACATATAGCACGTTGCTGTAAGCAAGCACATTCTCTTCAAAGTTGCAAGTTACTATGTAGGAAGAAGTTTGTATAGGTATTTCAAAGATGCCCAGAACTGAGCTAATCGTTGTATGTCTCCAACTCCTAGAAATAACTTCATGCCCCATCTCCCTTACTTCCAGCTAGTAAGGATCACATAATTCCTAACAAAGTTTTGACACAGATTCCCAATTCGGGCATTCAGAACATATAGCACGTTGCTGTAAGCAAGCACATTCTCATTCAAAGTTGCAAGTTACTGTGTAGGAAAAAGTTTGTATAGGTATTTCAAAGATGCCCAGAACTGAGCTAAACGTTGTATGTCTCCAACTCCTAGAAGTAACTTCATGCCCAATCTCCCTTACTTCCAGCTAGTAAGGATCACATAATTCCTAACCAAGTTTTGACACAGATTCCCAATTCGGGCATTCAGATCATATAGCACGTTGCTGTAAGCAAGCACATTCTCATTCAAAGTTGCACGTTACTATGTAGGAACAAGTTTGTATAGGTATTTCAAAGATGCCCAGAACTGAGCTAAACGTGGTATGTCCACAACTCCTAGAAATAACTTCATGCCCCATCTCCCTTACTTCCAGCTAGTAAGGATCACATAATTCCTAACAAAGTTTTGACACAGATTCCCAAATGGGGCATTCAGAACATATAGTACGTTGCTGTAAGCAAGCACATTCTCATTCAAAGTTGCAAGTTACAATGTAGGAACAAGCTTGAATAGGACTTTCAAAGATGCCCAGAACTGAGCTAAACTTGGTATGTGTCCAACTCCTGGAAATAACTTCATGCCCCATCTCCCTTACTTCCAGCTAGTAAGGATCACATAATTCCTAACAAAGTTTTGACACAGATTCCCAATTCGGACATTCAGAACATATAGCACGTTGCTGTAAGCAAGCACATTCTCATTCAAAGATGCAAGTTACTATGTAGGAACAAGTTTGTATAGGTATTTCAAAGATGCCCAGAACTGAGCTAAACTTGGTATGTCTCCAACTCCCAGAAATAACTTCATGCCCCATCTCCCTTACTTCCATCTAGTAAGGATCACTTAATTTCTAACAAAGTTTTGACACAGATTACCAATTCGGGCAGTCAGAACATATAGCACGTTGCTGTAAGCAAGCACATTCTCATTCAAAGTTGCAAGTTACTATGTAGGAACAAGTTTGTATAGGTATTTCAAAGATTCCCAGAACTGAGCTAAACTTGGTATGTCTCCAACTCCTAGAAATAACTTCATGCCCCAACTCCCTTCCTTCCAGCTAGTAAGGATCACATAATTCCTAACAAAGTTTTGACACAGATTCCCAATTCGGGCTTTCAGAACATATAGCACGTTGCTGTAAGCAAGCACATTCTCATTCAAAGTTGCAAGTTACTATGTAGAAACAAGTTTGAATAGGACTTTCAAAGATGCCCAGAACTGAGCTAAACTTGGTATGTCTCCAACTCCTAGAAATAACTTAATGCCCCATCTCCCTTACTTCCAGCTAGTAAGGATCACATAATTCCTAACAAAGTTTTGACACAGATTCCCAATTGGGGCATTCAGAACATGTAGCACGTTGCTGTAAGCAAGCACATTCTCATTCAAAGTTGCAAGTTACTATGTAGGAACAAGTTTGTATAGGTATTTCAAAGATGCCCAGAACTGAGCTAAACTTGGTATGTGTCCAACTCCTAGAAATAACTTCATGTCCCAACTCCCTTACTTCCAGCTAGTAAGGATCACATAATTCCTAACAAAGTTTTGACACAGATTCCCAATTCGGGCATTCAGAACATATAGCACGTAGCTGTAAGCAAGCACATTCTCCTTCAAAGTTGCAAGTTACTATGTGGGAACAAGTTTGTATAGGTATTTCAAAGATGCCCAGAACTGAGCTAAACGTGGTATGTCTCCAACTCCTAGAAATAACTTCATGCCCCATCTCCCTTACTTCCAGCTAGTAAGGATCACATAATTCCTAACAAAGATTTGACACAGATTCCCAATTCGGGCATTCAGAACATATAGCACGTTGCTGTAAGCAAGCACAGTCTCATTCAAAGTTGCAAGTTACTATGTAGGAACAAATTTGTATAGGTATTTCAAAGATGCCCAGAACTGAGCTAAACCTGGTATGTCTCCAACTCCTAGAAATAACTTCATGCCCCATCTCCCTTACTTCCAGCTAGTAAGGATCACATAATTCCTAACAAAGTTTTGACACAGATTCCCAATTAGGGCATTCAGAACATATAGCACGTTGCTGTAAGCAAGCACATTCTCATTCAAAGTTGCAAGTTACTATGTAGGAACAAGTTTGTATAGGTATTTCAAAGATGCCCAGAACTGAGCTAAACGTGGTATGTCTCCAACTCCTAGAAATAACGTCATGCCCCATCTCCCTCACTTCCAGTTGTAGCGGTCACATAATTCCTAACAAAGGTTTGACACAGATTCCCAATTCACGGATTCAGAACATATAGCACGTTGCTGTAAGCAAGCACATTCTCATTCAAAGTTGCAAGTTACGATGTAGGAACAAGTTTGTATAGGTATTTCAAAGATACCCCGAACGGTGCTAAACTTTGTATGTGTCCAACTCCTAGAAATAACTTCATGCCCCATCTCCCTTACTTCCAGCTAGTAAGGATCACATGATTCCTAACAAAGTTTTGACACAGATTCCCAATTCGGGCATTCAGAACATATAGCACGTTGCTGTAAGCAAGCACATTCTCATTCAAAGTTGCAAGTTACTATGTAGGAACAAGTTTGTATAGGTATTTCAAAGATGCCCAGAACTGAGCTAAACTTGGTATGGCTCCAACTCCTAGAAATTACTTCATGCCCCATCTCCCTTACTTCCAGCTAGTAAGGATCACATAATTCCTAACAAAGTTTTGACACAGATTCCCAATTCGGGCATTCAGAACATATAGCACGTTGCTGTAAGCAAGCACATTCTCATTCAAAGTTGCAAGTTACTATGTAGGAACAAGTTTGTATAGGTATTTCAAAGATGCCCAGAACTGAGCTAAACTTGGTATGTCTCCAACTCCTAGAAATAACTTCATGCCCCAACTCCCTTACTTCCAGCTACTAAGGATCTCATAATTCCTAACAAAGTTTTGACACAGATTCCCAATTCGGGCATTCAGAACATATAGCACGTTGCTGTAAGCAAGCACATTCTCATTCAAAGTTGCAAGTTACTATGTAGAAACAAGTTTGAATAGGACTTTCAAAGATGCCCAGAACTGAGCTAAACTTGGTATGTCTCCAACTCCTAGAAATAACTTCATGCCCCATCTACCTTACTTCCAGCTAGTAAGGATCACATAATTCCTAACAAAGTTTTGACACAGATTCCCAATTCGGGCATTCAGAACATATAGCACGTTGCTGCAAGCAAGCACATTCTCATTCAAAGTTGCAAGTTACTATGTAGGAACAAGTTTGTATAGGTATTTCAAAGATGCCCAGAACTGAGCTAAACGTGGTATGTCTCCAACTCCTAGAAATAACTTCATGCCCCATCTCCCTTACTTCCAGCTAGTAAGGATCACATAATTCCTAACAAAGTTTTGACACAGATTCCCAATTGTGGCATTCAGAACATATAGCACGTTGCTGTAAGCAAGCACATTCTCATTCAAAGTTGCAAGTTACTATGTAGGAACAAGTTTGTATAGGTATTTCAAAGATGCCCAGAACTGAGCTCAACTTGGTATGTCTCCAACTCCTAGAAATATCTTCATGCCCCATCTCCCTTACTTCCAGCTAGTAAGGATCACATAATTCCTAACAAAGTTTTGACACAGATTCCCAATTCGGGCATTCAGAACATATAGCACGTTGCTGTAAGCAAGCACATTCTCATTCAAAGTTGCAAGATACTATGTGGGAACAAGTTTGTAAAGGTATTTCAAAGATGCCCAGAACTGAGCTAAACTTGGTATGTCTCCAACTCCTAGAAATAACTTCATGCCCCATCTCCCTTACTTCCATCTAGTAAGGATAACATAATTCCTAACAAAGATTTGACACAGATTCCCAATTCGGGCATTCAGAACATATAGCACGTTGCTGCAAGCAAGCACATTCTCATTCAAAGTTGCAAGTTACTATGTAGGAACAAGTTTGTATAGGTATTTCAAAGATGCCCAGAACTGAGCTAAACTTGGTATGTGTCCAACCTCTAGAAATAACTTCATGCCCCAACTCCCTTACTTCCAGCTAGTAAGGATCACATAATTCCTAACAAAGTTTTGGCACAGATTCCCAATTCGGGATTTCAGAACATATAGCACGTTGCTGTAAGCAAGCACATTCTCATTCAAAGATGCAAGTTACTATGTAGGAACAAGTTTGTATAGGTATTTCAAAGATGCCCAGAACTGAGCTAAACGTTGTATGTCTCCAACTCCTAGAAATAACTTCATGCCCCATCTCCCTTACTTCCATCTAGTAAGGATCACATAATTTCTAACGTTTTGACACAGATTACCAATTCGGGCAGTCAGAACATATAGCACGTTGCTGTAAGCAAGCACATTCTCATTCAAAGTTGCAAGTTACTATGTAGGAACAAGTTTGTATAGGTATTTCAAAGATGCCCAGAACTGAGCTAAACTTGGTATGTGTCCATCTCCTAGAAATAACTTCATGCCCCATCTCCCTTACTTCCAGCTAGTAAGGATCACATAATTCCTAACAAAGTTTTGACACAGATTCCCAATTCGGGCATTCAGAACATATAGCACGTTGCTGTAAGCAAGCACATTCTCATTCAAAGTTGCAAGTTACTATGTAGGAACAAGTTTGTAAAGGTATTTCAAAGATGCCCAGAACTGTGCTAAACTTGGTATGTGTTCAACGCCTAGAAATAACTTCATGCCCCAACTCCCTTACTTCCACCTAGTAAGGATCACATAATTCCTAACATTTTGACACAGATTCCCAATTCGGGCATTCAGAACATATAGCACGTTGCTGTAAGCAAGCACATTCTCATTCAAAGTTGCAAGTTACTATGTAGAAACAAATTTGTATAGGTATTTCAAAGAAGCCCAGAACTGAGCTAAACCTGGTATGTCTCCAACTCCTGGAAATAACTTCATGCCCCATCTCCCTTACTTCCAGCTAGTAAGGATCACATAATTCCTAACAAAGTTTTGACACAGATTCCCAATTAGGGCATTCAGAACATATAGCACGTTGCTGTAAGCAAGCACATTCTCATTCAAAGTTGCAAGTTACTATGTAGGAACAAGTTTGTATAGGTATTTCAAAGATGCCCAGAACTGAGCTAAACTTGGTATGTCTCCAACTCCTAGAAACAACGTCATGCCCCATCTCCCTCACTTCCAGCTAGTAACGGTCACATAATTCCTAACAAAGATTTGACACAGATTCCCAATTCACGGATTCAGAACATATAGCACGTTGCTGTAAGCAAGCACATTCTCATTCAAAGTTGCAAGTTACTGTGTAGGAACAAGTTTGTATAGGTATTTCAAAGATACCCCGAACGGTGCTAAACTTTGTATGTGTCCAACTCCTAGAAATAACTTCATGCCCCATCTCCCTTACTTCCAGCTAGTAAGGATCACATGATTCCTAACAAAGTTTTGACACAGATTCCCAATTCGGGCATTCAGAACATATAGCACGTTGCTGCAAGCAAGCACATTCTCATTCAAAGTTGCAAGTTACTATGTAGGAACAAGTTTGTAAAGGTATTTCAAAGATGCCCAGAACTGAGCTAAACGTGGTATGTCTCCAACTCCTAGAAATAACTTCATGCCCAATCTCCCTTACTTCCAGCTAGTAAGGATCACATAATTCCTAACAAAGATTTGACACAGATTCCCAATTCGGGCATTCAGAACATATAGCACGTTGCTGTAAGCAAGCACATACTCATTCAAAGTTGCAAGTTACTATGTAGGAACAAGTTTGTATAGGTATTTCAAAGATGCCCAGAACTGAGCTAAACGTGGTATGTCTCCAACTCCTAGAAATAACTTCATGCCCCATCTCCCTTACTTCCAGCTAGTAAGGATCACATAATTCCTAACAAAGTTTTGACACAGATTCCCAATTGGGGCATTCAGAACATATAGTACGTTGCTGTAAGCAAGCACATTCTCATTCAAAGTTCCAAGTTACAATGTAGGAACAAGCTTGAATAGGACTTTCAAAGATGCCCAGAACTGAGCTAAACTTGGTATGTGTCCAACTCCTGGAAATAACTTCATGCCCCATCTCCCTTACTTCCAGCTAGTAAGGATCACATAATTCCTAACAAAGTTTTGACACAGATTCCCAATTCGGACATTCAGAACATATAGCACGTTGCTGTAAGCAAGCACATTCTCATTCAAAGATGCAAGTTACTATGTAGGAACAAGTTTGTATAGGTATTTCAAAGATGCCCAGAACTGAGCTAAACTTGGTATGTCTCCAACTCCTAGAAATAACTTCATGCCCCATCTCCCTTACTTCCATCTAGTAAGGATCACTTAATTTCTAACAAAGTTTTGACACAGATTACCAATTCGGGCAGTCAGAACATATAGCACGTTGCTCTAAGCAAGCACATTCTCATTCAAAGTTGCAAGTTACTATGTAGGAACAAGTTTGTATAGGTATTTCAAAGATGACCAGAACTGAGCTAAACTTGGTATGTCTCCAACTCCTAGAAATAACTTCATGCCCCAACTACCTTCCTTCCAGCTAGTAAGGATCACATAATTCCTAACAAAGTTTTGACACAGATTCCCAATTCGGGCTTTCAGAACATATAGCACGTTGCTGTAAGCAAGCACATTCTCATTCAAAGTTGCAAGTTACTATGTAGAAACAAGTTTGAATAGGACTTTCAAAGATGCCCAGAACTGAGCTAAACTTGGTATGTCTCCAACTCCTAGAAATAACTTCATGCCCCATCTCCCTTACTTCCAGCTAGTAAGGATCACATAATTCCTAACAAAGTTTTGACACAGATTCCCAATTGGGGCATTCAGAACATGTAGCACGTTGCTGTAAGCAAGCACATTCTCATTCAAAGTTGCAAGTTACTATGTAGGAACAAGTTTGTATAGGTAATTCAAAGATGCCCAGAACTGAGCTAAACTTGGTATGTGTCCAACTCCTAGAAATAACTTCATGCCCCAACTCCCTTACTTCCAGCTAGTAAGGATCACATAATTCCTAACAAAGTTTTGACACAGATTCCCAATTCGGGCATTCAGAACATATAGCACGTAGCTGTAAGCAAGCACATTCTCCTTCAAAGTTGAAAGTTACTATGTGGGAACAAGTTTGTATAGGTATTTCAAAGATGCCCAGAACTGAGCTAAACTTGGTATGTCTCCAACTCCTAGAAATAACTTCATGCCCCATCTCCCTTACTTCCAGCTAGTAAGGATCACATAATTCCTAACAAAGATTTGACACAGATTCCCAATTCGGGCATTCAGAACATATAGCACGTTGCTGTAAGCAAGCACATTCTCATTCAAAGTTGCAAGTTATTATGTAGGAACAAATTTGTATAGGTATTTCAAAGATGCCCAGAACTGAGCTAAACCTGGTATGTCTCCAACTCCTAGAAATAACTTCATGCCCCATCTCCCTTACTTCCAGCTAGTAAGGATCACATAATTCCTAACAAAGTTTTGACACAGATTCCCAATTAGGGCATTCAGAACATATAGCACGTTGCTGTAAGCAAGCACATTCTCATTCAAAGTTGCAAGTTACTTTGTAGGAACAAGTTTGTATAGATATTTCAAAGATG
Source organism: Diceros bicornis minor (assembly GCF_020826845.1). NCBI lineage: Eukaryota > Metazoa > Chordata > Mammalia > Perissodactyla > Rhinocerotidae > Diceros > Diceros bicornis. The sequence continues at coordinate 380,342 of NW_026691076.1, forward strand.
CCCAGAACTGAGCTAAACTTGGTATGTCTCCAACTCCTAGAAATAACGTCATGCCCCATCTCCCTCACTTCCAGCTAGTAACGGTCAAATAATTCCTAACAAAGGTTTGACACAGATTCCCAATTCACGGATTCAGAACATATAGCACGTTGCTGTAAGCAAGCACATTCTCATTCAAAGTTGCAAGTTACTATGTAGGAACAAGTTTGTATAGGTATTTCAAAGATACCCCGAACGGTGCTAAACTTTGTATGTGTCCAACTCCTAGAAATAACTTCATGCCCCATCTCCCTTACTTCCAGCTAGTAAGGATCACATGATTCCTAACAAAGTTTTGACACAGATTCCCAATTCGGGCATTCAGAACATATAGCACGTTGCTGTAAGCAAGCACATTCTCATTCAAAGTTGCAAGTTACTATGTGGGAACAAGTTTGTAAAGGTATTTCAAAGATGCCCAGAACTGAGCTAAACTTGGTATGTCTCCAACTCCTAGAAATAACTTCATGCCCCATCTCCCTTACTTCCATCTAGTAAGGATCACATAATTCCTAACAAAGATATGACATAGATTCCCAATTCGGGCATTCAGAACATGTAGCACGTTGCTGTAAGCAAGCACATTCTCATTCAAAGTTGCAAGTTACTATGTAGGAACAAGTTTGTATAGGACTTTCAAAGATGCCCAGAACTGAACTAAACTTGGTATGTGTCCAACCTCTAGAAATAACTTCATGCCCCAACTCCCTTACTTCCAGCTAGTAAGGATCACATAATTCCTAACAAAGTTTTGACACAGATTCCCAATTCGGGCATTCAGAACATATAGCACGTTGCTGTAAGCAAGCACATTCTCATTCAAAGTTGCAAGGTACAATGTAGGAACAAGTTTGTATAGGTATTTCAAAGATGCCCAGAACTGAGCTAAACTTGGTATGTGTCCAACTCCTAGAAATAACTTCATGCCCCAACTCCCTTACTTTCAGCTAGTAAGGATCAGATAATTCCTAACAAAGTTTTGACACAGATTTCCAATTCGGGCATTCAGAACATATAGCACGTTGCTGTAAGCAAGCACATTCTCATTCAAAGTTGCAAGTTACTATGTAGGAACAAGTTTGAATAGGACTTTCAAAGATGCCCAGAACTGAGCTAAACTTGATATGTGTCCAACCTCTAGAAATAACTTCATGCCCCAACTCCCTTACTTCCAGCTAGTAAGGATCACATAATTCCTAACAAAGTTTTGACACAGATTCCCAATTCGGACATTCGGAACATATAGCACGTTGCTGTAAGCAAGCACATTCTCATTCAAAGATGCAAGTTACTATGTAGGAACAAGTTTCTATATGTATTTCAAAGATGCCCAGAACTGAGCTAAACTTGGTATGTCTCCAACTCCTAGAAATAACTTCATGCCCCATCTCCCTTTCTTCCATCTAGTAAGGATCACATGATTTCTAACAAAGTTTTGACACAGATTACCAATTCGGGCAGTCAGAACATATAGCACGTTGCTGTAAGCAAGAACATTCTCATTCAAAGTTGCAAGTTACTATGTAGGAACAAGTTTGTATAGGTATTTCAAAGATGCCCAGAACTGAGCTAAAGTTGGTATGGCTCCAACTCCTAGAAATTACTTCATGCCCCATCTCCCTTACTTCCAGCTAGTAAGGATCACATAATTCCTAACAAAGTTTTGACACAGATTCCCAATTCGGGCATTCAGAACATATAGCACGTTGCTGTAAGGAAGCACATTCTCATTCAAAGTTGCAAGTTACTATGTAGGAACAAGTTTGTATAGGTATTTCAAAGATGCCCAGAACTGAGCTAAACTAGGTATGTCTCCAACTCCTAGAAATAACTTCATGCCCCAACTCCCTTACTTCCAGCTACTAAGGATCTCATAATTCCTAACAAAGTTTTGACACAGATTCCCAATTCGGGCATTCAGAACATATAGCACGTTGCTGTAAGCAAGCACATTCTCATTCAAAGTTGCAAGTTACTATGTAGAAACAAGTTTGAATAGGACTTTCAAAGATGCCCAGAACTGAGCTAAACTTGGTATGTCTCCAACTCCTAGAAATAACTTCATGCCCCATCTACCTTACTTCCAGCTAGTAAGGATCACATAATTCCTAACAAAGTTTTGACACAGATTCCCAATTCGGGCATTCAGAACATATAGCACGTTGCTGTAAGCAAGCACATTCTCATTCAAAGTTGCAAGTTACTATGTAGGAACAAGTTTGTATAGGTATTTCAAAGATGCCCAGAACTGAGCTAAACGTGGTATGTCTCCAACTCCTAGAAATAACTTCATGCCCCATCTCCCTTACTTCCAGCTAGTAAGGATCACATAATTCCTAACAAAGTTTTGACACAGATTCCCAATTGGGGCATTCAGAACATATAGCACGTTGCTGTAAGCAAGCACATTCTCATTCAAAGTTGCAAGTTACTATGTAGGAACAAGTTTGTATAGGTATTTCAAAGATGCCCAGAACTGAGCTAAACTTGGTATGTCTCCAACTCCTAGAAATAACGTCATGCCCCATCTCCCTTACTTCCAGCTAGTAAGGATCACATAATTCCTAACAAAGTTTTGACACAGATTCCCAATTCGGGCATTCAGAACATATAGCACGTTGCTGTAAGCAAGCACATTCTCATTCAAAGTTGCAAGATACTATGTGGGAACAAGTTTGTAAAGGTATTTCAAAGATGCCCAGAACTGAGCTAAACTTGGTATGTCTCCAACTCCTAGAAATAACTTCATGCCCCATCTCCCTTACTTCCATCTAGTAAGGATAACATAATTCCTAACAAAGATTTGACAGAGATTCCCAATTCGGGCATTCAGAACATATAGCACGTTGCTGTAAGCAAGCACATTCTCATTCAAAGTTGCAAGTTACTATGTAGGAACAAGTTTGTATAGGTATTTCAAAGATGCCCAGAACTGAGCTAACTTGGTATGTGTCCAACCTCTAGAAATAACTTCATGCCCCAACTCCCTTACTTCCAGCTAGTAAGGATCACATAATTCCTAACAAAGTTTTGACACAGATTCCCAATTCGGGCATTCAGAACATATAGCACGTTGCTGTAAGCAAGCACATTCTCATTCAAAGATGCAAGTTACTATGTAGGAACAAGTTTGTATAGGTATTTCAAAGATGCCCAGAACTGAGCTAAACTTGGTATGTCTCCAACTCCTAGAAAAAACTTCATGCCCCATCTCCCTTACTTCCATCTAGTAAGGATCACATAATTTCTAACAATGTTTTGACACAGATTACCAATTCGGGCAGTCAGAACATATAGCACGTTGCTGTAAGCAAGCACATTCTCATTCAAAGTTGCAAGTTACTATGTAGGAACAAGTTTGTATAGGTATTTCAAAGATGCCCAGAACTGAGCTAAACTTGGTATGTGTCCATCTCCTAGAAATAACTTCATGCCCCATCTCCCTTACTTCCAGCTAGTAAGGATCACATAATTCCTAACAAAGTTTTGACACAGATTCCCAATTCGGGCATTCAGAACATATAGCATGTTGCTGTAAGCAAGCACATTCTCATTCAAAGTTGCAAGTTACTATGTAGGAACAAGTTTGTAAAGGTATTTCAAAGATGCCCAGAACTGTGCTAAACTTGGTATGTGTTCAACGCCTAGAAATAACTTCATGCCCCAACTCCCTTACTTCCACCTAGTAAGGATCACATAATTCCTAACATTTTGACACAGATTCCCAATTCGGGCATTCAGAACATATAGCACGTTGCTGTAAGCAAGCACATTCTCATTCAAAGTTGCAAGTTACTATGTAGAAACAAATTTGTATAGGTATTTCAAAGATGCCCAGAACTGAGCTAAACCTGGTATGTCTCCAACTCCTGGAAATAACTTCATGCCCCATCTCCCTTACTTCCAGCTTGTAAGGATCACATAATTCCTAACAAAGTTTTGACACAGATTCCCAATTCGGGCATTCAGAACATATAGCACGTTGCTGTAAGCAAGCACATTCTCATTCAAAGTTGCAAGTTACTATGTAGGAACAAGTTTGTATAGGTATTTCAAAGATGCCCAGAACTGAGCTAAACTTGGTATGTCTCCAACTCCTAGAAATAACGTCATGCCCCATCTCCCTCACTTCCAGCTAGTAAGGGTCACATAATTCCTAACAAAGATTTGACACAGATTCCCAATTCACGGATTCAGAACATATAGCACGTTGCTGTAAGCAAGCACATTCTCATTCAAAGTTGCAAGTTACTATGTAGGAACAAGTTTGTATAGGTATTTCAAAGATACCCCGAACGGTGCTAAACTTTGTATGTGTCCAACTCCTAGAAATAACTTCAAGCCCCATCTCCGTTACTTCCAGCTAGTAAGGATCACATGATTCCTAACAAAGTTTTGACACAGATTCCCAATTCGGGCATTCAGAACATATAGCACGTTGCTGTAAGCAAGCACATTCTCATTCAAAGTTGCAAGTTACTATGTGGGAACAAGTTTGTAATGGTATTTCAAAGATGCCCAGAACTGAGCTAAACTTGGTATGTCTCCAACTCCTAGAAATAACTTCATGCCCCAACTCCCTTACTTCCAGCTAGTAAGGATCACATAATTCCTAACAAAGTTTTGACACAGATTCCCAATTCGGGCATTCAAAACATGTAGCGCGTTGCTGTAAGCAAGCACTTTCTCATTCAAAGTTGCAAGTTACTATGAAGGAACAAGTTTGTATAGGTATTTCAAAGATGCCCAGAACTGAGCTAAACGTTGTATGTCTCCAACTCCTAGAAATAACTTCATGCCCCATCTCCCTTACTTCCAGCTAGTAAGGATCACATAATTCCTAACAAAGATATGACATAGATTCCCAATTCGGGCATTCAGAACATATAGCACGTTGCTGTAAGCAAGCACATTCTCATTCAAAGTTGCAAGTTACTATGTAGGAACAAGTTTGTATAGGACTTTCAAAGATGCCCAGAACTGAACTAAACTTGGTATGTGTCAAACCTCTAGAAATAACTTCATGCCCCAACTCCCTTACATCCAGCTAGTAAGGATCACATAATTCCTAACAAAGTTTTGACACAGATTCCCAATTCGGGCATTCAGAACATATAGCACGTTGCTGTAAGCAAGCACATTCTCATTCAAAGTTGCAAGTTACTATGTAGGAACAAGTTTGTATAGGTATTTCAAAGATGCCCAGAACTGAGCTAAACTTGGTATGGCTCTAACTCCTAGAAATTACTTCATGCACCATCTCCCTTACTTCCAGCTAGTAAGGATCACATAATTCCTAACAAAGTTTTGACACAGATTCCCAATTCGCGCATTCAGAACATATAGCACGTTGCTGGAAGCAAGCACATTCTCATTCAAAGTTGCAAGTTACTATGTAGGAACAAGTTTGTATAGGTATTTCAAAGATGCCCAGAACTGAGCTAAACTAGGTATGTCTCCAACTCCTAGAAATAACTTCATGCCCCATCTCCCTTACTTCCAGTTAGTAAGGATCACATAATTCCTAACAAAGTTTTGACACAGATTCCCAATTCGGGCATTCAGATCATATAGCACGTTGCTGTAAGCAAGCACATTCTCATTCAAAGTTGCAATTTACTATGAAGGAACAAGTTTGTATAGGTATTTCAAAGATATCCCGAACGGTGATAAACATTGTATGTCTCCAACTCCTAGAAATAACTTCTTGCCCCATCTCCCTTACTTCCAGCTAGTAAGGATCACATAATTCCTAACAAAGTTTTGACACAGATTCCCAATTCGGGCATTCAAAACATATAGTACGTTGCTGTAAGCAAGCACATTCTCATTCAAAGTTACAAGTTACTCTGTAGGAAAAAGTTTGTATAGGTATTTCAAAGATGCCCAGAACTGAGCTAAACTTGGTATGTCTCCAACTCCTAGAAATAACTTCATGCCCCATCTCCCTTACTTCCATCTAGTAAGGATCACATAATTTCTAACAAAGTTTTGACACAGATTCCCAATTCGTGCATTCAGAACATATCGCACGTTGCTGTAAGCAAGCACATTCTCATTCAAAGTTGCAAATTACTATGTAGGAACAAGTTTGTATAGGTATTTCAAAGATGCCCAGAACTGAGCTAAACGTTGTATGTCTCCAACTCCTAGAAATAACTTCATGCCCCAACTCCCTTACTACCAGATAGTAAGGATCACATAATTCCTAACAAAGTTTTGACACAGATTCCCAATTCGGGCATTCAGAACATATAGCACGTTGCTGTAAGCAAGCACATTCTCATTCAAAGTTGCAAGTTACTATGTAGGGACAAGTTTGTATAGGTATTTCAAAGATGCCCAGAACTGAGCTAAACTTGGTATGTGTCCAACCTCTAGATATAACTTCATGCCCCAACTCCCTTACTTCCAGCTCGTAAGGATCACATAATTCCTAACAAAGTTTTGACACAGATTCCCAATTCGGGCATTCAGAACATATAGCACGTTGCTGTAAGCAAGCACATTCTCATTCAAAGTTGCAAGTTTCTATGTAGGAACTAGTTTGTATAGGTATTTCAAAGATGCCCAGAACTGAGCTAAACGTTGTATGTCTCCAACTCCTAGAAATAACTTCATGCCCCATCTCCCTTACTTCCATCTAGTAAGGATCAGATAATTTCTAACAAAGATTTGATACAAATTCCCAATTCGGGCATTCAGAACATATAGCACGTTGCTGTAAGCAAGCACATTCTCATTCAAAGTTGCAAGTTACTATGTAGGAACAAGATTGTAAAGGTATTTCAAAGATGCCCAGAACTGAGCTAAACTTGGTATGTCTCCAACTCCTAGAAATAACTTCATGGCCCATCTCCCTTACTTCCAGCTGGTAAGGATCACATAATTCCTAACAAAGTTTTGACACAGATTCCCAATTCGGGCATTCAGAACATATAGCACGTTGCTCTAAGCAAGCACATTCTCATTCAAAGTTGCAAGTTACTATGTAGGAACAGGTTTGTATAGGTATTTCAAAGATGCCCAGAACTGAGCTAAAGGTTGTATGTCTCCAACTCCTAGAAATAACTTCATGCCCCATCTCCCTTACTTCCAGCTAGTAAGGATCACATAATTTTTAACAAAATTTTGACACAGATTCCCACTTCGGGCATTCAGAACATATAGCACGTTGCTGTAAGCAAGCACATTCTCATTCAAAGATGCAAGTTACTATGTAGGAACAAGTTTGTATAGGTATTTCAAAGATGCCCAGAACTGTGCTAAACTTGGTATGTGTCCAACTCCTAGAAATACCTTCATGCCCCAACTCCCTTACTTTCAGCTAGTAAGGATCACATAATTCCTAACAAATTTTGACACAGATTCCCAATTCGGGCATTCAGAACATGTAGCACGTTGCTCTAAGCAAGCACATTCTCATTCAAAGATGCAAGTTACTATGTAGGAACAAGTTTGTATAGGTATTTCAAAGATGCCCAGAACTGAGCTAAACGTTGTATGTCTCCAACTCCTAGAAATAACTTCATGCCCCATCTCCCTTACTTCCATCTAGTAAGGATCACATAATTTCTAACAAAGATTTGATACAAATTCCCAATTCGAGCATACAGAACATATAGCACGTTGCTGTAAGCAAGCACATTCTCATTCAAAGTTGCAAGTTACTATGTAGGAACAAGTTTGTAAAGGTATTTCAAAGACGCCCAGAACTGAGCTAAACTTGGTATGTCTCCAACTCCTAGAAATAACTTCATGGCCCATCTCCCTTACTTCCAGCTAGTAAGGATCACATAATTCCTAACAAAGTTTTGACACAGATTCCCAATTCGGGCATTCAGAACATATAGCACGTTGCTGTAAGCAAGCACATTCTCATTTAAAGTTGCAAGTTACTATGTAGGAACAAGTTTGTATAGGTATTTCAAAGATGCCCAGAACTGAGCTAAACTTGGTATGTCTCCAACTCCTAGAAATAACTTCATTCCCAATCTCCCTTACTTCCAGCTAGTAAGGATCACATAATTCCTAACAAAGTTTTGACACAGATTCCCAATTCGGGCATTCAGAACATGTGGCACGTTGCTGTAAGCAAGCACATTCAATTCAAAGTTGCAAGTTACTATGTAGGAACAAGTTTGTATAGGTATGTCAAAGATGCCCAGAACTGAGCTAAACTCGGTATGTCTCCAACTCCTAGAAATAACTTCATGCCCCATCTCCCTTACTTCCATCTAGTAAGGATCACATAATTCCTAACAAAGTTTTGACACAGATTCCCAATTCGGGCATTCAGAACATATAGCACGTTGCTGTAAGCAAGCACATTCTCATTCAAAGTTGCAAGTTACCATGTAGGAGCAAGTTTGTAAAGGTATTTCAAAGATGCCCAGAACTGAGCTAAACCTGGTATGTCTCCAACTCCTAGAAATAACTTCATGCCCCATCTCCCTTACTTCCAGCTAGTAAGGATCACATAATCTCTAACAAAGTTTTGAGACAGATTCCCAATTCGGGCATTCAGAACATATAGCACGTTGCTGTAAGCAAGCACATTCTCATTCAAAGTTGCAAGTTACTATGTAGGAACAAGTTTGTATAGGTATTTCAAAGATGCCCAGAACTGAGCTAAACTTGGTATGTCTCCAACTCCTAGAAATAACTTCATGCCCCATCTCCCTTACTTCCAGCTAGTAAAGATCACATAATTCCTAACAAATTTTTGACACAGATTCCCAATTCGGGCATTCAGAACATGTAGCACGTTGCTGTAAGCAAGCACATTCTCATTCAAAGTTGCAAGTTACTATGTAGGAACAAGTTTGTAAAGGTATTTCAAAGATGCCCAGAACTGAGCTAAACGTTGTATGACTCCAACTCCTAGAAATAACTTCATGCCCCATCTCCCTTACTTCCAGCTAGTAAGGATCACATAATTCCTAACAATGTTTTGACACAGATTCCCAATTCGGGCATTCAGAACATATAGCACGTTGCTGTAAGCAAGCACATTCTCATTCAAAGTTGCAAGTTACTATGTAGGAACAAGTTTGTAAAGGTATTTCAAAGATGCCCAGAACTGAGCTAAACTTGGTATGTCTCCAACTCCTAGAAATAACTTCATGGCCCATCTCCCTTACTTCCAGCTGGTAAGGATCACATAATTCCTAACAAAGTTTTGACACAGATTCCCAATTCGGGCATTCAGAACATATAGCACGTTGCTGTAAGCAAGCACATTCTCATTCAAAGTTGCAAGTTACTATGTAGGAACAAGTTTGTATAGGTATTTCAAAGATGCCCAGAACTGAGCTAAACGTGGTATGTCTCCAACTCCTAGAAATAACTTCATGCCCCATCTCCCTTACATCCATCTAGTAAGGATCACATAATTTCTAACAAAGTTTTAACACAGATTCCCAATTCGGGCATTCAGAACATATAGCACGTTGCTGTAAGCAAGCACATTCTCATTCAAAGTTGCAAGTTACTATGTAGGAACAAGTTTGTATAGGTATTTCAAAGATGCCCAGAACTGAGCTAAACTTGGTATGTGTCCAACTCCTAGAAATAACTTCATGCCCCATCTCCCTTACTTCCAGCTAGTAAGGATCACATAATTTTTAACAAAATTTTGACACAGATTCCCACTTCGGGCATTAAGAACATATAGCACGTTGCTGTAAGCAAGCACATTCTCATTCAAAGTTGCAAATTACTATGTAGGAACAAGTTTGTATAGGTATTTCAAAGATGCCCAGAACTGAGCTAAACGTTGTATGTCTCCAACTCCTAGAAATAACTTCATGCCCCAACTCCCTTACTACCAGATAGTAAGGATCACATAATTCCTAACAAAGTTTTGACACAGATTCCCAATTCGGGCATTCAGAACATATAGCACGTTGCTGTAAGCAAGCACATTCTCATTCAAAGTTGCAAGTTACTATGTAGGAACAAGTTTGTATAGGTATTTCAAAGATGCCCAGAACTGAGCTAAACTTGGTATGTGTCCAACCTCTAGATATAACTTCATGCCCCAACTCCCTTACTTCCAGCTCGTAAGGATCACATAATTCCTAACAAAGTTTTGACACAGATTCCCAATTCGGGCATTCAGAACATATAGCACGTTGCTGTAAGCAAGCACATTCTCATTCAAAGTTGCAAGTTTCTATGTAGGAACTAGTTTGTATAGGTATTTCAAAGATGCCCAGAACTGAGCTAAACGTTGTATGTCTCCAACTCCTAGAAATAACTTCATGCCCCATCTCCCTTACTTCCATCTAGTAAGGATCAGATAATTTCTAACAAAGATTTGATACAAATTCCCAATTCGGGCATTCAGAACATATAGCACGTTGCTGTAAGCAAGCACATTCTCATTCAAAGTTGCAAGTTACTATGTAGGAACAAGATTGTAAAGGTATTTCAAAGATGCCCAGAACTGAGCTAAACTTGGTATGTCTCCAACTCCTAGAAATAACTTCATGGCCCATCTCCCTTACTTCCAGCTGGTAAGGATCACATAATTCCTAACAAAGTTTTGACACAGATTCCCAATTCGGGCATTCAGAACATATAGCACGTTGCTCTATGCAAGCACATTCTCATTCAAAGTTGCAAGTTACTATGTAGGAACAGGTTTGTATAGGTATTTCAAAGATGCCCAGAACTGAGCTAAAGGTTGTATGTCTCCAACTCCTAGAAATAACTTCATGCCCCATCTCCCTTACTTCCAGCTAGTAAGGATCACATAATTTTTAACAAAATTTTGACACAGATTCCCACTTCGGGCATTCAGAACATATAGCACGTTGCTGTAAGCAAGCACATTCTCATTCAAAGATGCAAGTTACTATGTAGGAACAAGTTTGTATAGGTATTTCAAAGATGCCCAGAACTGTGCTAAACTTGGTATGTGTCCAACTCCTAGAAATACCTTCATGCCCCAACTCCCTTACTTTCAGCTAGTAAGGATCACATAATTCCTAACAAATTTTGACACAGATTCCCAATTCGGGCATTCAGAACATGTAGCACGTTGCTCTAAGCAAGCACATTCTCATTCAAAGATGCAAGTTACTATGTAGGAACAAGTTTGTATAGGTATTTCAAAGATGCCCAGAACTGAGCTAAACGTTGTATGTCTCCAACTCCTAGAAATAACTTCATGCCCCATCTCCCTTACTTCCATCTAGTAAGGATCACATAATTTCTAACAAAGATTTGATACAAATTCCCAATTCGAGCATACAGAACATATAGCACGTTGCTGTAAGCAAGCACATTCTCATTCAAAGTTGCAAGTTACTATGTAGGAACAAGTTTGTAAAGGTATTTCAAAGACGCCCAGAACTGAGCTAAACTTGGTATGTCTCCAACTCCTAGAAATAACTTCATGGCCCATCTCCCTTACTTCCAGCTAGTAAGGATCACATAATTCCTAACAAAGTTTTGACACAGATTCCCAATTCGGGCATTCAGAACATATAGCACGTTGCTGTAAGCAAGCACATTCTCATTTAAAGTTGCAAGTTACTATGTAGGAACAAGTTTGTATAGGTATTTCAAAGATGCCCAGAACTGAGCTAAACTTGGTATGTCTCCAACTCCTAGAAATAACTTCATTCCCAATCTCCCTTACTTCCAGCTAGTAAGGATCACATAATTCCTAACAAAGTTTTGACACAGATTCCCAATTCGGGCATTCAGAACATGTGGCACGTTGCTGTAAGCAAGCACATTCAATTCAAAGTTGCAAGTTACTATGTAGGAACAAGTTTGTATAGGTATTTCAAAGATGCCCAGAACTGAGCTAAACTCGGTATGTCTCCAACTCCTAGAAATAACTTCATGCCCCATCTCCCTTACTTCCATCTAGTAAGGATCACATAATTCCTAACAAAGTTTTGACACAGATTCCCAATTCGGGCATTCAGAACATATAGCACGTTGCTGTAAGCAAGCACATTCTCATTCAAAGTTGCAAGTTACCATGTAGGAGCAAGTTTGTAAAGGTATTTCAAAGATGCCCAGAACTGAGCTAAACCTGGTATGTCTCCAACTCCTAGAAATAACTTCATGCCCCATCTCCCTTACTTCCAGCTAGTAAGGATCACATAATCTCTAACAAAGTTTTGAGACAGATTCCCAATTCGGGCATTCAGAACATATAGCACGTTGCTGTAAGCAAGCACATTCTCATTCAAAGTTGCAAGTTACTATGTAGGAACAAGTTTGTATAGGTATTTCAAAGATGCCCAGAACTGAGCTAAACTTGGTATGTCTCCAACTCCTAGAAATAACTTCATGCCCCATCTCCCTTACTTCCAGCTAGTAAAGATCACATAATTCCTAACAAATTTTTGACACAGATTCCCAATTCGGGCATTCAGAACATGTAGCACGTTGCTGTAAGCAAGCACATTCTCATTCAAAGTTGCAAGTTACTATGTAGGAACAAGTTTGTAAAGGTATTTCAAAGATGCCCAGAACTGAGCTAAACGTTGTATGTCTCCAACTCCTAGAAATAACTTCATGCCCCATCTCCCTTACTTCCAGCTAGTAAGGATCACATAATTCCTAACAATGTTTTGACACAGATTCCCAATTCGGGCATTCAGAACATATAGCACGTTGCTGTAAGCAAGCACATTCTCATTCAAAGTTGCAAGTTACTATGTAGGAACAAGTTTGTAAAGGTATTTCAAAGATGCCCAGAACTGAGCTAAACTTGGTATGTCTCCAACTCCTAGAAATAACTTCATGGCCCATCTCCCTTACTTCCAGCTGGTAAGGATCACATAATTCCTAACAAAGTTTTGACACAGATTCCCAATTCGGGCATTCAGAACATATAGCACGTTGCTGTAAGCAAGCACATTCTCATTCAAAGTTGCAAGTTACTATGTAGGAACAAGTTTGTATAGGTATTTCAAAGATGCCCAGAACTGAGCTAAACGTGGTATGTCTCCAACTCCTAGAAATAACTTCATGCCCCATCTCCCTTACATCCATCTAGTAAGGATCACATAATTTCTAACAAAGTTTTAACACAGATTCCCAATTCGGGCATTCAGAACATATAGCACGTTGCTGTAAGCAAGCACATTCTCATTCAAAGTTGCAAGTTACTATGTAGGAACAAGTTTGTATAGGTATTTCAAAGATGCCCAGAACTGAGCTAAACTTGGTATGTGTCCAACTCCTAGAAATAACTTCATGCCCCATCTCCCTTACTTCCAGCTAGTAAGGATCACATAATTTTTAACAAAATTTTGACACAGATTCCCACTTCGGGCATTAAGAACATATAGCACGTTGCTGTAAGCAAGCACATTCTCATTCAAAGATGCAAGTTACTATGTAGGAACAAGTTTGTATAGGTATTTCAAAGATGCCCAGAACTGTGCTAAACTTGGTATGTGTCCAACTCCTAGAAATACCTTCATGCCCCAATTCCCTTACTTCCAGCTAGTAAGGATCACATAATTCCTAACAAATTTTGACACAGATTCCCAATTCGGGCATTCAGAACATATAGCACGTTGCTGTAAGCAAGCACATTCTCATTCAAAGTTGCAAGTTACTATGTAGGAACAAGTTTGTATAGGTATTTCAAAGATGCCCAGAACTGAGCTAAACTTGGTATGTGTCCAACTCCTAGAAATAACTTCATGCCCCGTCTCCCTTACTTCCAGCTAGTAAGGATCACATAATTTTTAACAAAATTTTGACACAGATTCCCACTTCGGGCATTCAGAACATATAGCACGTTGCTGTAAGCAAGCACATTCTCATTCAAAGATGCAAGTTACTATGTAGGAACAAGTTTGTATAGGTATTTCAAAGATGCCCAGAACTGTGCTAAACTTGGTATGTGTCCAACTCCTAGAAATACCTTCATGCCCCAACTCCCTTACTTTCAGCTAGTAAGGATCACATAATTCCTAACAAATTTTGACACAGATTCCCAATTCGGGCATTCAGAACATGTAGCACGTTGCTCTAAGCAAGCACATTCTCATTCAAAGATGCAAGTTACTATGTAGGAACAAGTTTGTATAGGTATTTCAAAGATGCCCAGAACTGAGCTAAACGTTGTATGTCTCCAACTCCTAGAAATAACTTCATGCCCCATCTCCCTTACTTCCATCTAGTAAGGATCACATAATTTCTAACAAAGATTTGATACAAATTCCCAATTCGAGCATACAGAACATATAGCACGTTGCTGTAAGCAAGCACATTCTCATTCAAAGTTGCAAGTTACTATGTAGGAACAAGTTTGTAAAGGTATTTCAAAGACGCCCAGAACTGAGCTAACTTGGTATGTCTCCAACTCCTAGAAATAACTTCATGGCCCATCTCCCTTACTTCCAGCTAGTAAGGATCACATAATTCCTAACAAAGTTTTGACACAGATTCCCAATTCGGGCATTCAGAACATATAGCACGTTGCTGTAAGCAAGCACATTCTCATTTAAAGTTGCAAGTTACTATGTAGGAACAAGTTTGTATAGGTATTTCAAAGATGCCCAGAACTGAGCTAAACTTGGTATGTCTCCAACTCCTAGAAATAACTTCATTCCCAATCTCCCTTACTTCTAGCTAGTAAGGATCACATAATTCCTAACAAAGTTTTGACACAGATTCCCAATTCGGGCATTCAGAACATGTGGCACGTTGCTGTAAGCAAGCACATTCAATTCAAAGTTGCAAGTTACTATGTAGGAACAAGTTTGTATAGGTATTTCAAAGATGCCCAGAACTGAGCTAAACTCGGTATGTCTCCAACTCCTAGAAATAACTTCATGCCCCATCTCCCTTACTTCCATCTAGTAAGGATCACATAATTCCTAACAAAGTTTTGACACAGATTCCCAATTCGGGCATTCAGAACATATAGCACGTTGCTGTAAGCAAGCACATTCTCATTCAAAGTTGCAAGTTACCATGTAGGAGCAAGTTTGTAAAGGTATTTCAAAGATGCCCAGAACTGAGCTAAACCTGGTATGTCTCCAACTCCTAGAAATAACTTCATGCCCCATCTCCCTTACTTCCAGCTAGTAAGGATCACATAATCTCTAACAAAGTTTTGAGACAGATTCCCAATTCGGGCATTCAGAACATATAGCACGTTGCTGTAAGCAAGCACATTCTCATTCAAAGTTGCAAGTTACTATGTAGGAACAAGTTTGTATAGGTATTTCAAAGATGCCCAGAACTGAGCTAAACTTGGTATGTCTCCAACTCCTAGAAATAACTTCATGCCCCATCTCCCTTACTTCCAGCTAGTAAAGATCACATAATTCCTAACAAATTTTTGACACAGATTCCCAATTCGGGCATTCAGAACATGTAGCACGTTGCTGTAAGCAAGCACATTCTCATTCAAAGTTGCAAGTTACTATGTAGGAACAAGTTTGTAAAGGTATTTCAAAGATGCCCAGAACTGAGCTAAACGTTGTATGTCTCCAACTCCTAGAAATAACTTCATGGCCCATCTCCCTTACTTCCAGCTAGTAAGGATCACATAATTCCTAACAATGTTTTGACACAGATTCCCAATTCGGGCATTCAGAACATATAGCACGTTGCTGTAAGCAAGCACATTCTCATTCAAAGTTGCAAGTTACTATGTAGGAACAAGTTTGTAAAGGTATTTCAAAGATGCCCAGAACTGAGCTAAACTTGGTATGTCTCCAACTCCTAGAAATAACTTCATGGCCCATCTCCCTTACTTCCAGCTGGTAAGGATCACATAATTCCTAACAAAGTTTTGACACAGATTCCCAATTCGGGCATTCAGAACATATAGCACGTTGCTGTAAGCAAGCACATTCTCATTCAAAGTTGCAAGTTACTATGTAGGAACAAGTTTGTATAGGTATTTCAAAGATGCCCAGAACTGAGCTAAACGTGGTATGTCTCCAACTCCTAGAAATAACTTCATGCCCCATCTCCCTTACATCCATCTAGTAAGGATCACATAATTTCTAACAAAGTTTTAACACAGATTCCCAATTCGGGCATTCAGAACATATAGCACGTTGCTGTAAGCAAGCACATTCTCATTCAAAGTTGCAAGTTACTATGTAGGAACAAGTTTGTATAGGTATTTCAAAGATGCCCAGAACTGAGCTAAACTTGGTATGTGTCCAACTCCTAGAAATAACTTCATGCCCCATCTCCCTTACTTCCAGCTAGTAAGGATCACATAATTTTTAACAAAATTTTGACACAGATTCCCACTTCGGGCATTAAGAACATATAGCACGTTGCTGTAAGCAAGCACATTCTCATTCAAAGATGCAAGTTACTATGTAGGAAAAAGTTTGTATAGGTATTTCAAAGATGCCCAGAACTGTGCTAAACTTGGTATGTGTCCAACTCCTAGAAATACCTTCATGCCCCAATTCCCTTACTTCCAGCTAGTAAGGATCACATAATTCCTAACAAATTTTGACACAGATTCCCAATTCGGGCATTCAGAACATATAGCACGTTGCTGTAAGCAAGCACATTCTCATTCAAAGTTGCAAGTTACTATGTAGGAACAAGTTTGTATAGGTATTTCAAAGATGCCCAGAACTGAGCTAAACTTGGTATGTGTCCAACTCCTAGAAATAACTTCATGCCCCATCTCCCTTACTTCCAGCAAGTAAGGATCACATAATTCCTAACAAAGTTTTGACACAGATTCCCAATTCGGGAATTCAGAACATGTAGCACGTTGCTGTAAGCAAGCACATTCTCATTCAAAGTTGCAAGTTAATATGTAGGAACAAGTTTGTATAGGTATTTCAAAGATGCCCAGAACTGAGCTAAACGTTGTATGTCTCCAACTCCTAGAAATAACTTCATGCCCCATCTCCCTTACTTCCATCTAGTAAGGATCACATAATTTCTAACAAAGATTTGATACAAATTCCCAATTCGAGCATACAGAACATATAGCACGTTGCTGTAAGCAAGCACATTCTCATTCAAAGTTGCAAGTTACTATGTAGGAACAAGTTTGTAAAGGTATTTCAAAGACGCCCAGAACTGAGCTAAACTTGGTATGTCTCCAACTCCTAGAAATAACTTCATGGCCCATCTCCCTTACTTCCAGCTAGTAAGGATCACATAATTCCTAACAATTTTTGACACAGATTCCCAATTCGGGCATTCAGAACATATAGCACGTTGCTGTAAGCAAGCACATTCTCATTCAAAGTTGCAAGTTACTATGTAGGAACAAGTTTGTATAGGTATTTCAAAGATGCCCAGAACTGAGCTAAACTTGGTATGTCTCCAACTCCTAGAAATAACTTCATTCCCAATCTCCCTTACTTCCAGCTAGTAAGGATCACATAATTCCTAACAAAGTTTTGACACAGATTCCCAATTCGGGCATTCAGAACATGTGGCACGTTGCTGTAAGCAAGCACATTCAATTCAAAGTTGCAAGTTACTATGTAGGAACAAGTTTGTATAGGTATTTCAAAGATGCCCAGAACTGAGCTAAACGTGGTATGTCTCCAACTCCTAGAAATAACTTCATGCCCCATCTCCCTTACTTCCATCTAGTAAGGATCACATAATTCCTAACAAAGTTTTGACACAGATTCCCAATTCGGGCATTCAGAACATATAGCTCGTTGCTGTAAGCAAGCACATTCTCATTCAAAGTTGCAAGTTACCATGTAGGAGCAAGTTTGTAAAGGTATTTCAAAGATGCCCAGAACTGAGCTAAACCTGGTATGTCTCCAACTCCTAGAAATAACTTCATGCCCCATCTCCCTTACTTCCAGCTAGTAAGGATCACATAATCTCTAACAAAGTTTTGAGACAGATTCCCAATTCGGGCATTCAAAACATATAGCACGTTGCTGTAAGCAAGCACATTCTCATTCAAAGTTGCAAGTTACTATGTAGGAACAAGTTTGTATAGGTATTTCCAAGATGCCCAGAACTGAGCTAAACTTGGTATGTCTCCAACTCCTAGAAATAACTTCATGCCCCATCTCCCTTACTTCCAGCTAGTAAGGATCACATAATTCCTAACAAATTTTTGACAAAGATTCCCAATTCGGGCATTCAGAACATGTAGCACGTTGCTGTAAGCAAGCACATTCTCATTCAAAGTTGCAAGTTACTATGTAGGAACAAGTTTGTAAATGTATTTCAAAGATGCCCAGAACTGAGCTAAACGTTGTATGTCTCCAACTCCTAGAAATAACTTCATGCCCCATCTCCCTTACTTCCAGCTAGTAAGGATCACAAAATTCCTAACAATGTTTTGACACAGATTCCCAATTCGGGCATTCAGAACATATAGCACGTTGCTGTAAGCAAGCACATTCTCATTCAAAGTTGCAAGTTACTATGTAGGAACAAGTTTGTATAGGTATTTCAAAGATGCCCAGAACTGAGCTAAACGTGGTATGTCTCCAACTCCTAGAAATAACTTCATGCCCCATCTCCCTTACATCCATCTAGTAAGGATCACATAATTTCTAACAAAGTTTTAACACAGATTCCCAATTCGGGCATTCAGAACATATAGCACGTTGCTGTAAGCAAGCACATTCTCATTCAAAGTTGCAAGTTACTATGTAGGAACAAGTTTGTATAGGTATTTCAAAGATGCCCAGAACTGAGCTAAACTTGGTATGTGTCCAACTCCTAGAAATAACTTCATGCCCCATCTCCCTTACTTCCAGCTAGTAAGGATCACATAATTTTTAACAAAATTTTGACACAGATTCCCACTTCGGGCATTAAGAACATATAGCACGTTGCTGTAAGCAAGCACATTCTCATTCAAAGATGCAAGTTACTATGTAGGAACAAGTTTGTATAGGTATTTCAAAGATGCCCAGAACTGTGCTAAACTTGGTATGTGTCCAACTCCTAGAAATACCTTCATGCCCCAATTCCCTTACTTCCAGCTAGTAAGGATCACATAATTCCTAACAAATTTTGACACAGATTCCCAATTCGGGCATTCAGAACATATAGCACGTTGCTGTAAGCAAGCACATTCTCATTCAAAGTTGCAAGTTACTATGTAGGAACAAGTTTGTATAGGTATTTCAAAGATGCCCAGAACTGAGCTAAACTTGGTATGTGTCCAACTCCTAGAAATAACTTCATGCCCCATCTCCCTTACTTCCAGCAAGTAAGGATCACATAATTCCTAACAAAGTTTTGACACAGATTCCCAATTCGGGAATTCAGAACATGTAGCACGTTGCTGTAAGCAAGCACATTCTCATTCAAAGTTGCAAGTTAATATGTAGGAACAAGTTTGTATAGGTATTTCAAAGATGCCCAGAACTGAGCTAAACGTTGTATGTCTCCAACTCCTAGAAATAACTTCATGCCCCATCTCCCTTACTTCCATCTAGTAAGGATCACATAATTTCTAACAAAGATTTGATACAAATTCCCAATTCGAGCATACAGAACATATAGCACGTTGCTGTAAGCAAGCACATTCTCATTCAAAGTTGCAAGTTACTATGTAGGAACAAGTTTGTAAAGGTATTTCAAAGACGCCCAGAACTGAGCTAAATTTGGTATGTCTCCAACTCCTAGAAATAACTTCATGGCCCATCTCCCTTACTTCCAGCTAGTAAGGATCACATAATTCCTAACAATTTTTGACACAGATTCCCAATTCGGGCATTCAGAACATATAGCACGTTGCTGTAAGCAAGCACATTCTCATTCAAAGTTGCAAGTTACTATGTAGGAACAAGTTTGTATAGGTATTTCAAAGATGCCCAGAACTGAGCTAAACTTGGTATGTCTCCAACTCCTAGAAATAACTTCATTCCCAATCTCCCTTACTTCCAGCTAGTAAGGATCACATAATTCCTAACAAAGTTTTGACACAGATTCCCAATTCGGGCATTCAGAACATGTGGCACGTTGCTGTAAGCAAGCACATTCAATTCAAAGTTGCAAGTTACTATGTAGGAACAAGTTTGTATAGGTATTTCAAAGATGCCCAGAACTGAGCTAATCGTGTTATGTCTCCAACTCCTAGAAATAACTTCATGCCCCATCTCCCTTACTTCCATCTAGTAAGGATCACATAATTCCTAACAAAGTTTTGACACAGATTCCCAATTCAAGCATTCAGAACATATAGCTCGTTGCTGTAAGCAAGCACATTCTCATTCAAAGTTGCAAGTTACCATGTAGGAGCAAGTTTGTAAAGGTATTTCAAAGATGCCCAGAACTGAGCTAAACCTGGTATGTCTCCAACTCCTAGAAATAACTTCATGCCCCATCTCCCTTACTTCCAGCTAGTAAGGATCACATAATCTCTAACAAAGTTTTGAGACAGATTCCCAATGCGGGCATTCAAAACATATAGCACGTTGCTGTAAGCAAGCACATTCTCATTCAAAGTTGCAAGTTACTATGTAGGAACAACTTTGTATAGGTATTTCCAAGATGCCCAGAACTGAGCTAAACTTGGTATGTCTCCAACTCCTAGAAATAACTTCATGCCCCATCTCCCTTACTTCCAGCTAGTAAGTATCACATAATTCCTAACAAATTTTTGACACAGATTCCCAATTCGGGCATTCAGAACATGTAGCACGTTGCTGTAAGCAAGCACATTCTCATTCAAAGTTGCAAGTTACTATGTAGGAACAAGTTTGTAAATGTATTTCAAAGATGCCCAGAACTGAGCTAAACGTTGTATGTCTCCAACTCCTAGAAATAACTTCATGCCCCATCTCCCTTACTTCCAGCTAGTAAGGATCACAAAATTCCTGACAATGTTTTGACACAGATTCCCAATTCGGTCATTCAGAACATATAGCACGTTGCTGTAAGCAAGCACATTCTCATTCAAAGTTGCAAGTTACTATGTAGGAACAAGTTTGTATAGGTATTTCAAAGATGCCCAGAACTAAGCTAAACGTTGTATGTCTCCAACTCCTAGAAATAACTTCATGCCCCATCTCACTTACTTCCAGCTAGTAAGGATCACATAATTCCTAACAAAGTTTTGACACAGATTCCCAATACGGGCATTCAGAACATATAGCACGTTGCTGTAAGCAAGCACATTCTCATTCAAAGTTGCAAGTTACTATGTAGGAACAAGTTTGTATAGGTATTTCAAAGATGCCCAGAGCTGAGCTAAACGTTATATGTCTCCAACTCCTAGAAATAACATCATGCCCAATCTCCCTTACTTCCAGCTAGTAGGGATCATATAATTCCTAACAAAGTTTTGACACAGATTCCCAATTCGGGCATTCAGAACATATAGCACGTTGATGTAAGCAAGCACATTCTCATTCAAAGTTGCAAGTTACTATGTAGGAACAAGTTTGTATAGGTATTTCAAAGATGCCCAGAACTGAGCTAAACTTGGTATATGTCTAACCTCTAGAAATAACTTCATGCCCCAACTCCCATACTTCCAGCTAGTAAGGATCACATAATTTCTAACAAAGTTTTGACACAGATTCCCAATTCGGGCATTCAGAACATATAGCACGTTGCTGTAAGCAAGCACATTCTCATTCAAAGTTGCAAGTTCTATGTAGGAACAAGTTTGTAAAGGTTTTTCAAAGATGCCCAGAACTGAGCTAAGCTTGGTATGTCTCCAACTCCTAGAAATGACTTCATGCCCAAGCACACTTACTTCCAGCTAGTAAGGATCTCATATTTCCTAACAAAGTTTTGACACTGATTCCCAATTCGGGCATTCAGAACATATAGCACGTTGCTGTAAGCAAGCACATTCTCATTCAAAGTTGCAAGTTACTATGTAGGAACAAGTTTGTATAGGTATTTCAAAGATGCCCAGAATTGAGCTAATCTTGGTATGTCTCCAACTCCTAGTAATAACTTCATGCCCCATCTCCCTTACTTCCAGCTAGTAAGGATCACATAATTCCTAACAAAGTTTTGGCACAGATTCACAATTCGGGCATTCAGAATATATAGCACGTTGCTGTAAGCAAGCACATTCTCATTCATAGTTGCATGTTACTATGTAGGAACAAGTTTGTATAGGTATTTCAAAGATGCCCAGAACTGAGCTAAACGTGGTATGTCTCCAACTCCTAGAAATAACTTCATGCCCCATCTCCCTTACTTCCAGCTAGTAAGGATCACATAATTCCTAACAAAGATTTGACACAGATTCCCCATTCGGGCATTCAGAACATATAGCACGTTGTTGTAAGCAGGCACATTCTCATTCAAAGTTGCAAGTTACTATGTAGGAACAAGTTTGTATAGGTATTTCAAAGATGCCCAGAACTGAGCAAAACGTGGTATGTTTCCAACTACTAGAAATAACTTCCTGCCCCATCTCCCTTACTTCCAGCTAGTAAGGATCACATAATTCCTAACAAAGTTTTGACACAGATTCCCAATTCGGGCATTCAGAACATATAGCACGTTGCTGTAAGCAAGCACATTCTCATTCAAAGTTGCAAGTTACTATGTAGGAACAAGTTTGTATAGGTATTTCAAAGATGCCCAGAACTGAGCTAAACTTGGTATGTCTCCAACTCCTAGAAATAACGTCATGCCCCATCTCCCTTACTTCCAGCTAGTAACGATCACATATTTCATAACAAAGTTTTGACACAGATTCCCAATTCGGGCATTCAGAACATATAGCACGTTGCTGTAAGCAAGCACATTCTCATTCAAAGATGCAAGTTACTATGTAGGAACAAGTTTGTATAGAACTTTCAAAGATGCCCAGAACTGAGCTAAACGTTGTATGTCTCCAACTCATAGAAATAACTTCATGTGCCATCTCACTTACTTCCATCTATTAAGGATCACATAATTTCTAACAACGATTTGATACAAAATACCAATTCGGGCATTCAGAACATATAGCACGTTGCTGTAAGCAAGCACATTCTCATTCAAAGTTGCAAGTTACTATGTAGGAACAAGTTTGTATAGGTAATTCAAAGATGCCCAGAACTGAGCTAAACTTGGTATGTGTCCAACCTCTAGAAATAACTTCATGCCCCAACTCCCTTACTTCCAGCTCGTAAGGATCACATAATTCCTAACAAAGTTTTGACACAGATTCCCAATTCGGGCATTCAGAACATATAGCACGTTGCTGTAAGCAAGCACATTCTCATTCAAAGTTGCAAGTTACTATGTAGGAACAAGTTTGTATAGGTATTTCAAAGATGCCCAGAACTGAGCTAAACGTTGTATGTCTCCAACTCCTAGAAATAACTTCATGCCCAATCTCCCTTACTTCCAGCTAGTAAGGATCACATAATTCCTAACAAAATTTTGACACAGATTCCCAATTCGTGCATTCAGAACATATAGCACGTTGCTGTAAGCAAGCACATTCTCATTCAAAGTTGCAAGTTACTATGTAGGAACAAGTTTGTATAGGTATTTCAAAGATGCCCAGAACTGAGCTAAACGTTGTATGTCTCCAACTCCTAGAAATAACTTCATGCCCCATCTCCCTTACTTCCATCTAGTAAGGATCACATAATTTCTAACAAAGATTTGATACAAATTCCCAATTCGGGCATTCAGAACATATAGCACGTTGCTGTAAGCAAGCACATTCTCATTCAAAGTTGCAAGTTACTATGTAGGAACAAGATTGTAAAGGTATGTCAAAGATGCCCAGAACTGAGCTAAACTTGGTATGTCTCCAACTCCTAGAAATAACTTCATGGCCCATCTCCCTTACTTCCAGCTGGTAAGGATCACATAATTACTAACAAAGTTTTG
Source organism: Diceros bicornis minor (assembly GCF_020826845.1). Lineage (NCBI taxonomy): Eukaryota > Metazoa > Chordata > Mammalia > Perissodactyla > Rhinocerotidae > Diceros > Diceros bicornis. The sequence goes on from NW_026691076.1 coordinate 404,144, forward strand.
ACACAGATTCCCAATTCGGGCATTCAGAACATATAGCACGTTGCTGTAAGCAAGCACATTCTCATTCAAAGTTGCAAGTTACTATGTAGGAACAGGTTTGTATAGGTATTTCAAAGATGCCCAGAACTGAGCTAAAGGTTGTATGTCTCCAACTCCTAGAAATAACTTCATGCCCCATCTCCCTTACATCCATCTAGTAAGGATCACATAATTTCTAACAAAGTTTTAACACAGATTCCCAATTCGGGCATTCAGAACATATAGCACGTTGCTGTAAGCAAGCACATTCTCATTCAAAGTTGCAAGTTACTATGAAGGAACAAGTTTGTATAAGTATTTCAAAGATGCCCAGAACTGAGCTAAATTTGGTATGTGTCCAACTCCTAGAAATAACTTCATGCCCCATCTCCCTTACTTCCAGCTAGTAAGGATCACATAATTTTTAACAAAATTTTGACACAGATTCCCACTTCGGGCATTCAGAACATATAGCACGTTGCTGTAAGCAAGCACATTCTCATTCAAAGATGCAAGTTACTGTGTAGGAACAAGTTTGTATAGGTATTTCAAAGATGCCCAGAACTGTGCTAAACTTGGTATGTGTCCAACTCCTAGAAATACCTTCATGCCCCAACTCCCTTACTTTCAGCTAGTAAGGATCACATAATTCCTAACAAATTTTGACACAGATTCCCAATTCGGGCATTCAGAACATGTAGCACGTTGCTGTAAGCAAGCACATTCTCATTCAAAGTTGCAAGTTAATATGTAGGAACAAGTTTGTATAGGTATTTCAAAGATGCCCAGAACTGAGCTAAACGTTGTATGTCTCCAACTCCTAGATATAACTTCATGCCCCATCTCCCTTACTTCCATCTAGTAAGGATCACATAATTTCTAACAAAGATTTGATACAAATTCCCAATTCGAGCATACAGAACATATAGCACGTTGCTGTAAGCAAGCACATTCTCATTCAAAGTTGCAAGTTACTATGTAGGAACAAGTTTGTAAAGGTATTTCAAAGACGCCCAGAACTGAGCTAAACTTGGTATGTCTCCAACTCCTAGAAATAACTTCATGGCCCATCTCCCTTACTTCCAGCTAGTAAGGATCACATAATTCCTAACAAAGTTTTGACACAGATTCCCAATTCGGGCATTCAGAACATGTAGCACGTTGCTGTAAGCAAGCACATTCTCATTCAAAGTTGCAAGTTACTATGTAGGAACAAGTTTGTAAATGTATTTCAAAGATGCCCAGAACTGAGCTAAACGTTGTATGTCTCCAACTCCTAGAAATAACTTCATGCCCCATCTCCCTTACTTCCAGCTAGTAAGGATCACAAAATTCCTAACAATGTTTTGACACAGATTCCCAATTCGGGCATTCAGAACATATAGCACGTTGCTGTAAGCAAGCACATTCTCATTCAAAGTTGCAAGTTACTATGTAGGAACAAGTTTGTATAGGTATTTCAAAGATGCCCAGAACTGAGCTAAACGTGGTATGTCTCCAACTCCTAGAAATAACTTCATGCCCCATCTCCCTTACATCCATCTAGTAAGGATCCCATAATTTCTAACAAAGTTTTAACACAGATTCCCAATTCGGGCATTCAGAACATATAGCACGTTGCTGTAAGCAAGCACATTCTCATTCAAAGTTGCAAGTTACTATGTAGGAACAAGTTTGTATAGGTATTTCAAAGATGCCCAGAACTGAGCTAAACTTGGTATGTGTCCAACTCCTAGAAATAACTTCATGCCCCATCTCCCTTACTTCCAGCTAGTAAGGATCACATAATTTTTAACAAAATTTTGACACAGATTCCCACTTCGGGCATTAAGAACATATAGCACGTTGCTGTAAGCAAGCACATTCTCATTCAAAGATGCAAGTTACTATGTAGGAACAAGTTTGTATAGGTATTTCAAAGATGCCCAGAACTGTGCTAAACTTGGTATGTGTCCAACTCCTAGAAATACCTTCATGCCCCAATTCCCTTACTTCCAGCTAGTAAGGATCACATAATTCCTAACAAATTTTGACACAGATTCCCAATTCGGGCATTCAGAACATATAGCACGTTGCTGTAAGCAAGCACATTCTCATTCAAAGATGCAAGTTACTATGTAGAAACAAGTTTGTATAGGTATTTCAAAGATGCCCAGAACTGAGCTAAACTTGGTATGTGTCCAACTCCTAGAAATAACTTCATGCCCCATCTCCCTTACTTCCAGCAAGTAAGGATCACATAATTCCTAACAAAGTTTTGACACAGATTCCCAATTCGGGCATTCAGAACATGTAGCACGTTGCTGTAAGCAAGCACATTCTCATTCAAAGTTGCAAGTTAATATGTAGGAACAAGTTTGTATAGGTATTTCAAAGATGCCCAGAACTGAGCTAAACGTTGTATGTCTCCAACTCCTAGAAATAACTTCATGCCCCATCTCCCTTACTTCCATCTAGTAAGGATCACATAATTTCTAACAAAGATTTGATACAAATTCCCAATTCGAGCATACAGAACATATAGCACGTTGCTGTAAGCAAGCACATTCTCATTCAAAGTTGCAAGTTACTATGTGGGAACAAGTTTGTAAAGGTATTTCAAAGACGCCCAGAACTGAGCTAAACTTGGTATGTCTCCAACTCCTAGAAATAACTTCATGGCCCATCTCCCTTACTTCCAGCTAGTAAGGATCACATAATTCCTAACAATTTTTGACACAGATTCCCAATTCGGGCATTCAGAACATATAGCACGTTGCTGTAAGCAAGCACATTCTCATTCAAAGTTGCAAGTTACTATGTAGGAACAAGTTTGTATAGGTATTTCAAAGATGCCCAGAACTGAGCTAAACTTGGTATGTCTCCAACTCCTAGAAATAACTTCATTCCCAATCTCCCTTACTTCCAGCTAGTAAGGATCACATAATTCCTAACAAAGTTTTGACACAGATTCCCAATTCGGGCATTCAGAACATGTGGCACGTTGCTGTAAGCAAGCACATTCAATTCAAAGTTGCAAGTTACTATGTAGGAACAAGTTTGTATAGGTATTTCAAAGATGCCCAGAACTGAGCTAAACGTGGTATGTCTCCAACTCCTAGAAATAACTTCATGCCCCATCTCCCTTACTTCCATCTAGTAAGGATCACATAATTCCTAACAAAGTTTTGACACAGATTCCCAATTCGGGCATTCAGAACATATAGCTCGTTGCTGTAAGCAAGCACATTCTCATTCAAAGTTGCAAGTTACCATGTAGGAGCAAGTTTGTAAAGGTATTTCAAAGATGCCCAGAACTGAGCTAAACCTGGTATGTCTCCAACTCCTAGAAATAACTTCATGCCCCATCTCCCTTACTTCCAGCTAGTAAGGATCACATAATCTCTAACAAAGTTTTGAGACAGATTCCCAATTCGGGCATTCAAAACATATAGCACGTTGCTGTAAGCAAGCACATTCTCATTCAAAGTTGCAAGTTACTATGTAGGAACAACTTTGTATAGGTATTTCCAAGATGCCCAGAACTGAGCTAAACTTGGTATGTCTCCAACTCCCAGAAATAACTTCATGCCCCATCTCCCTTACTTCCAGCTAGTAAGTATCACATAATTCCTAACAAATTTTTGACACAGATTCCCAATTCGGGCATTCAGAACATGTAGCACGTTGCTGTAAGCAAGCACATTCTCATTCAAAGTTGCAAGTTACTATGTAGGAACAAGTTTGTAAATGTATTTCAAAGATTCCCAGAACTGAGCTAAACGTTGTATGTCTCCAACTCCTAGAAATAACTTCATGCCCCATCTCCCTTACTTCCAGCTAGTAAGGATCACAAAATTCCTAACAATGTTTTGACACAGATTCCCAATTCGGGCATTCAGAACATATAGCACGTTGCTGTAAGCAAGCACATTCTCATTCAAAGTTGCAAGTTACTATGTAGGAACAAGTTTGTATAGGTATTTCAAAGATGCCCAGAACTAAGCTAAACGTTGTATGTCTCCAACTCCTAGAAATAACTTCATGCCCCATCTCACTTACTTCCAGCTAGTAAGGATCACATAATTCCTAACAAAGTTTTGACACCGATTCCCAATACGGGCATTCAGAACATATAGCACGTTGCTGTAAGCAAGCACATTCTCATTCAAAGTTGCAAGTTACTATGTAGGAACAAGTTTGTATAGGTATTTCAAAGATGCCCAGAGCTGAGCTAAACGTTATATGTCTCCAACTCCTAGAAATAACATCATGCCCAATCTCCCTTACTTCCAGCTAGTAGGGATCATATAATTCCTAACAAAGTTTTGACACAGATTCCCAATTCGGGCATTCAGAACATATAGCACGTTGATGTAAGCAAGCACATTCTCATTCAAAGTTGCAAGTTACTATGTAGGAACAAGTTTGTATAGGTATTTCAAAGATGCCCAGAACTGAGCTAAACTTGGTATATGTCTAACCTCTAGAAATAACTTCATGCCCCAACTCCCATACTTCCAGCTAGTAAGGATCACATAATTTCTAACAAAGTTTTGACACAGATTCCCAATTCGGGCATTCAGAACATATAGCACGTTGCTGTAAGCAAGCACATTCTCATTCAAAGTTGCAAGTTCTATGTAGGAACAAGTTTGTAAAGGTTTTTCAAAGATGCCCAGAACTGAGCTAAGCTTGGTATGTCTCCAACTCCTAGAAATGACTTCATGCCCAAGCACACTTACTTCCAGCTAGTAAGGATCTCATATTTCCTAACAAAGTTTTGACACTGATTCCCAATTCGGGCATTCAGAACATATAGCACGTTGCTGTAAGCAAACACATTCTCATTCAAAGTTGCAAGTTACTATGTAGGAACAAGTTTGTATAGGTATTTCAAAGATGCCCAGAATTGAGCTAATCTTGGTATGTCTCCAACTCCTAGTAATAACTTCATGCCCCATCTCCCTTACTTCCAGCTAGTAAGGATCACATAATTCCTAACAAAGTTTTGGCACAGATTCACAATTCGGGCATTCAGAATATATAGCACGTTGCTGTAAGCAAGCACATTCTCATTCATAGTTGCATGTTACTATGTAGGAACAAGTTTGTATAGGTATTTCAAAGATGCCCAGAACTGAGCAAAACGTGGTATGTTTCCAACTACTAGAAATAACTTCCTGCCCCATCTCCCTTACTTCCAGCTAGTAAGGATCACATAATTCCTAACAAAGTTTTGACACAGATTCCCCATTCGGGCATTCAGAACATATTGCACGTTGCTGTAAGCAAGCACATTCTCATTCAAAGTTGCAAGTTACTATGTAGGAACAAGTTTGTATAGGTATTTCAAAGATGCCCAGAACTGAGCTAAACTTGGTATGTCTCCAACTCCTAGAAATAACGTCATGCCCCATCTCCCTTACTTCCAGCTAGTAACGATCACATATTTCATAACAAAGTTTTGACACAGATTCCCAATTCGGGCATTCAGAACATATAGCACGTTGCTGTAAGCAAGCACATTCTCATTCAAAGATGCAAGTTACTATGTAGGAACAAGTTTGTATAGAACTTTCAAAGATGCCCAGAACTGAGCTAAACGTTGTATGTCTCCAACTCATAGAAATAACTTCATGTGCCATCTCACTTACTTCCATCTATTAAGGATCACATAATTTCTAACAACGATTTGATACAAAATACCAATTCGGGCATTCAGAACATATAGCACGTTGCTGTAAGCAAGCACATTCTCATTCAAAGTTGCAAGTTACTATGTAGGAACAAGTTTGTATAGGTAATTCAAAGATGCCCAGAACTGAGCTAAACTTGGTATGTGTCCAACCTCTAGAAATAACTTCATGCCCCAACTCCCTTACTTCCAGCTCGTAAGGATCACATAATTCCTAACAAAGTTTTGACACAGATTCCCAATTCGGGCATTCAGAACATATAGCACGTTGCTGTAAGCAAGCACATTCTCATTCAAAGTTGCAAGTTACTATGTAGGAACAAGTTTGTATAGGTATTTCAAAGATGCCCAGAACTGAGCTAAACGTTGTATGTCTCCAACTCCTAGAAATAACTTCATGCCCAATCTCCCTTACTTCCAGCTAGTAAGGATCACATAATTCCTAACAAAATTTTGACACAGATTCCCAATTCGTGCATTCAGAACATATAGCACGTTGCTGTAAGCAAGCACATTCTCATTCAAAGTTGCAAGTTACTATGTAGGAACAAGTTTGTATAGGTATTTCAAAGATGCCCAGAACTGAGCTAAACGTTGTATGTCTCCAACTCCTAGAAATAACTTCATGCCCCATCTCCCTTACTTCCATCTAGTAAGGATCACATAATTTCTAACAAAGATTTGATACAAATTCCCAATTCGGGCATTCAGAACATATAGCACGTTGCTGTAAGCAAGCACATTCTCATTCAAAGTTGCAAGTTACTATGTAGGAACAAGATTGTAAAGGTATGTCAAAGATGCCCAGAACTGAGCTAAACTTGGTATGTCTCCAACTCCTAGAAATAACTTCATGGCCCATCTCCCTTACTTCCAGCTGGTAAGGATCACATAATTACTAACAAAGTTTTGACACAGATTCCCAATTCGGGCATTCAGAACATATAGCACGTTGCTGTAAGCAAGCACATTCTCATTCAAAGTTGCAAGTTACTATGTAGGAACAGGTTTGTATAGGTATTTAAAAGATGCCCAGAACTGAGCTAAAGGTTGTATGTCTCCAACTCCTAGAAATAACTTCATGCCCCATCTCCCTTACATCCATCTAGTAGGGATCACATAATTTCTAACAAAGTTTTAACACAGATTCCCAATTCGGGCATTCAGAACATATAGCACGTTGCTGTAAGCAAGCACATTCTCATTCAAAGTTGCAAGTTACTATGAAGGAACAAGTTTGTATAAGTATTTCAAAGATGCCCAGAACTGAGCTAAATTTGGTATGTGTCCAACTCCTAGAAATAACTTCATGCCCCATCTCCCTTACTTCCAGCTAGTAAGGATCACATAATTTTTAACAAAATTTTGACACAGATTCCCACTTCGGGCATTCAGAACATATAGCACGTTGCTGTAAGCAAGCACATTCTCATTCAAAGATGCAAGTTACTGTGTAGGAACAAGTTTGTATAGGTATTTCAAAGATGCCCAGAACTGTGCTAAACTTGGTATGTGTCCAACTCCTAGAAATACCTTCATGCCCCAACTCCCTTACTTTCAGCTAGTAAGGATCACATAATTCCTAACAAATTTTGACACAGATTCCCAATTCGGGCATTCAGAACATGTAGCACGTTGCTGTAAGCAAGCACATTCTCATTCAAAGTTGCAAGTTAATATGTAGGAACAAGTTTGTATAGGTATTTCAAAGATGCCCAGAACTGAGCTAAACGTTGTATGTCTCCAACTCCTAGATATAACTTCATCCCCCATCTCCCTTACTTCCATCTAGTAAGGATCACATAATTTCTAACAAAGATTTGATACAAATTCCCAATTCGAGCATACAGAACATATAGCACGTTGCTGTAAGCAAGCACATTCTCATTCAAAGTTGCAAGTTACTATGTAGGAACAAGTTTGTAAAGGTATTTCAAAGACGCCCAGAACTGAGCTAAACTTGGTATGTCTCCAACTCCTAGAAATAACTTCATGGCCCATCTCCCTTACTTCCAGCTAGTAAGGATCACATAATTCCTAACAAAGTTTTGACACAGATTCCCAATTCGGGCATTCAGAACATATAGCACGTTGCTGTAAGCAAGCACATTCTCATTTAAAGTTGCAAGTTACTATGTAGGAACAAGTTTGTATAGGTATTTCAAAGATGCCCAGAACTGAGCTAAACTTGGTATGTCTCCAACTCCTAGAAATAACTTCATTCCCAATCTCCCTTACTTCCAGCTAGTAAGGATCACATAATTCCTAACAAAGTTTTGACACAGATTCCCAATTCGGGCATTCAGAACATATAGCACGTTGCTGTAAGCAAGCACATTCTCATTCAAAGTTGCAAGTTACTATGTAGGAACAAGTTTGTATAGGTATTTCAAAGATGCCCAGAACTGAGCTAAAGGTTGTATGTCTCCAACTCCTAGAAATAACTTCATGCCCCATCTCCCTTACATCCATCTAGTAAGGATCACATAATTTCTAACAAAGTTTTAACACAGATTCCAAATTCGGGCATTCAGAACATATAGCACGTTGCTGTAAGCAAGCACATTCTCATTCAAAGTTGCAAGTTCTATGTAGGAACAAGTTTGTAAAGGTTTTTCAAAGATGCCCAGAACTGAGCTAAGCTTGGTATGTCTCCAACTCCTAGAAATGACTTCATGCCCAAGCACACTTACTTCCAGCTAGTAAGGATCTCATATTTCCTAACAAAGTTTTGACACTGATTCCCAATTCGGGCATTCAGAACATATAGCACGTTGCTGTAAGCAAGCACATTCTCATTCAAAGTTGCAAGTTACTATGTAGGAACAAGTTTGTATAGGTATTTCAAAGATGCCCAGAATTGAGCTAATCTTGGTATGTCTCCAACTCCTAGTAATAACTTCATGCCCCATCTCCCTTACTTCCAGCTAGTAAGGATCACATAATTCCTAACAAAGTTTTGGCACAGATTCACAATTCGGGCATTCAGAATATATAGCACGTTGCTGTAAGCAAGCACATTCTCATTCATAGTTGCATGTTACTATGTAGGAACAAGTTTGTATAGGTATTTCAAAGATGCCCAGAACTGAGCTAAACGTGGTATGTCTCCAACTCCTAGAAATAACTTCATGCCCCATCTCCCTTACTTCCAGCTAGTAAGGATCACATAATTCCTAACAAAGATTTGACACAGATTCCCCATTCGGGCATTCAGAACATATAGCACGTTGTTGTAAGCAGGCACATTCTCATTCAAAGTTGCAAGTTACTATGTAGGAACAAGTTTGTATAGGTATTTCAAAGATGCCCAGAACTGAGCAAAACGTGGTATGTTTCCAACTACTAGAAATAACTTCCTGCCCCATCTCCCTTACTTCCAGCTAGTAAGGATCACATAATTCCTAACAAAGTTTTGACACAGATTCCCAATTCGGGCATTCAGAACATATAGCACGTTGCTGTAAGCAAGCACATTCTCATTCAAAGTTGCAAGTTACTATGTAGGAACAAGTTTGTATAGGTATTTCAAAGATGCCCAGAACTGAGCTAAACTTGGTATGTCTCCAACTCCTAGAAATAACGTCATGCCCCATCTCCCTTACTTCCAGCTAGTAACGATCACATATTTCATAACAAAGTTTTGACACAGATTCCCAATTCGGGCATTCAGAACATATAGCACGTTGCTGTAAGCAAGCACATTCTCATTCAAAGATGCAAGTTACTATGTAGGAACAAGTTTGTATAGAACTTTCAAAGATGCCCAGAACTGAGCTAAACGTTGTATGTCTCCAACTCATAGAAATAACTTCATGTGCCATCTCACTTACTTCCATCTATTAAGGATCACATAATTTCTAACAACGATTTGATACAAAATACCAATTCGGGCATTCAGAACATATAGCACGTTGCTGTAAGCAAGCACATTCTCATTCAAAGTTGCAAGTTACTATGTAGGAACAAGTTTGTATAGGTATTTCAAAGATGCCCAGAACTGAGCAAAACGTGGTATGTTTCCAACTACTAGAAATAACTTCCTGCCCCATCTCCCTTACTTCCAGCTAGTAAGGATCACATAATTCCTAACAAAGTTTTGACACAGATTCCCAATTCGGGCATTCAGAACATATAGCACGTTGCTGTAAGCAAGCACATTCTCATTCAAAGTTGCAAGTTACTATGTAGGAACAAGTTTGTATAGGTATTTCAAAGATGCCCAGAACTGAGCTAAACTTGGTATGTCTCCAACTCCTAGAAATAACGTCATGCCCCATCTCCCTTACTTCCAGCTAGTAACGATCACATATTTCATAACAAAGTTTTGACACAGATTCCCAATTCGGGCATTCAGAACATATAGCACGTTACTGTAAGCAAGCACATTCTCATTCAAAGATGCAAGTTACTATGTAGGAACAAGTTTGTATAGAACTTTCAAAGATGCCCAGAACTGAGCTAAACGTTGTATGTCTCCAACTCATAGAAATAACTTCATGTGCCATCTCACTTACTTCCATCTATTAAGGATCACATAATTTCTAACAACGATTTGATACAAAATACCAATTCGGGCATTCAGAACATATAGCACGTTGCTGTAAGCAAGCACATTCTCATTCAAAGTTGCAAGTTACTATGTAGGAACAAGTTTGTATAGGTAATTCAAAGATGCCCAGAACTGAGCTAAACTTGGTATGTGTCCAACCTCTAGAAATAACTTCATGCCCCAACTCCCTTACTTCCAGCTCGTAAGGATCACATAATTCCTAACAAAGTTTTGACACAGATTCCCAATTCGGGCATTCAGAACATATAGCACGTTGCTGTAAGCAAGCACATTCTCATTCAAAGTTGCAAGTTACTATGTAGGAACAAGTTTGTATAGGTATTTCAAAGATGCCCAGAACTGAGCTAAACGTTGTATGTCTCCAACTCCTAGAAATAACTTCATGCCCAATCTCCCTTACTTCCAGCTAGTAAGGATCACATAATTCCTAACAAAATTTTGACACAGATTCCCAATTCGTGCATTCAGAACATATAGCACGTTGCTGTAAGCAAGCACATTCTCATTCAAAGTTGCAAGTTACTATGTAGGAACAAGTTTGTATAGGTATTTCAAAGATGCCCAGAACTGAGCTAAACGTTGTATGTCTCCAACTCCTAGAAATAACTTCATGCCCCATCTCCCTTACTTCCATCTAGTAAGGATCACATAATTTCTAACAAAGATTTGATACAAATTCCCAATTCGGGCATTCAGAACATATAGCACGTTGCTGTAAGCAAGCACATTCTCATTCAAAGTTGCAAGTTACTATGTAGGAACAAGATTGTAAAGGTATGTCAAAGATGCCCAGAACTGAGCTAAACTTGGTATGTCTCCAACTCCTAGAAATAACTTCATGGCCCATCTCCCTTACTTCCAGCTGGTAAGGATCACATAATTACTAACAAAGTTTTGACACAGATTCCCAATTCGGGCATTCAGAACATATAGCACGTTGCTGTAAGCAAGCACATTCTCATTCAAAGTTGCAAGTTACTATGTAGGAACAGGTTTGTATAGGTATTTCAAAGATGCCCAGAACTGAGCTAAAGGTTGTATGTCTCCAACTCCTAGAAATAACTTCATGCCCCATCTCCCTTACATCCATCTAGTAAGGATCACATAATTTCTAACAAAGTTTTAACACAGATTCCCAATTCGGGCATTCAGAACATATAGCACGTTGCTGTAAGCAAGCACATTCTCATTCAAAGTTGCAAGTTACTATGAAGGAACAAGTTTGTATAAGTATTTCAAAGATGCCCAGAACTGAGCTAAATTTGGTATGTGTCCAACTCCTAGAAATAACTTCATGCCCCATCTCCCTTACTTCCAGCTAGTAAGGATCACATAATTTTTAACAAAATTTTGACACAGATTCCCACTTCGGGCATTCAGAACATATAGCACGTTGCTGTAAGCAAGCACATTCTCATTCAAAGATGCAAGTTACTGTGTAGGAACAAGTTTGTATAGGTATTTCAAAGATGCCCAGAACTGTGCTAAACTTGGTATGTGTCCAACTCCTAGAAATACCTTCATGCCCCAACTCCCTTACTTTCAGCTAGTAAGGATCACATAATTCCTAACAAATTTTGACACAGATTCCCAATTCGGGCATTCAGAACATGTAGCACGTTGCTGTAAGCAAGCACATTCTCATTCAAAGTTGCAAGTTAATATGTAGGAACAAGTTTGTATAGGTATTTCAAAGATGCCCAGAACTGAGCTAAACGTGGTATGTCTCCAACTCCTAGAAATAACTTCATGCCCCATCTCCCTTACTTCCAGCTAGTAAGGATCACATAATTCCTAACAAAGATTTGACACAGATTCCCAATTCGGGCATTCAGAACATATAGCACGTTGTTGTAAGCAGGCACATTCTCATTCAAAGTTGCAAGTTACTATGTAGGAACAAGTTTGTATAGGTATTTCAAAGATGCCCAGAACTGAGCAAAACGTGGTATGTTTCCAACTACTAGAAATAACTTCCTGCCCCATCTCCCTTACTTCCAGCTAGTAAGGATCACATAATTCCTAACAAAGTTTTGACACAGATTCCCAATTCGGGCATTCAGAACATATAGCACGTTGCTGTAAGCAAGCACATTCTCATTCAAAGTTGCAAGTTACTATGTAGGAACAAGTTTGTATAGGTATTTCAAAGATGCCCAGAACTGAGCTAAACTTGGTATGTCTCCAACTCCTAGAAATAACGTCATGCCCCATCTCCCTTACTTCCAGCTAGTAACGATCACATATTTCATAACAAAGTTTTGACACAGATTCCCAATTCGGGCATTCAGAACATATAGCACGTTGCTGTAAGCAAGCACATTCTCATTCAAAGATGCAAGTTACTATGTAGGAACAAGTTTGTATAGAACTTTCAAAGATGCCCAGAACTGAGCTAAACGTTGTATGTCTCCAACTCATAGAAATAACTTCATGTGCCATCTCACTTACTTCCATCTATTAAGGATCACATAATTTCTAACAACGATTTGATACAAAATACCAATTCGGGCATTCAGAACATATAGCACGTTGCTGTAAGCAAGCACATTCTCATTCAAAGTTGCAAGTTACTATGTAGGAACAAGTTTGTATAGGTAATTCAAAGATGCCCAGAACTGAGCTAAACTTGGTATGTGTCCAACCTCTAGAAATAACTTCATGCCCCAACTCCCTTACTTCCAGCTCGTAAGGATCACATAATTCCTAACAAAGTTTTGACACAGATTCCCAATTCGGGCATTCAGAACATATAGCACGTTGCTGTAAGCAAGCACATTCTCATTCAAAGTTGCAAGTTACTATGTAGGAACAAGTTTGTATAGGTATTTCAAAGATGCCCAGAACTGAGCTAAACGTTGTATGTCTCCAACTCCTAGAAATAACTTCATGCCCAATCTCCCTTACTTCCAGCTAGTAAGGATCACATAATTCCTAACAAAATTTTGACACAGATTCCCAATTCGTGCATTCAGAACATATAGCACGTTGCTGTAAGCAAGCACATTCTCATTCAAAGTTGCAAGTTACTATGTAGGAACAAGTTTGTATAGGTATTTCAAAGATGCCCAGAACTGAGCTAAACGTTGTATGTCTCCAACTCCTAGAAATAACTTCATGCCCCATCTCCCTTACTTCCATCTAGTAAGGATCACATAATTTCTAACAAAGATTTGATACAAATTCCCAATTCGGGCATTCAGAACATATAGCACGTTGCTGTAAGCAAGCACATTCTCATTCAAAGTTGCAAGTTACTATGTAGGAACAAGATTGTAAAGGTATGTCAAAGATGCCCAGAACTGAGCTAAACTTGGTATGTCTCCAACTCCTAGAAATAACTTCATGGCCCATCTCCCTTACTTCCAGCTGGTAAGGATCACATAATTACTAACAAAGTTTTGACACAGATTCCCAATTCGGGCATTCAGAACATATAGCACGTTGCTGTAAGCAAGCACATTCTCATTCAAAGTTGCAAGTTACTATGTAGGAACAGGTTTGTATAGGTATTTCAAAGATGCCCAGAACTGAGCTAAAGGTTGTATGTCTCCAACTCCTAGAAATAACTTCATGCCCCATCTCCCTTACATCCATCTAGTAAGGATCACATAATTTCTAACAAAGTTTTAACACAGATTCCCAATTCGGGCATTCAGAACATATAGCACGTTGCTGTAAGCAAGCACATTCTCATTCAAAGTTGCAAGTTACTATGAAGGAACAAGTTTGTATAAGTATTTCAAAGATGCCCAGAACTGAGCTAAATTTGGTATGTGTCCAACTCCTAGAAATAACTTCATGCCCCATCTCCCTTACTTCCAGCTAGTAAGGATCACATAATTTTTAACAAAATTTTGACACAGATTCCCACTTCGGGCATTCAGAACATATAGCACGTTGCTGTAAGCAAGCACATTCTCATTCAAAGATGCAAGTTACTGTGTAGGAACAAGTTTGTATAGGTATTTCAAAGATGCCCAGAACTGTGCTAAACTTGGTATGTGTCCAACTCCTAGAAATACCTTCATGCCCCAACTCCCTTACTTTCAGCTAGTAAGGATCACATAATTCCTAACAAATTTTGACACAGATTCCCAATTCGGGCATTCAGAACATGTAGCACGTTGCTGTAAGCAAGCACATTCTCATTCAAAGTTGCAAGTTAATATGTAGGAACAAGTTTGTATAGGTATTTCAAAGATGCCCAGAACTGAGCTAAACGTTGTATGTCTCCAACTCCTAGATATAACTTCATGCCCCATCTCCCTTACTTCCATCTAGTAAGGATCACATAATTTCTAACAAAGATTTGATACAAATTCCCAATTCGAGCATACAGAACATATAGCACGTTGCTGTAAGCAAGCACATTCTCATTCAAAGTTGCAAGTTACTATGTAGGAACAAGTTTGTAAAGGTATTTCAAAGACGCCCAGAACTGAGCTAAACTTGGTATGTCTCCAACTCCTAGAAATAACTTCATGGCCCATCTCCCTTACTTCCAGCTAGTAAGGATCACATAATTCCTAACAAAGTTTTGACACAGATTCCCAATTCGGGCATTCAGAACATATAGCACGTTGCTGTAAGCAAGCACATTCTCATTTAAAGTTGCAAGTTACTATGTAGGAACAAGTTTGTATAGGTATTTCAAAGATGCCCAGAACTGAGCTAAACTTGGTATGTCTCCAACTCCCAGAAATAACTCATGGCCCATATCCCTTACTTCCAGCTAGTAAGGATCACATAATTCCTAACAAAGTTTTGACACAGATTCCCAATTCGGGCATTCAGAACATGTAGCACGTTGCTGTAAGCAAGCACATTCTCATTCAAAGTTGCAACTTACTATGTAGGAACAAGTTTGTAAAGGCATTTCAAAGATGCCCAGAACTGAGCTAAACGTTGTATGTCTCCAACTCCTAGAAATAACTTCATGCCCCATCACCCTTACTTCCAGCTAGTAAGGATCACATAATTCCTAACAAAGATTTGACACAGATTCCCAATTCGGGCATTCAGAACATATAGCACGTTGCTCTAAGCAAGCACATTCTCATTCAAAGTTGCAAGTTACTATGTAGGAACAAGTTTGTATAGGTATTTCAAAGATGCCCAGAACTGAGCTAAACTTGGTATGCGTCCAACCTCTAGAAATAACTTCATGCCCCAACTCCCTTACTTCCAGCTAGTAAGGATCACATAATTCCTAACAAAGTTTTGACACAGATTCCCAATTCGGGCATTCAGAACATATAGCAAGTTGCTGTAAGCATGCATATTCTCATTCAAAGTTGCAAGTTACTATGTAGGAACAAGTTTGTATAGGTATTTCAAAGATGCCCAGAACTGAGCTAAAAATTGTATGTCTCCAACTCCTAGAAATAACTTCATGCCCCATCTCCCTTACTTCCAGCTAGTAAGGATCACATAATTCCTAACAAAGTTTTGACACAGATTCCCAATTCGGGCATTCAGAACATAGAGCACGTTGCTGTAAGCAAGCACATTCTCATTCAAAGTTGCAAGTTATTATGTAGGAACAAGTTTGTATAGGTATTTCAAAGATGCCCAGAACTGAGCTAAACGTTATATGTCTCCAACTCCTCGAAATAAGTTCATGCCCAATCTCCCTTACTTCCAGCTAATAAGGATCACATAATTCCTAACAAAGTTTTGACACAGATTCCCAATTCGGGCATTCAGAACATATAGCACGTTGCTGTAAGCAAGCACATTCTATTCAAAGTTGCAAGTTACTATGTAGGAACAAGTTTGTATAGGTATTTCAAAGATGCCCAGAACTGAGCTAAACGTTGTATGTCTCCAACTCCTAGAAATAACTTCATGCCCCATCTCACTTACTTCCAGCCAGTAAGGATCACATAATTCCTAACAAAGTTTAGTCACAGATTCCCAATTCGGGCATTCAGAACATATAGCACGTTGCTGTAAGCAAGCACATTCTCATTCAAAGTGGCAAGTTACTATGTAGGAACAAGTTTGTATAGGTATTTCAAAGATGCCCAGAACTGAGCTAAACGTTGTATGTCTCCAACTCCTAGAAATAACTTCATGCCCCATCTCCCTTACTTCCATCTAGTAAGGATCACATAATTCCTAACAAAATTTTGACACAGATTCCCAATTCGGGCATTCAGAACATATAGCACGTTGCTGTAAGCAAGCACATTCTATTCAAAGTTGCAAGTTACTATGTAGGAACAAGTTTGTATAAGTATTTCAAAGATGCCCAGAACTGAGCGAAAAGTTGTATGTCTCCAACTCCTAGAAATAACTTCATGCCCCATCTCCCTTACTTCCAGCTAGTAAGGATCACATAATTTCTAACAAAGTTTAGACACAGATTCCCAATTCGGGCATTCAGAACATATAGCACGTTGCTGTAAGCAAGCACATTCTCATTCAAAGTTGCAAGTTATTATGTAGGAACAAGTTTGTATAGGTATTTCAAAGATGCCCAGAACTGAGCTAAACTTGGTATGTCTCCAACTCCTAGAAATAACTTCATGCCCCATCTACCTTACTTCCAGCTAGTAAGGATCACATAATTCCTAACAAAGTTTTGACACAGATTCCCAATTCGGGCATTCAGAGCATATAGCACGTTGCTGTAAGCAAGCACATTCTCATTCAAAGTTGCGTGTTACTATGTAGGAGCAAGATTGTATAGGTATTTCAAAGATGCCCAGAACTGAGCTAAACTGGGTATGTCTCCAACTCCTAGAAATAACTTCATGCCCCATCACACTTACTTCCAGCTGGTAAGGATCACATAATTTCTAAAAAAGTTTTAACACAGATTCCCAATTCGGGCATTCAGAACATATAGCACGTTGCTGTAAGCAAGCACATTCTCCTTCAAAGTTGCAAGTTACTATGTAGGAACAAGTTTGTAAAGGTATTTCAAAGAAGCCCAGAACTGAGCTAAACGTTGTATGTCTCCAACTACTAGAAATAACTTCATGCCCCATCTCACTTACTTCCAGCTAGTAAGGATCACATAATTCCTAACAAAGTTTTGACACAGATTCCCAATTCGGGCATTCAGAACATATAGCACGTTGCTGTAAGCAAGCACATTCTCATTCAAAGTTGCAAGTTATTATGTAGGAACAAGTTTGTATAGGTATTTCAAAGATGCCCAGAACTGAGCTAAACGTTATATGTCTCCAACTCCTAGAAATAACTTCATGCCCAATCTCCCTTACTTCCAGCTAATAAGGATCACATAATTCCTAACAAAGTTTTGACACAGATTCCCAATTCGGGCATTCAGAACATATAGCACGTTGATGGAAGCAAGCACATTCTCATTCAAAGTTGCAAGTTACTATGTAGGAACAAGTTTGTATAGGTATTTCAAAGATGCCCAGAACTGAGCTAAACTTGGTATGTGTCCAACCTCTAGAAATAACTTCATGCCCCAACTCCCTTACTTCCAGCTAGTAAGGATCACATAATTTCTAACAAAGTTTTGACACAGATTCCCAATTCGGACATTCAGAACATATAGCACGTTGCTGTAAGCAAGCACATTCTCATTCAAAGTTGCAAGTTACTATGTAGGAACAATTTTGTATAGGTATTTCAAAGACGCCCAGAACTGAGCTAAACTTGGTATGTCTCCAACTCCTAGAAATAACTTCATGTCCCATCTCCCTTACTTCCAGCTTGTAAGGATCACATAATTCCTAACAAAGTTTTGACACAGATTCCCACTTCGCGCATTCAGAACATATAGCACGTTGCTGTAAGCAAGCACATTCTCATTCAAAGTTGCAAGTTACTATGTAGGAACAAGTTTGTATAGGTATTTCAAAGATGCCCAGAACTGAGCTAAACGTTGTATGTCTCCAACTCCTAGAAATAACTTTATGCCCCAACTCCCTTACTTCCAGCTTGTAAGGATCACATAATTCCTAACAAAGATTTGACACAGTTTCCCAATTCGGGCATTCAGAACATATAGCACGTTGCTGTAATCAAGCACATTCTCATTCAAAGTTGCAAGTTACTATGTAGGAACAAGTTTGTATAGGTATTTCAAAGATGCCCAGAACTGAGCTAAACTTGGTATGTGTCCAACCTCTAGAAATAACTTCATGCCCCATCTCCCATACTTCCAGCTAGTAAGGATCACATAATTCCTAACAAAGTTTTGACACAGATTCCCAATTCGGGCATTCACAACATGTAGTGCGTTGCCGTAAGCAAGCACTTTCTCATTCAAAGTTGCAAGTTACTATGTAGGAACAAGTTTGTATAGGTATTTCAAAGATGCCCAGAACTGAGCTAAACTTGGTGTGTCTCCAACTCTTGAAATAACTTCAGGCCCCATATCCCTCACTTCCAGCTAGTAAGGATCACATAATTCCTAACAAAGTTTTGACACAGTTCCCAATTCGGGCATTCAGAACATATAGCACGTTGCTTTAAGCAAGCACTTTCTCATTCCAAGCAGCAAGTTACTATGTAGGAACAAGTTTGTATAGGTACTTCAAAGATGCCCTGAACTGAGCTAAACTTGCTATGTCTCCAACTCCTAGAAATACCTTCATGCCCCATCACCCTTACTTCCAGCTAGTACGGATCACATAATTCCTAACAAAGTTTTGACACAGATTCCCAATTCGGGCATTCAGAACATATAGCACGTTGCTTTAAGCAAGCACTTTCTCATTCCAAGCAGCAAGTTACTATGTAGGAACAAGTTTGTATAGGTATTTCAAAGATGCCGAGAACTGAGCCAAAGTTGCTATGTCTCCAACTCCTAGAAATAACATCGGGCCCCATCTCCCTCACTTCCAGCTAGTAAGGATCACATTATTCCTAACAAAGTTTTGACACAGATTCCCAATTCGGGCATTCAGAAAATATAGCACGTTGTTTTAAGCGAACATTTTCTCATTCCAAGTAGCACGTTAATATGTAGGAACAAGTTTGTATAGCTATTTCAAAGATGCCCAGTACTGAGCTAAACTTGGTATGTCTCCAACACCTAGAAATAACTTCATGCCCCATCTCCCTTACTTCCAGCTAGTAAGGATCACATAATTCCTTACAAAGTTTTGACACAGATTCGCAATTCGGGCATTCAGAACATATAGCACGTTGCTTTAAGCAAGCACTTTCTCATTCCAAGTAGCAAGTTACTATGTAGGAACAAGTTTGTATAGGTATTTCAAGGAAGCCCAGAACTGAGCTAAACGTAGTATGTCTCCAACTCCTAGAAATAACTTCATGCCCCATTTCCCTTACTTCCAGCTAGTAAGGATCACATAATTCCTAACAAAGTTTTGACACAGATTCCAAATTCGGGCATTCAGAACATATAGCACGTTACTGTAAGTAAGCACATTGTCATTCAAAGTTGCAAGTTACTATGTAGGAACAAGTTTGTATAGGTATTTCAAAGATGCCCAGAACTGAGCTAAACTTGGTATGTCTCCAACTCCTAGAAATAACTTCATGCCCCATCTTCCTTACTTCCCGCTAGTAAGGATCACATAATTCCTAACAAAGTTTTGACACAGATTCCCGATTCGGGCATTCAGAACATATAGCACGTTGCCTTAAACAAGCACTTTCTCATTCCAAGTAGCAAGTTACTATGTAGGAACAAGTTTGTATAGGTATTTCAAAGATGCCCAGAACTGAGCTAAACTTGGTATGTCTCCAACTCCTAGAAATACCTTCATGCCCCATCTCCCTTACTTCCAGCTAATAAGGATCACATAATTCCTAACAAAGTTTTGACACAGATTCCCAGTTCGGGCATTCAGAAATTATAGCACGTTGCTTTAAGCAAGCACTTTCTCATTCCAAGGAGCACGTTACTATGTAGGAAAATGTTGGTATAGGTATTTCAAAGAAGCCCATAACTGAGCTAAACTTGGTATGTCTCCAACTCTTAGAAATAACTTCATGCCCCATCTCCCTTACTTTCAACTAGTAAGGATCACATAATTCCTAACAAAGTTACGACACAGATTCCCAATTCGGGCATTCAGAACATATAGCACGTTGCTTTAAGCCAGCACTATCTCATTCCAAGTAGCAAGTTACTATGTAGGAACAAGTTTGTATAGGTATTTCAAAGATGCCCAGAACTGAGCTAAACTTGGTATGTCTCAACTCCTAGAAATAACTTCATGCCCCATCTCCCTTACTTCCAGCTAGTAAGGATCACATAATTCCTAACAAAGTTTTGACACAGATTCCCGATTCGGGCATTCAGAACATATAGCACGTTGCTGTAAGCAAGAACTTTCTCATTCAAAGTTGCAAGTTACTATGTAGGAGCAAGTTTGTTTAGGACTTTCAAAGGCCCCCAGAACTGAGCTAAACTTGTTATGTCTCCAACTCCTAGAAATCACTTCATGCCCCATCTCGTCTGCTTACAGCTAGTAAGGATCACATAATTCCTAACAAACTTTTGACTCAGATTCCCAATTCGGGCATTCAGAACATATAGCACGTTGCTTTAAACAAGCAATTTCTCATTCCAAGGAGCAAGTTACTATGTAGGAACAAGTTTGTATAGGTATTTCAAAGATGCCCAGAACTGAGCTAAACTTGGTATGTCTCAACTCCTAGAAATAACTTCATGCCTCATCTCCCTTACTTCCAGCTAGTAAGGATCACAAAATTCCTAACAAAGTTTTGACACAGATTCCCAATTCGGGCATTCAAATCATATGCCACGTTGCTTTAAGCAAGCACTTTCTCATTCCAAGTAGCAAGTTACTATGTAGGAACAAGTTTGTATAGGTATTTCAAAGATGCCCAGAACTGAGCTAAACTTGGTATGTCTCAACTCCTAGAAATAACTTCATGCCCCGTCTCCCTTACTACCAGCTAGTAAGGATCACATAATTCCTAACAAAGTTTTGACACAGATTCCAAATTCGGGTATTCAGAACATATAGCTCGTTGCTTTAAGCAAGCACATTCTGATTCAAAATTGCAAGTTACTATGTAGGAGCAAGTTTCTATAGGACTTTCAAAGATCCCCAGAACTGAGCTAAACTTGGTATGTCTCCAACTCCTAGAAATAACTTCATGCCCCATCTCACTTACTTCCAGCTAGTAAGGATCACATAATTCCTAACAAAATTTTGACACAGATTCCCAATTCGGGCATTCAGAACATATAGCACGTTGCCTTAAACAAGCACTTTCTCATTCCAAGTAGCAAGTTACTATGTAGGAACAAGTTTGTATAGGTATTTCAAAGATGCCCAGAACTGAGCTAAACTTGGTATGTCTCCAACTCCTAGAAATACCTTCATGCCCCATCTCCCTTACTTCCAGCTAATAAGGATCACATAATTCCTAACAAAGTTTTGACACAGATTCCCAATTCGGGCATTCAGAAATTATAGCACGTTGCTTTAAGCAAGCACTTTCTCATTCCTAGGAGCACGTTACTATGTAGGAAAATGTTGGTATAGGTATTTCAAAGAAGCCCATAACTGAGCTAAACTTGGTATGTCTCCAACTCTTAGAAATAACTTCATGCCCCATCTCCCTTACTTTCAACTAGTAAGGATCACATAATTCCTAACAAAGTTACGACACAGATTCCCAATTCGGGCATTCAGAACATATAGCACGTTGCTTTAAGCCAGCACTATCTCATTCCAAGTAGCAAGTTACTATGTAGGAAAAAGTTTGTATAGGTACTTGAAAGAAGCCCAGAACTGAGCTAAACTTGGTGTGTCTTCAACTCCTAGAAATAACTTCATGCCCCATGTCCCTTACTTCCAGCTAGTAAGAATCACATAATTCCTAACAAAGTTTTGACACAGATTCCCAATTCGGGCATTCAGAACATATAGCACGTTGCTGTAAGCAAGCACTTTCTCATTTCAACTAGAAAGTTACTATGTAGGAACAAGTTAGTATAGGTATTTCAAAGATTCCCAGAACTGCGATAAAGTGGGTATGTCTCCAACTCCTAGAAATTACTTCATGCCCCATCTCCCTTACTTCCAGCTAGCAAGGATCACATAATTCCTAACAAAGTTTTGACACAGATTCCCAATTCGGGCATTCAGAACATATAGCACGTTGCTTTAAGCAAACATTTTCTCATTCCAAGTAGCAAGTTATTATGTAGGAACAAGTTTGTATAGGTATTTCAAAGATGCACAGAACTGAGCTACACTTGGTGCGTCTCCAACTCCTAGAAATAACTTCAGGCCCCATCTCCCTTACGTCCAGCTAGTAAAGATCACATAATTTGTAAAAAAGTTTTGACACAGATTCCCAATTCGGGTATTCAGAACCTATAGCACGTTGCTTTAAGCAAGCACTTTCTCATTCCAAGTTGCAAGTTACTATGTAGGAACAAGTTTGTATAGGTATTTCAAAGATGCCGAGAACTGAGCTAAACTTGCTATGTCTCCAGCTCATAGAAATAACTTCAGGCCCCATCTCCCTCACTTCCAGCTAATAAGGATCACATAATTCCTAACAAATATTTGACACATATTCCCAATTTGAGCATTCAGAACATATAGCACTTTTCTTTTAGCAAACATTTTCTCATTCCAAGTAGCAAGTTACAATGAAGGAACAAGTTTTTATAGCTATTTCAAAGATGCCCAGTTCTGAGCTAAACTTGGTATGTCTCCAACTCCTAGAAATAACTTCATGCCCCATCTCCCTTACTTCCAGCTAGTAAGGATCACATAATTCTTAACAAAGTTTTGACACAGATTCCCAATTCGGGCATTCAGAACATATACCACATTGCTTTAAGCAAGCACTTTCTCATTCCAAGTAGCAAGTTACTATGTAGGATCAAGTTTGTATAGGTATTTCAAGGAAGCCCAGAACTGAGCTAAATGTAGTATGTCTCCAACTCCTAGAAATAACTTCATGCCCCATTTCCCTTACTTCCAGCTAGTAAGGATCACATAATTCCTAACAAAGTTTTGACACAGATTCCAAATTCGGGCATTCAGAACCTATAGCACGTTACTGTAAGTAAGCACATTGTCATTCAAAGTTGCAAGTTACTATGTAGGAACAAGTTTGTATAGGTGTTTCAAAGATCCCCAGAACTGAGCTAAACTTTGTGTGTCTCCAACTCCTAGAAATAACTTCATGCCCCATCTTCCTTACTTCCAGCTAGTAAGGATCACATAATTCCTAACAAAGTTTTGACACAGATTACCGATTCGGGCATTCAGAACATATAGCACGTTGCTGTAAGCAAGAACTTTCTCATTCAAAGTTGCAAGTTACTATGTAGGAGCAAGTTTGTTTAGGACTTTCAAAGGTCCCCAGAACTGAGCTAAACTTGTTATGTCTCCAACTCCTAGAAATCACTTCATGCCCCATCTCGTCTGCTTACAGCTAGTAAGGATCACATAATTCCTAACAAAGTTTTGACACAGATTCCCAATTCGGGCATTCAGAACATATGCCACGTTGCTTTAAGCAAGCACTTTCTCATTCCAAGTAGCAAGTTACTATGTAGGAACAAGTTTGTATAGGTATTTCAAAGATGCCCAGAACTGAGCTACACTTGGTGCGTCTCCAACTCCTAGAAATAACTTCAGGCCCCATCTCCCTTACGTCCAGCTAATAAAGATCACATAATTTGTAAAAAAGTTTTGACACAGATTCCCAATTCGGGCATTCAGAACCTATAGCACGTTGCGTTAAGCAAGCAATTTCTCATTCCAAGTAGCAAGTTACTATGTATGAACAAGTTTGTATAGGTATTTCAAAGATGCCGAGAACTGAGCTAAACTTGCTATGTCTCCAGCTCATAGAAATAACTTCAGGCCCCATCTCCCTCACTTCCAGCTAGTAAGGATCACATAATTCCTAACAAATATTTGACACAGATTCCCAATTCGAGCATTCAGAACATATAGCACTTCTCTTTAAGCAAACATTTTCTCATTCCAAGTAGCAAGTTACAATGTAGGAACAAGTTTTTATAGATATTTCAAAGATGCCCAGTACTGAGCTAAACTTGGTATGTCTCCAACTCCTAGAAATAACTTCATGCCCCATCTCCCTTACTTCCAGCTAGTAAGGATCACATAATTCCTAACAAAGTTTTGACACAGATTCCCAATTCGGGCATTCAGAACATATACCACATTGCTTTAAGCAAGCACTTTCTCATTCCAAGTAGCAAATTACTATGTAGGATCAAGTTTGTATAGGTATTTCAAGGAAGCCCAGAACTGAGCTAAACGTAGTATGTCTCCAACTCCTAGAAATAACTTCATGCCCCATTTCCCTTACTTCAAGCTAGTAAGGATCACACAATTCCTAACAAAGTTTTGACACAGATTCCCAATTCGGGCATTCAGAACATATAGCACGTTACTGTAAGTAAGCACATTGTCATTCAAGTTGCAAGTTGCTATGTAGGAACAAGTTTGCATAGGTATTTCAAAGATCCCCAGAACTGAGCTAAACTTGGTATGTCTCCAACTCCTAGAAATAACTTCATGCCCCATCTTCCTTACTTCCAGCTAGTAAGGATCACATAATTCCTAACAAAGTTTTGACACAGATTCCCGATTCGGGCATTCAGAACATATAGCACGTTGCTGTAAGCAAGAACTTTCTCATTCAAAGTTGCAAGTTACTATGTAGGAGCAATTTTGTTTAGGACTTTCAAAGGTCCCCAGAACTGAGCTACACTTGTTATGTCTCCAACTCCTAGAAATCACTTCATGCCCCATCTCGTCTGCTTACAGCTAGTAAGGATCACATAATTCCTAACAAAGTTTTGACACAGATTCCCAATTCGGGCATTCAGAACATATAGCACGTTGCTTTAAGCAAGCACTTTCTCATTCCAAGTAGCAAGTTACTATGTAGGAACAAGTTTGTATAGGTATTTCAAGGAAGCCCAGAACTGAGCTAAACGTGGTATGTCTCCAACTCCTAGAAATAACTTCATGCCCCATCTCCCTTACTTCCAGCTAGTAAGGATCACATAATTCCTAACAAAGTTTTGACAGATTCCCAATTCGGGCATTCAGAACATATAGCACGTTGCTTTAAGCAAGCACATTCTGATTCAAAATTGCAAGTTACTATGTAGGAGCAAGTTTCTATAGGACTTTCAAAGATCCCCAGAACTGAGCAAAACTTGGTATGTCTCCAACACCTAGAAATAACTTCATGCCCCATCTCCCTTACTTCCAGCTAGTAAGGATCACATAATTCCTAACAAAATTTTGACACAGATTCCCAATTCGGGCATTCAGAACATATAGCACGTTGCTTTAAACAAGCACTTTCTCATTTCAAGTAGCAAGTTACTATGTAGGAACAAGTTTGTATAGGTACTTGAAAGAAGCCCAGAACTGAGCTAAACTTGGTGTGTCTCCAACTCCTAGAAATAACTTCATGCCACATCTCCCTTACTTCCAGCTAGTAAGAATCACATAATTCCTAACAAAGTTTTGACACAGATTCCCAATTCGGGCATTCAGAACAATAAGCACGTTGTTTTAAGCAAGCACTTTCTCATTCCAAGTAACAAGTTACTATGTAGGAACAAGTTTGTATAGGTATTTCAAAGATGCCCAGAACTGAGCGAAAGTGGGTATGTCTCCAACTCTTAGAAATAACTTCATGCCCCACCTCTCTTACTTCCATCTAGTAAGCATCACATAATTCCTAACAAAGTTTTGACACAGATTCCCAATTCGGGCATTCAGAACATATAGCACGTTGCTTTAGGCAAGCACTGTCTCATTCCAAGTAGCAAGTTACTATGTAGGAACAAGTTTGTATAGGTATTTCAAAGATGCCCAGAACAGAGCTAAACTTGGTATGTCTCCAACTCCTAGAAATAACTTCATGCCACATCTCCCTTTCTTCCAGCTAGTAAGGATCACATAATTCCTAACAAAGTTTTGACACAGATTCCCAATTCGGGCATTCAGATCATAGAGCACGTTGCTTTAAGCAAGCACTTTCTCATTCCAAGTAGCAAGTTACTATGTACGAACAAGTTAGTATAGTTTCTTCAAAGATGCCCAGAACTGAGCTAAACCTGGTATGTCTCCAACTTCTAGAAATAACTTCATGCCCCATCTCCCTTACTTCCAGGTAGTAAGGATCACATATCTCCTAACAAAGTTTTGACACAGATTCCCAATTCGGGCATTCAGAACATAAAGCACGTTGCTTTAAGCAAGCACTTTCTCATTCCAAGTAGCAAGTTACTATGTAGGAAAAAGTTTGTATAGGTATTTCAAAGATGCCCAGAACTGAGCTAAAGTGGGTATGTCTCCGACTATTAGAAATAACTTGGTGCCCCATCTCCGCCACTTCCAGCTAGTAAGGATTACATAATTCCTAACAAAGTTTTGACTCAGATTCCCAATTCGGGCATTCAGAAAATATAGCACGTTGCTTTAAGCAAGCACATTCTCATTCAAAGTTGCAAGTTACTATGTAGGAACAAGTTTGTATAGGACTTTCAAAGATCCCCAGAACTGAGCTAAACTAGTTATGCCTCCAACTCCTAGAAATAACTTCATGACCCATCTCCCTTACTTCCAGCTAGTAAGGATCACATAATTCCTAACAAAGTTTTGACACAGATTCCCAATTCGGGGATTCAGAACATAGAGCACGTTGCTTTAAGCAAGCATTTTCTCATTCCAAGTAGCAAGTTACAATGTAGGAACAAGTTTGTATAGGTATTTCAAAGAAGCCCAGAACTGAGCTAAACTTCGTATGTCTCCAACTCCTAGAAATAACTTCTTGCCCCATCTCACTTACTTCCAGCTAGTAAGGATCACATAATTCCTAACAAATTTTTGACACAGATTCCCAATTCGGGCATTCAGAACATAGAGTACGTTGCTTTAAGCAAGCACTTTTTCATTCCAAGTAGCAAGTTACTATGTAGGAACAAGTTTGTATAGGTATTTGAAAGAAGCCCATAACTGAGCTAAACTTGGTATGTCTCCAACTCCTAGAAATAACTTCATGCCCCATCTCCCTTACTTCCAGCTAGTAAGGATCACATAATTCCAAACAAAATTTTGACACAGATTCCCAATTCGGGCATTCAGAACTTGTAGCACGTTGCTTTAAGCAAGCACTTTCTTATTCCAAGTAGAAAGTTACTACGTAGGAACAAGTTTGTATAGGTGTTTCAAAGATGCCAAGAATTGAGCTAAAGTGGGTATGTCTCCAACTCCTAGAAATAACTTATGCCCCATCTTCCTTACTTCCAGCTAGTAAGGATCACATAATTCCTAAGAAAGTTTTGACACAGATTCCCAATTCGGGCATTCAGAACATATAGCACGTTGCTGTAAGCAAGCACATTCTCATTCAAAGTTGCAACATACAATGTAGGAACAAGTTTGTATAGGTATTTCAAAGATCCACAGAACCGAGCTAAACTTGGTATTTCTCCAACTCCAAGAAATAACTTCAGACCCCATCTCCCTCACTTCCATCTAGTAAGGATCACATAATTCCCAACAAAGATTTGACTCAGATTCCCAATTCGGGCATTCAGAACATATAGCACGTTGCTTTAAGCAAGCAGTTTCTCATACCAAGTAGCAAGTTACTATGTAGGAACAAGTTTGTATAGGTATTTCAAAGATGCCCAGTACTGAGCGAAAGTGGGTATGTCTCCAACTCCTAGAAATAACATCATGCCCCATCTCCCTTACTTCCATCTAGTAAGGATCACATAATTCCTAACAAAGTTTTGACACAGATTCCCAATTCGGGCATTCAGATCATAGAGCACGTTGCTTTAAGCAAGCACTTTCTCATTCCAAGTAGCAAGTTTCTATGAAGGAACAAGTTGGTATAGGTATTTCAAGACGCCCAGAACTGAGCTAAACTTGGTATGTCTCCAACTCCTAGAAATAACTTCATGCCCCATCTCCCTTACTTCCAGCTAGTAAGGATCACATAATTCCTAACAAAGATTTGACACAGATTCCCAATTCGGGTATTCAGAACATATAGCACGTTTCTGTAAGCAAGCACATTCTCATTCAAAGTTGCAAGTTACTATGCTGGAACAAGTTCATATAGGACTTTCAAAGATCCCCAGAACTGAGTTAAACTCGGTATGTCTCCAACTCCTAGAAATAACTTCAGGCCCCATCACCCTTACTTCCAGCTAGTAAGGATCACATATTTCCTAACAAAGTTTTGACACAGATTCCCAATTCGGACATTCAAAACATATAGCACTTTGCTTTAAGCTAGCACTTTCTCATTCCAAGAAGCAAATTACTATGTAGGAACAAGTTTGTATAGGTATTTCAAAGATGCCCAGAACTGAGCTAAACTTGGTATGTCTCCAACTCCTAGAAATAACGACATACCCCATCTCCCTTACTTCCAGCTAGTAAGGATCACATAATTCCTAACAAAGATTTGACACAGATTCCCATTTCGGGCATTCAGAACATATAGTACGTTGCTGTAAGCAAGCACTTTCTCATTCAAAGTTGCTAGTTCATATGTAGGAACTAGTTTGTATAGGTATTTCAAAGATGCCCAGAACTGAGCAAATCTTGGTATGTCTCCAACTCCTAGAAATAACTTTATGCCACATCTCCCTTACTTCCAGCTAGTAAGGATCACATAATTCCTAACAAAGTTTTGACACAGATTCCCAATGCGGCCATTCAGAACATATAGCACGTTGCTGTAAGCAAGCACATTCTCTTTCAAAGTTGCAAGTTACTATGTAGGAATAAGTTTGTATAGGACTTTCAGAGATCCCCAGAACTGAGCTAAATTGGTATGTCTCCAACTCCTAGAAATAACTTCATGCCTCATCTCCCTTACTTCCAGCTAGTAAGGATCACATAATTCCTAACAAAGTTTTGACACAGATTCCCAATTCGGACATTCAGAACATATAGCAGGTTGGTTTAAGTAAGCTCTTTCTCATTCCAAGTAGCAAGTTTCTATGAAGGAACAAGTTTGTATAGGTATTTCAAAGATGCCCAGAACTGAGCTAAACTTGGTATGTCTCCAACTCCTAGAAATAACTTCATGCCCCATCTCACTTACTTCCAGCTAGTAAGGATCACATAATTTCTAACAAAGTTTTGACACAGATTCCCAATTCGGGCATTCAGAACATAGAGCACGTTGCTTTAAGCAAGCACTTTTTCATTCCAAGTAGCAAGTTACTATGTAGGAACAAGTTTGTATAGGTATTTGAAAGAAGCCCATAACTGAGCTAAACTTGGTATGTCTCCAACTCCTAGAAATAACTTCATGCCCCATCTCCCTTACTTCCAGCTAGTAAGGATCACATAATTCCAAACAAAGTTTTGACACAGATTTCCAAATCGGGCATTCAGAACTTGTAGCACGTTGCTTTAAGCAAGCACTTTCTTATTCCAAGTAGAAAGTTACTATGTAGGAACAAGTTTGTATAGGTTTTTCAAAGATGCCAAGAATTGAGCTAAAGTGGGTATGTCTCCAACTCCTAGAAATCACTTCATGCCCCATCTTCCTTACTTCCAGCTAGTAAGGATCACATAATTCCTAAGAAAGTTTTGACACAGATTCCCA
Organism: Diceros bicornis minor; assembly: GCF_020826845.1. Taxonomy (NCBI): domain Eukaryota; kingdom Metazoa; phylum Chordata; class Mammalia; order Perissodactyla; family Rhinocerotidae; genus Diceros; species Diceros bicornis. Next base: position 434,002 of record NW_026691076.1, read on the forward strand.
ATTCGGGCATTCAGAACATATAGCACGTTGCTGTAAGCAAGCACATTCTCATTCAAAGTTGGAAGTTACAATGTAGGAACAAGTTTGTTTAGGTATTTCAAAGATCCACAGAACCGAGCTAAACTTGGTATTTCTCCAACTCCAAGAAATAACTTCAGGCCCCATCTCCCTCACTTCCAGCTAGTAAGGATCACATAATTCCCAACAAAGATTTGACTCAGATTCCCAATTCGGGCATTCAGAACATATAGCACGTTGCTTTAAGCAAGTAGTTTCTCATACCAAGTAGCAAGTTACTATGTAGGAACAAGTTTGTATTGGTATTTCAAAGATGCCCAGTACTGAGCGAAAGTGGGTATGTCTCCAACTCCTAGAAATAACTTCAGGCCCCATCTCCCTTACTTCCATCTAGTAAGGATCACATAATTCCTTACAAAGTTTTGACACAGATTCTCAATTCGGGCATTCAGATCATAGAGCACGTTGCTTTAAGCAAGCACTTTCTCATTCCAAGTAGCAAGATTCTATGAAGGAACAAGTTGGTATAGGTATTTCAAGATGCCCAGAACTGAGCTAAACTTGGTATGTCTCCAACTCCTAGAAATAACTTCATGCCCCATCTCCCTTACTTCCAGCTAGTAAGGATCACATAATTCCTAACAAAGTTTTGAGACAGATTCCCAATTCGGGCATTCAGAACATATAGCACGTTGCTGTAAGCAAGCACATTCTCATTCAAAGTTGCAAGTTACTATGTAGGAACAAGTTCATATAGGACTTTCAAAGATCCCCAGAACTGAGTTAAACTCGGTATGTCTCCAACTCCTAGAAATAACTTCAGGCCCCATCTCCCTTACTTCCAGCTAGTAAGGATCACATATTTCCTAACAAAGTTTTGACACAGATTCCCAATTCGGGCATTCAAAACATATAGCACTTTGCTTTAAGCTAGCAGTTTCTCATTCCAAGTAGCAAATTACTATGTAGGAACAAGTTTGTATAGGTATTTCAAAGATGCCGAGAACTGAACTAAACTTGCTATGTCTCCAACTCCTAGAAATAACTAAAGGCCCCATCTCCCTCACATCCAGCTAGTAAGGATCACATAATTCCTAACAAAGTTTGGACACAGATTCCCAATTCGGGCATTCAGAACATAGAGCACGTTGCTTTAAGCAATCACTTTCTCATTCCAAGTAGCAAGTTACTATGTAGGAACAAGTTTGTATAGGTATTTCAAAGATGCCCAGAACTGAGCTAAACTTGGTATGTCTCCAACTCCTAGAAATAACTTCATGCCCCATCTCCCGTACTTCCAGCTAGTAAGGATCACATAATTCCTAACAAAGTTTTGACACAGATTCCCAATTGGGCATTCAGAACATATACCACGTTTCTTTAAGCAAGCACTTTCTCATTCCAAGTAGCAAGTTACTATGTAGGAACAAGTTTGTATAGCTTTTTCAAAGATACCAAGGACTGAGCTAAACTTGGTATGTCTCCAACTCCTAGAAGTAACTTCATGCCCCATCTCCCTTACTTCCAGCTAGTAAGGATCACATAATTCCTAACAAAGTTTTGACACAGATTCCCAATTCGGGCATTCAGAACATATAGCACGTTGTTTTAAGCAAGCACTTTTTCATTCCAAGTAGCAAGTTACTATGTAGGAACAAGTTTGTATAGGTATTTGAAAGAAGCCCATAACTGAGTTAAACTTGGTATGTCTCCAACTCCTAGAAATAACTTCATGCCCCATCTCCCTTACTTCCAGCTAGTAAGGATCACATAATTCCAAACAAAGTTTTGACACAGATTCCCAATTCGGGCATTCAGAACTTGTAGCACGTTGCTTTAAGCAAGCACTTTCTTATTCCAAGTAGAAAGTTACTATGTAGGAACAAGAGTGTATAGGTTTTTCAAAGATGCCAAGAATTGAGCTAAAGTGGGTATGTCTCCAACTCCTAGAAATAACTTCATGCCCCATCTTCCTTACTTCCAGCTAGTAAGGATCACATAATTCCTAAGAAAGTTTTGACAAAGATTCCCAATTCGGGCATTCAGAACATATAGCACGTTGCTCTAAGCAAGCACATTCTCATTCAAAGTTGCAAGTTACAATGTAGGAACAAGTTTGTTTAGGTATTTCAAAGATACACAGAACCGAGCTAAACTTGGTATTTCTCCAACTCCAAGAAATAACTTCAGGCCCCATCTCCCTCACTTCCAGCTAGTAAGGATCACATAATTCCCAACAAGGATTTGACTCAGATTCCCAATTCGGGCATTCAGAACATATAGCACGTTGCTTTAAGCAAGCATTTTCTCATTCCAACTAGCAAGTTACTATGTAGGAACAAGTTTGTATACGTATTTCAAAGATGCCCAGAACTGAGCTATACTTAGTATGTTTCCAACTCCTAGAAATAACTTCAGGGCCCATCTCCCTCACTTCAATCTAGTAAGGATCACATATTTCCTAACAAAGATTTGACAAAGATTCCCAATTCGAGCATTCAGAACATATAGCACGTTGCTTTAAGCAATCACTTTCTCATTCCAAGTACCAAGTTACTATGTAGGAATAAGTTTGTATAGCTATTTCAAAGATGCCCAGAACTGAGATAATCTTGGTATGTCTCCAACTCCATAAAGTAACTTCATGCCCCATATCCCTTACTTCCAGCTAGTAAGGATCACATATTTCCTAACAAAGCTTTGACACAGAATCCCAATTCGGGCATTCAGAACATATAGCACGTTGCTTTAAGCAAGCACTTTCTCATTCCAAGTAGCAAGATTCTATGAAGGAACAAGTTGGTATAGGTATTTCAAGATGCCCAGAACTGAGCTAAACTTGGTATGTCTCCAACTCCTAGAAATAACTTCATGCCCCATCTCCCTTACTTCCAGCTAGTAAGGATCACATAATTCCTAACAAAGTTTTGAGACAGATTCCCAATTCGGGCATTCAGAACATATAGCACGTTGCTGTAAGCAAGCACATTCTCATTCAAAGTTGCAAGTTACTATGTAGGAACAAGTTCATATAGGACTTTCAAAGATCCCCAGAACTGAGTTAAACTCGGTATGTCTCCAACTCCTAGAAATAACTTCAGGCCCCATCTCCCTTACTTCCAGCTAGTAAGGATCACATATTTCCTAACAAAGTTTTGACACAGATTCCCAATTCGGGCATTCAAAACATATAGCACTTTGCTTTAAGCTAGCAGTTTCTCATTCCAAGTAGCAAATTACTATGTAGGAACAAGTTTGTATAGGTATTTCAAAGATGCCGAGAACTGAACTAAACTTGCTATGTCTCCAACTCCTAGAAATAACTAAAGGCCCCATCTCCCTCACATCCAGCTAGTAAGGATCACATAATTCCTAACAAAGTTTGGACACAGATTCCCAATTCGGGCATTCAGAACATAGAGCACGTTGCTTTAAGCAATCACTTTCTCATTCCAAGTAGCAAGTTACTATGTAGGAACAAGTTTGTATAGGTATTTCAAAGATGCCCAGAACTGAGCTAAACTTGGTATGTCTCCAACTCCTAGAAATAACTTCATGCCCCATCTCCCGTACTTCCAGCTAGTAAGGATCACATAATTCCTAACAAAGTTTTGACACAGATTCCCAATTGGGCATTCAGAACATATACCACGTTTCTTTAAGCAAGCACTTTCTCATTCCAAGTAGCAAGTTACTATGTAGGAACAAGTTTGTATAGCTTTTTCAAAGATACCAAGGACTGAGCTAAACTTGGTATGTCTCCAACTCCTAGAAGTAACTTCATGCCCCATCTCCCTTACTTCCAGCTAGTAAGGATCACATAATTCCTAACAAAGTTTTGACACAGATTCCCAATTCGGGCATTCAGAACATATAGCACGTTGCTTTAAGCAAGCACTTTTTCATTCCAAGTAGCAAGTTACTATGTAGGAACAAGTTTGTATAGGTATTTGAAAGAAGCCCATAACTGAGTTAAACTTGGTATGTCTCCAACTCCTAGAAATAACTTCATGCCCCATCTCCCTTACTTCCAGCTAGTAAGGATCACATAATTCCAAACAAAGTTTTGACACAGATTCCCAATTCGGGCATTCAGAACTTGTAGCACGTTGCTTTAAGCAAGCACTTTCTTATTCCAAGTAGAAAGTTACTATGTAGGAACAAGAGTGTATAGGTTTTTCAAAGATGCCAAGAATTGAGCTAAAGTGGGTATGTCTCCAACTCCTAGAAATAACTTCATGCCCCATCTTCCTTACTTCCAGCTAGTAAGGATCACATAATTCCTAAGAAAGTTTTGACAAAGATTCCCAATTCGGGCATTCAGAACATATAGCACGTTGCTCTAAGCAAGCACATTCTCATTCAAAGTTGCAAGTTACAATGTAGGAACAAGTTTGTTTAGGTATTTCAAAGATACACAGAACCGAGCTAAACTTGGTATTTCTCCAACTCCAAGAAATAACTTCAGGCCCCATCTCCCTCACTTCCAGCTAGTAAGGATCACATAATTCCCAACAAGGATTTGACTCAGATTCCCAATTCGGGCATTCAGAACATATAGCACGTTGCTTTAAGCAAGCATTTTCTCATTCCTACTAGCAAGTTACTATGTAGGAACAAGTTTGTATACGTATTTCAAAGATGCCCAGAACTGAGCTATACTTAGTATGTTTCCAACTCCTAGAAATAACTTCAGGGCCCATCTCCCTCACTTCAAGCTAGTAAGGATCACATATTTCCTAACAAAGATTTGACAAAGATTCCCAATTCGAGCATTCAGAACATATAGCACGTTGCTTTAAGCAATCACTTTCTCATTCCAAGTACCAAGTTAGTATGTAGGAATAAGTTTGTATAGCTATTTCAAAGATGCCCAGAACTGAGATAATCTTGGTATGTCTCCAACTCCATAAAGTAACTTCATGCCCCATATCCCTTACTTCCAGCTAGTAAGGATCACATATTTCCTAACAAAGCTTTGACACAGAATCCCAATTCGGGCATTCAGAACATATAGCACGTTGCTTTAAGCAATCACTTTCTCATTCCAAGTAGCAAGTTACTATGTAGGAACAAGTTTGTATAGGTATTTCAAAGATGCCCAGAACTGAGCTAAACTTGGTATGTCTCCAACTCCTAGAAATAACTTCATGCCCCTCTCACTTACTTCCATCTAGTAGGGATCACATAATTCCTAACAAAGTTTTGACACAGATTCCCAATTCGGGCATTCAGAACATATAGCACGTTGCTTTAAGCAAGTACTTTCTCATTCCAAGTAGCAAGTTACTATGTAGGAACCAGTTTGTATAGATATTTCAAAGATGCCCAGAATTGAGCTAAAGTTGGTATGTCTCCAACTCCTAGAAATAACTTCATGCCCCATCTCCCTTACTTCCAGCTAGTAAGGATCGCATGATTCCTAACAAAGATTTGACACAGATTCCCAATTCGGGCATTCAGAACATATAGCACGTTGCTTAAGCAAGCACTTTATCATTCCAAGTAGCATGTTACTATGTAGGAACAAGTTTGTATAGGTATTTCAAAGATGCCCAAAACTGAGCTAAACTTGGATGTCTCCAACTCCTAGAAATAACTTCATGCCCCAACTCCCTTACTTCCAGCTAGTAAGGATCACATAATTCCTAACAATGTTTTGACACAAATTCCCATTTCGGGCATTCAGAACATATAGTACGTTGCTGTAAGCAAGCACTTTCTCATTCAAAGTTGCAAGTTCATATGTAGAAACAAGTTTGTATAGGTATTTCAAAGATGCCCAGAACTTAGCTAATTTTGGTATGTCTCCAACTCCTAGAAATCACTTCATGCCCCATCTCCCTTACTTCCAGCTAGTAAGGATGACATAATTCCTAACAAATATTTGACACAGATTGCAAATTAGGGCATTCAGAACATACAGCACGTTGCTGTAAGCAAACTCATTCTCATTCAAAGTTGCAAGATACTATATAGGAACAAGTTTGCATAGGAATTTCAAAGATCCCCAGAACTGAGCTAATCTTGGTATGTCTCCAACTCCTAGAAATAACATCAGGCCCCATCTCCCTCACTTCCAGCTAGTAAGGATCACATAATTCCTAACAAAGTTTTGACACAGATTCCCAATTCGGGCATTCAGAACATATAGCACGTTGCTTTAAGCAAACATTTTCTCATTCTAAGTAGCAAGTTGCTATGTAGGAACAAGTTTGTATAGCTTTTTCAAAGATGCCCAGCACTGAGCTAAACTTGGTATGTCTCCATCTCCTAGAAGTAACTTCATGCCCCATCTCACTTACTTCCAGCTAGTAAGGATCACATAATTCCTAACAAAGTTTGACACAGATTCCCAATTCGGGCATTCAGAACATATAGCACGTTGCTTTAAGCAATCACTTTCTCATTCCAAGTAGCAAGTTACTATGTAGGAACAAGTTTGTATAGGTATTTCAAAGATGCCCAGAACTGAGCTAAACTTGGTATGTCTCCAACTCCTAGAAATAACTTCATGCCTCATCTCCCTTACTTCCAGCTAGTAAGGATCACATAATTTCTAACAAAGTTTTGACACAGATTCCCAATTGTGCATTCAGAACATATACCACGTTTCTTTAAGCAAGCACTTTCTCATTCCAAGCAGCAAGTTACTATGTAGGAACAAGTTTGTATAGCTTTTTCAAAGATACCAAGGACTGAGCTTAACTTGGTATGTCTCCAACTCCTAGAAGTAACTTCATGCCCCATCTCCCTTACTTCCAGCTAGTAAGGATCACATAATTCCTAACAAAGTTTTGACACAGATTCCCAATTCGGGCATTCAGAACATATAGCACGTTGCTTTAAGCAAGCACTTTCTCATTCCAAGTAGCAAGTTACTATGTAGGAACAAGTTTTTATTGGTATTTCAAAAAAGCCCAGAACTGAACTAAACTTGGTATGTCTCCAACTCCTAGAAATAACTTCATGCCACATCTCCCTTACCTCCAGCTAGTAAGGATCACGTAGTTCCTAAAAGGTTTGACACAGATTCCCAATTCGGGCATTGAGAACATATAGCACGTTGCTCTAAGCAGGCACCTTCTCATTCCATGTAGCAAGTTACTATGTAATAACAAGTTTGTATAGGTCTTTCAAAGATGCCCAGAACTGAGCCAAACTTGGTATGTCTCCAACTCCTAGAAATAACTTCAGGCCCCATCTCCCTTACTTCCAGCTAGTAAGGATCACATAATTCCTAACAATGTTTTGACACAGATTCCCATATTGGGCATTAAGAACATATAGTACGTTGCTGTAAGCAAGCACTTTCTCATTCAAAGTTGCAAGTTCATATGTAGGAACAAGTTTGTATAGGTATTTCAAAGATGCCCAGAACTGAGCTAATCTTGGTATGTCTCCAACACCTAGAAACAACTTCATGCCCCATCTCCCTTACTTCCAGCTAGTAAGGATCACATTATACCTAACAAAGTTTTGACACAGATTCCCAATTCGGGAATTCAGAACATATAGCACGTTGCTTTAAGCAAGCACGTTCTCATTCCAAGTAGCAAGTTTCTATGTAGGAACAAGTTTGTATAGGTATTTCAAAGATGCCCAGAACTGAGCTAAACTTGGTATGTCTCCAACTCCTAGAAATAACTTCAGGCCTCATCTCTCTTACTTCCAGCTAGCAAGGATCACATCATTCCTAACAAAGTTTTGACACAGATTCCCAATTCGGGGATTCAGATCATAGAGCACGTTGCTTTAAGCAAGCAGTTTCTCATTCCGAGTAGCAAGTTTCTATGAAGGAATAAGTTTGTATAGGTATTTCAAAGATGCCCAGAACTGAGCTAAATTTGGTATGTCTAAAACTCCTAGAAATAACTTCATGCCCCCTCTCCCTTACTTCCATCTAGTAAGGATCACAAAATTCCTAACAAAGTTTTGACACAGATTCCCAATTCGGGCATTCAGAACATATAGCACGTTGCTTTAAGCAAGCACTTTCTCATTCAAAGTTGCGAGTTCATATGTAGGAACAAGTTTGTATAGGTATTTCAAAGATTCCCAGAACTGAGCTATACTGGGTATGTCTCAAACTCCTAGAAAAAACTTCATGCCACATCTCCCTCACTTCCAGCTAGTAAGGATCACATAATTCCTAACAAAGTTTTGAAACAGATTCCCAATTTGTGCATTCAGAACATATAGCACGTTGCTTTAAGCAAGCACGTTCTCATTCCAAGTAGCAAGTTACTATGTAGGAACATGTTTGTATAGGTAATTCAAAGATGCCCAGAACTGAGCTAAACTTGGAATGTCTCCAACTCCTAGAAATAACTTCATGCCCCATCTCCCTCACTTCCATCTAGTAAGGATCACATATTTCCTAACAAAATTTTGACACAGATTCCCAATTCGGGCATTCAAAACATATAGCACTTTGCTTTAAGCTAGCACTTTCTCATTCCAAGTAGCAAATTACTATGTCGGAACAAGTTTGTATAGGTATTTCAAAGATGCCGAGAACTGAACTAAACTTGCTATGTCTCCAACTCCTAGAAATAACTAAAGGCCCCATCTCCCTCACATCCAGCTAGTAAGGATCACATAATTCCTAACAAAGTTTGGACACAGATTCCCAATTCGGACATTCAGAACATAGAGCACGTTGCTTTAAGCAAACATTTTCTCATTCCAAGTAGCAAGTTACTATGTAGAAACAAGTTTGTATAGCTATATCAACGATGCCCAGAACTGAGCTAAACTTGGTATGTCTCCAACTCCTAGAAATAACTTCATACCCCATCTCCCTTACTTCCAGCTAGTAAGGATCACATAATTCCTAACAAAGTTTTGACACAGATTCCCATTTCGGGCATTCAGAACATATAGTACGTTGCTGTAAGCAAGCACTTTCTCATTCAAAGTTGCTAGTTCATATGTAGGAACAAGTTTGTATAGGTATTTCAAAGATCCCCAGAACTAGCTAATCTTGGTATGTCTCCAACTCCTAGAAATAACTTCATGCCACATCTCCCTTACTTCCAGCTAGTAAGGATCACATAATTACTAACAAAGTTTTGACACAGATTCCCAATTCGGGCATTCAGAACATACAGCACGTTGCTGTAAGCAAACACATTCTCATTCAAAGTTGCAAGTTACTATGTAGGAACAAGTTTGTATAGGACATTCAGAGATCCCCAGAACTGAGCTAAATAGGTATGTCTCCAACTCCTAGAAATAACTTCATGCCTCATCTCCCTTACTTCCAGCTAGTAAGGATCACATAATTCCTAACAAAGTTTTGACACAGATTCCCAATTCGGACATTCAGAACATATAGCACGTTGCTTTAAACAAGCATTTTCTCATTCCAACTAGCAAGTTACTATGTAGGAAATTGTTTGTATACGTATTTCAAAGATGCCCAGAACTGAGCCAAACTTTGTATGTCTCCAACTCCTAGAAATAACTTCAGGCCCCATCTCCCTCACTTCAAGCTAGTAAGGATCACATAATTCCTAACAAAGATTTGACAAAGATTCCCAATTCGGGCATTCAGAACATATAGCACTTTGCTTTAAGCAATCACTTTCTCATTCCAAGTAGCAAGTTACTATGTAGGAACAAGTTTGTATAGGTATTTCAAAGATGCCCAGAACTGAGCTAAACTTGGTATGTCTCCAACTCCTAGAAATAACTTCATGCCCCATCTCACTTACTTCCAGCTAGTAAGGATCACATAATTCCTAACAAAGTTTTGACACAGATTCCCAATTCGGGCATTCAGAACATATAGCACGTTGCTTTAAGCAAGCACTTTCTCATTCCAAGTAGCAAGTTACTATGTAGGAACCAGTTTGTATAGGTATTTCAAAGATGCCCATAATTGAGCTAAAGTTGGTATGTCTCCAACTCCTAGAAATAACTTCATGCCCCATCTCCCTTACTTCCAGCTAGTAAGGATCGCATGATTCCTAACAAAGTTTTGACACAGATTCCCAATTCGGGCATTCAGATCATATAGCACGTTGCTTAAGCAAGCACTTTCTCATTCCAAGTAGCAAGTTACTATGTGGGAACAAGTTTGTATAGCTATTTCAAAGATGCCCAGTACTGAGCTAAACTTGGTATGTCTCCAACACCTAGAAATAACATCATGCCCCATCTCCCTTACTTCCAGCTAGTAAGGATCACATAATTCCTAACAATGTTTTGACACAAATTCCCATTTCGGGCATTCAGAACATGTAGTACGTTGCTGTAAGCAAGCTCTTTCTCATTCAAAGTTGCAATTTCATATGTAGAAACAAGTTTGTATAGGTATTTCAAAGATGCCCAGAACTGAGCTAATCTTGGTATGTCTCCAACTCCTAGAAATCACTTCATGCCCCATCTCCCTTACTTCCAGCTAGTAAGGATCACATAATTCCCAACAAATATTTGACACAGATTGCAAATTAGGGCATTCAGAACATATAGCACGTTGCTGTAAGCAAGCTCATTCTCATTCAAAGTTGCAAGATACTATATAGGAACAAGTTTGCATAGGAATTTCAAAGATCCCCAGAACTGAGCTAATCTTGGTATGTCTCCAACTCCTAGAAATAACAACAGGCCCCATCTCCCTCACTTCCAGCTAGTAAGGATCACATAATTCCTAACAAAGTTTTGACACAGATTCCCAATTCGGGCATTCAGAACATATAGCACGTTGCTTTAAGCAAATATTTTCTCATTCCAAGTAGGAAGTTGCTATGTAGGAACAAGTTTGTATAGCTTTTTCAAAGATGCCCAGAACTGAGCTAAACTTGGTATGTCTCCAACTCCTAGAAGTAATTTCATGCCCCAACTCCCTTACTTCCAGCTAGTAAGGATCACATAATTCCTAACAAAGTTTGACACAGATTCCCAATTTGGGCATTCAGAACATATAGCACGTTGCTTTAAGCAATCACTTTCTCATTCCAACTAGCAAGTTACTATGTAGGAACAAGTTTGTATAGGTATTTCAAAGATGCCCAGAACTGAGCTAAACTTGGTATGTCTCCAACTCCTAGAAATAACTTCATGCCCCTTCTCCCTTACTTCCAGCTAGTAAGGATCACATAATTCCTAACAAAGTTTTGACACAGATTCCCAATTGGGCATTCAGAACATATACCACGTTGCTTTAAGCAAGCACTTTCTCATTCCAAGTAGCAAGTTACTATGTAGGAACAAGTTTGTATAGCTTTTTCAAAGATACCAAGGACTGAGCTAAACTTGGTATGTCTCCAACTCCTAGAAGTAACTTCATGCCCCATCTCCCTTACTTCCAGCTAGTAAGGATCAAATAATTCCTAACAAAGTTTGACACAGATTCCCAATTCGGGCATTCAGAACATATAGCACGTTGCTTTAAGCAAGCACTTTCTCATTCCAAGTAGCAAGTTACAATCTAGGAACAACTTTGTATAGGACTTTCAAAGATCCCCAGAACTGAGCTAAAGAGGGTATGTCTCCAACTCCTAGAAATAACTTCATGCCTCATCTCCCTTACTTCCACCTAATAAGGATCACATAATTCCTAACAAAGATTTGACAGAGATTCCGAATTCGGACATTCAGAATATTTAGCACGTTGTTTTAAGCAAGCACTTTCTCATTCCAAGTAACAAGTAACAATGTAGGAATAAATTTGTATAGGTATTTCAAAGATGCCCAAACTGAGCAAAAGTGGGTATGTCTAAAACTCTTAGAAATAACTTCATGCCCCATCTCCCTTACTTCCATCTAGTAAGGATCACATAATTCCTAACAAAGTTTTGACACAGATTCCCAATTCGGGCATTCAGAACATATAGCACGTTTCTTTAAGCAAGCAATGTCTCATTCCAAGTAGCAAGTTACTATGTAGGAACAAGTTTGTATAGGTATTTCAAAGATGCCCAAAACTGAGCTAAACTTGGATGTCTCTAACTCCTAGAAATAACATCATGCCCCAACTCCCTTACTTCCAGCTAGTAAGGATCACATAATTCCTAACAATGTTTTGACACAAATTCCCATTTCGGGCATTCAGAACATATAGTACGTTGCTGTAAGCAAGCACTTTCTCATTCAAAGTTGCAAGTTCATATGTAGAAACAAGTTTGTATAGGTATTTCAAAGATGCCCAGAACTGAGCTAATCTTGGTATGTCTCCAACTCCTAGAAATCACTTCATGCCCCATCTCCCTTACTTCCAGCTAGTAAGGATCACATAATTCCTAACAAATATTTGACACATATTGCAAATTAGGGCATTCAGAACATATAGCACGTTGCTGTAAGCAAGCTCATTCTCATTCAAAGTTGCAAGATACTATATAGGAAAAAGTTTGCATAGGAATTTCAAAGATCCCCAGAACTGAGCTAATCTTGGTATGTCTCCAACTCCTAGAAATAACATCAGGCCCCATCTCCCTCACTTCCAGCTAGTAAGGATCACATAATTCCTAACAAAGTTTTGACACAGATTCCCAATTCGGGCATTCAGAACATATAGCACGTTGCTTTAAGAAAACATTTTCTCATTCCAAGTAGCAAGTTGTTATGTAGGAACAAGTTTGTATAGCTTTTTCAAAGATGCCCAGAACTGAGCTAAACTTGGTATGTCTCCAACTCCTAGAAGTAATTTCATGCCCCATCTCCCTTACTTCCAGCTAGTAAGGATCACATAATTCCTAACAAAGTTTTGACACAGATTCCCAATTCGGGCATTCAGATCATATAGCACGTTGCATTAAGCAAGCAATTTCTCATTCCAACTAGCAAGTTATTATGTAGGAACAAGTTTGTATATGTATTTCAAAGATGCCCAGAACTGAGCTAAACTTAGTATGTCTCCAACTCCTAGAAATAACTTCATGCCCCATCTCACTTACTTCCATCTAGTAAGGATCACATAATTCCTAACAAAGATTTGACACAGATTTCCAATTCGGGCATTCCGCACATTTAGCACGTTGCTTTAAGCAAGCACTTTCTCATTCCAAGTAGCAAGTTACTATGTAGAAACAAGTTTGTATAGCTATTTCAAAGATGCCCAGAACTGAGCTAAACTTGGTATGTCTCCAACTCCTAGAAGTAACTTTATGCCCCATCTCCCTTACTCCCAGCTAGTAAGGATCACATAATTCCTAACAAAGATTTGACACAGATTCCCAATTCGGGCATTCAGAACATATAGCACGTTGCTTTAAGCAAGCACTTTCTTATTCCAAGTAGCAAATTACTATGTACGAACAAGTTTGTATAGCTATTTCAAAGATGCCCAGAATTGAGCTTAACTTGGTATGTCTCCAACTCCTAGAAGTAACTTCATGCCCCATCTCCCTTACTTCCAGCTAGTAAGGATCACATAATTCCTAACAAAGTTTTGACACAGATTCCCAATTCGGGCATTCAGAACATATAGCACGTTGCTTTAAGCAAGCACTTTCTCATTCCAAGTAGCAAGTTACTATGAAGGAACAAGTTTGTATAGCTATTTCAAAGATGCCCAGAACTGAGCTAAACTTCGTATGTCTCCAACTCCTAGAAATAACTTCATGCCCCATCTCCCTTACTTCCAGCTAGTAAGGATCACATAATTCCTAACAAAGTGTTGACACTGATTCCCAATTCGGGAATTCAGAACGTATAGCACGTTGCTTTAAGCAAGCACTTTCTCATTCCAAGGAGCAAGTTACTATCTAGGAACAAGTTTGTATAGGTATTTCAAAGAAGCCCAGAACTGAGCTAAACTTGGTATGTCTCCAACTCCTAGAAATAATTTCATGCCCCATCTCCCTTACTTCCAGCTAGTAAGGATCACATAATTCCTAACAAAGTTTTGACACAGATTCCCAATTGGGCATTCAGAACATATACCACGTTGCTTTAAGCAAGCACTTTCTCATTCCAAGTAGCAAGTTACTATGTAGGAACAAGTTTGTATAGCTTTTTGAAAGATACCAAGGACTGAGCTAAACTTGGTATGTCTCCAACTCCTAGAAATAACTTCATGCCCCATCTCCCTTACTTCCAGCTAGTAAGGATCACATAATTCCTAACAAAGTTTTGACACAGATTCCCAATTCGGGCATTCAGAACATATAGCACGTTGCTGTAAGCAAGCACATTCTCATTCCAAGTAGCAAGTTACTATGTAGGAACAAGTTTTTATTGGTATTTCAAAAAAGCCCAGAACTGAACTAAACTTGGTATGTCTCCAACTCCTAGAAATAACTTCATGCCACCTCTCCCTTACTTCCAGCTAGTAAGGCCACGTAATTCCTAACAAAGTTTTGACACAGATTCCCAATTCGGTCATTGAGAACATATAGCACGTTGCTTTACGCAGGCACCTTCTCATTCCAAGTAGCAAGTTACTATGTAATAACAAGTTTGTATAGGTCTTTCAAAGATGCCCAGAACTGAGCTAAACTTGGTATGTCTCCAACTCCTAGAAATAACGACATACCCCATCTCCCTTACTTCCAGCTAGTAAGGATCACATAATTCCTAACAAAGTTTTGACACAGATTCCCATTTCGGGCATTCAGAACATATAGTACGTTGCTGTAAGCAAGCACTTTCTCATTCAAAGTTGCTAGTTCATATGTAGGAACAAGTTTGTATAGGTATTTCAAAGATGCCCAGAACTGAGCAAATCTTGGTATGTCTCCAACTCCTAGAAATAACTTCATGCCACATCTCCCTTACTTCCAGCTAGTAAGGATCACCTAATTACTAACAAAGTTTTGACACAGATTCCCAATTCGGGCATTCAGAACACATAACACGTTGCTTTAAGCAAGCACTTTCTCATTCAAACTATCAAGTTACTATGTAGGAACAAGTTTGTATAGGTATTTCAAAGATGTCTGGAGCTGAGCTAAACTTGGTATGTCTCCAACTCCTAGAAATAACTTCATGCCCCATCTCCCTTACTTCCAGCTAGTAAGGATCAAATAATTCCTAACAAAGTTTGACACAGATTCCCAATTCGGGCATTCAGAACATATAGCACGTTGCTTTAAGCAAGCACTATCTCATTCCAAGTAGCAAGTTACAATCTAGGAACAACTTTGTATAGGACTTTCAAAGATCCCCAGAACTGAGCTAAAGTGGGTATGTCTCCAACTCCTAGAAATAACTTCATGCCTCATCTCCCTTACTTCCACCTAATAAGGATCACATAATTCCTAACAAAGTTTTGACAGAGATTCCGAATTCGGACATTCAGAACATTTAGCACGTTGTTTTAAGCAAGCACTTTCTCATTCCAAGTAACAAGTTACAATGTAGGAATAAATTTGTATAGGTATTTCAAAGATGCCCAAACTGAGCAAAAGTGGGTATGTCTAAAACTCTTAGAAATAACTTCATGCCCCATCTCCCTTACTTCCATCTAGTAAGGATCACATAATTCCTAGTTTCTCTAGGACTTTCAAAGATCCCCAGAAGTAAGCTAAAGTGGGTATGTCTCCAACTCCTAGAAATAACTTCATGCCCCATCTTCCTTACTTCCAGCTAGTCAGGATCACATAATTCCTAGCAAAGTTTGACACAGATTCCCATTTCGGGCATTCAGAACATATAGCACAGTGCTGTCAGCAAGCTCTTTCTCATTAAAAGTTGCAAGTTACTATCTAGGAACAAGTTTGTATAGGACTTTCAAAGATCGTCAGAACAGAGCTAAAGTGGGTATGTCTCCAACTCCTAGAAATAACTTCATGCCCTATCTACCTTACTAGCAGCTAGTCAGGATCACATAATTCCTAACAACGATTTGACACAGATTCCCAATTCGGGCATTCAGAACATATAGCACGTTGCTTTAAGCAAGCACTTTCTCATTCCACGTAACAAGTTACTATCAAGGAACAAGTTTGTATAGGACTTTCAAAGATCCCCAGAAGTGAGCTAAAGTGTGTATGTCTCCAACTCCTAGAAATAACTTCATGCCCCATCTCCCTTACTTCCAGCTAGTAAGGATCACATAATTCCTAACAAAGTTTTGACACAGATTCCCAATTCGGGCATTCAGAAAATATAGCACGTTGCTGCAAGCAAGCACATTCTCATTCACAGCTGCAAGTTACTATGTAGGAACAAGTTTGTATAGGACTTTCAAAGATCTCCAGAGCTGAGCTAAAGTGGGTATGTCTCCAACTCCTAGAAATACCTTCATGCCCCATCTATCTTACTTTCAGCTAGTAAGGATCACATAATTCCTAACAAAGTTTTGACACACATTCCCAATTCGGGCGTTCAGAATATATAGCACGTTGCTTTAAGCATGCACTTTCTCAATCCAAGTAGCAAGTTGCTATGTAGGAACAAGTTTGCAGAGGTATTTCAATGATGCCCAGAACTGAGCTAAGGTGGGTATGTCTCCAACTCCTAGAAATAACTTCATGCCCCATCTCCCTTACTTCCAGCTAGTAAGGATCACATAATTCCTAACAAAGTTTTGACACAGAATACCAGTTTGGGCATTCAGAACATATAGCACGTCGCTTTAAGCAAGCACTTTCTCATTCCAAGTAGCAAGTTACTATGTAGGAACAAGTTTGTATAGGGATTTCAAAGATGCCCAGAACTGAGCTAAACTTGGTATGTTTCCAACTCCTAGAAATAACTTCATGCCCCATCTCCCTTACTTCTAGCTAGTAAGGATCACATAATTCCTGACAAAGTTTTGACACAGATTCCCAATTGGGAGATTCAGTACATATAGAACGTTGCTTTAAGCAAGCACTTTCTCATTTCAAGTAGCAAAATACTATGTAGGAACAAGTTTGTATAGGTATTTCAAAGATGCCCAGAACTCAGCAAAAATGGGTATGTCTCCAACTCCTAGAAATAACTTCATGCCCCATCTCCCTTACTTCCAGCTAGTAAGAATCACATAATTCCTAACAAAGTTTTGACACAAATTCCCAATTCGGGCATTCAGAACATATAGCACGTTGCTGTAATCAAGCACTTTCTCATTCAAAGTTGCAAGTTGCTATCTAGGAACAAGTTTGTATAGGATTTTCAAAGATCGCCAGAACAGAGCTAAAGTTGGTATGTCTCCAACTCCTAGAAATAACTTGATGCCCCATCTCCCTTACTTCCAGCTAGTCAGGATCACATAATTCCTAAGAAAGTTTTGACACAGATTCCCAATTCGGGCATTCAGTACATATAGCACGTATCTTTAAGCAAGCGCTTTCTCATTCTAACTAGCAAGATACTATCTAGGAAGACGTTTTTATAGGAGTTTCAAAGATCCCCAGAACAGAGCTAAAGAGCGTAAGACTCCAAATCCTAGAAATAACTTCATGCCCCATCTCCCTTACTTCCAGGTAGTAGGGATCACATAATTCCTAACAAAGTTTTGACACAGATTCCCAATTCGGGCATTCAGAACATATAGCACGTTGCTTTAAGCAAGCACTTTCTCATTCAAAGTTGCAAGTTACTATGTAGGAACAAGTTTGTATGGGACTTTCAAAGATCCCCAGAACTGAGCTAAAGTGGGTATGTCTCCAACTCCTAGAAATAACTTCATGCCCCATCTCCCTTACTTCCAGCTAGTAAGGATCACATAATTCCTAACAAAGTTTTGACACAGATTCCCAATTCGGGCATTAAGATCATATAGCACGTTTCTGTAAGCAAGCACTTTCTCATTCTAACTAGCAAGTTACTATCTAGGAACAAGTTTGTATAGGACTTTCAAAGATCCTCAGAACTGAGCTAAAGTGGGTATGTCTCCAACTCCTAGAAATAACTTCATGATCCATCTCCCTTGCTTCCAGCTAGTAAGGATCACATAATTCCTAACAAAGTTTTGACACAGATTCCCATTTCGGGCTTTCAGAACATATAGCACGTTGCTGTAATCAAGCACTTTCTCATTCAAAGTTGCAAGTTGCTATCTAGGAACAAGTTTGTATAGGACTTTCAAAGATCGCCAGAACAGAGCTAAAGTGGGTATGTCTCCAACTCATAGAAATAACTTGATGCCCCATCTCCCTTACTTCCAGCTAGTCAGGATCACATAATTCCTAACAAAGTTTTGACACAGATTCCAAATTCGGGCATTCAGAACATATGGCACGTTGCTTTAAGCAACCCCTTTCTCATTCCAAGTAGCAAGTTACTACATAGGAACTAGTTTGTATAGGACTTTCAAAGATCCCCAGAACTGAGCTAAACGTGGTATGTCTCCAACTCCTAGAAATAACTTCATGCCCCATCTTCCTTACTTGCAGTCAGTAGGGATCACATAATTCCTAACAAAGATTTGACACAGATTCCCAATTCGGGCATTCGCAACATATAGCACGTTGCTTTAAGCAAACACTTTCTCATTCCAAGATGCAAGTTACTATGTAGGTACAAGTTTTTATAGGACTTTCAAAGATCCCCAGAACTGATCTAAAGTGGGTATGTCTCCAACTACTAGAAATAACTCCATGTCCCATCTCCCTTACATCAGCTAGTAAGGATCACACAATTCCTAACAAAATTTTGAAACTGATTCCCAATTCCTGAATTCAGAACATATACCACGTTGCTTTAAGCAAGCAATTTCTCATTCAAAGTAGCAAGTTACTATGTAGGAACAAGTTTGTATCGGACTTTCCAAGATCCCAGAACTGAGATAAAGTGGGTATGTCTCCAACTCCTAGAAATAATTTCATGCCCCATCTCCCTTACTTCCAGCTAGTAGGGATCACATAATTCCTAACAAACTTTTGACACAGATTCCCAATTCGGGCGTTCAGAACATATAGCACGTTGCTTTAAGCAAGCACTTTCTCATTCCAAGTTGCAAGTTACTATGTAGGAAAAATTTTGTATGGGACTTTCAAAGATCCCCAGAAGTGAGCTATAGTGGGTATGTCTCCAACTCCTATAAATAACTTCATGCCCCATCTCCCTTGCTTCCAGCTAGTAAGGATCACATAATTCCTAACAAAATTTTGACACAGATTCCCAATTTGGGCATTCAGAACACATAGCACGTATCTGTAAGCAAACACTTTCTCATTCAAAGGTGCAAGTTAATATCTAGGAACAAGTTTGTGCAGGACTTTCAAAGATCCCCAGAAAAAAGCTAAAGTGGGTACGTCTCCAACTCCTAGAAATAACTTCATGCCCCATCTCCCTTGCTTCCAGCTAGTAAGGATCACATAATTCCTCACAATGTTTTGACACAGATTCCCATTTCGGGCATTCAGAACATATAGCACGTTGCTGTAAGCAAGCACTTTCTCATTCAAAGTTGCAAGTTACTATGTAGGAACAAGATTGTATGGGAATTTCAAAGATCCCCAGAACTGAGCTAATGTGGGTATGTCTCCAACTCCTGGAAATAACTTCATGCCCCATCTCCCTTACTTCCAGCTAGTAAGGATCACATAATTCCTAACAATGATTTGACACAGATTCCCAATTCGGGCATTAAGATCATATAGTACGTTGCTTTAAGCAAGCTCTTTCTCATTCCAAGTAGCAAGTTTCTATGTAGGAACCAGTTTGTATAGGTATTTCAAAGATGCCCAGAACTGAGCTATACTTGGTATGTCTCCAACTCCTAGAAATAACTTCATGCCCCATCTCCCTTTCTTCCAGCTAGTAAGGATCACATAATTCCTAACAAAGTTTTGACACAGATTCCCAATTCGGGCATTCAGAACATATAGAACATTGCTGTAAGCAAGCACATTCTCATTCAAAGTTGCAAGTTACTATGTAGGAACAAGTTTGTATAGGTATTTCAAAGATGCCCAGAATTGAGCTAAACTTGGTATGTCTCCAACTCTTAGAAATAACTTCATGCCCCATCTCTCTTACTTCCAGCTAGTAAGGATCACATAATTCCTAACAAAGTTTTGACACAGATTCCCATTTCGTGCATTCAGAACACATAACACGTTGCTGTAATCAAGCACGTTCTCATTCAAAGTTGCAAGTTGCGATCTAGGAACAAGTTTGAATAGAACCTTCAAAGATCGCCAGAACAGAGCTAAAGTGGGTATGTCTCCAACTCCTAGAAATAACACCATGCCCTCTCTCCCTTACTTCCAGCTAGTAAGGATCACATAATTCCTAACAAAGTTTTGACACACATTCCCATTTCGGGCATTCAGAACATATAACACGTTGCTTTAAGCAAGCAATTTCTCATTCCAAGTTGAAAGTTGCTATGTAGGAACAAATTAGTATAGGATTTTCAAATATCCCGAGAACCTAGCTAAAGTGGGTATGTCTCCAACTCCTAGAAATAACTTCATGCCCCATCTCCCTTACTTGCAGTCAGTTGGGATCACATAATTCCTAACAATGTTTTGACACAAAATCCCAATTCGGGCATTCGGAACATATAGCACGTTGCTTTAAGCAAACACTTTCTCATTCCAAGTTGCAAGTTACTATGTAGGAACAAGTTTGTATAGGACTTTGAAAGATCCCCAGAACTGAGCTAAAGTGGGTATGTCTCCAACTCCTAGAAATAACTCCATGTCCCATCTCCCTTACTTCAGCTAGTAAGGATCACACAATTCCTAACAAAATTTTGACACAGATTCCCAATTCGGGCATTCAGAACATATACCACGTTGCTGTAATCAAGCACTTTCTCATTCCAAGATGCAAGTTACTATGTAGGAACAAGTTTGTATAGGACTTTCAAAAATCCCCTGAACTGAGCTAAAGTGGGTAAGTCTCCAACTCCTAGAAATAATTTCATGCCCCATCTCCCTTACTTCCATCTAGTAAGGATCACATAATTCCTAACAAAGGTTGGACACAGATTCCCAATTCGGGTGTTCAGAACATATACCTCGTTGCTTTATGCAAGCACTTTGTCATTCCAAGTAGCAAGTTACTATGTAGGAACAGTTTGTATAGGACTTTCAAAGATCCCCAGAACTGAGCTAAAGTGGGTATGTCTCCAAGTCCTAGAAATAATTCCATGCACCATCTCCCTTACATCCAGCTAGTAAGAATCACATAATTCCTAACAAAGTTTTGACACAGATTCCCAATTTGGGCATTCAGAACATATAGCACGTTGCTTTAAGCAAGCACTTTCTCATTCCAAGTAGCAAGTTACTATGTAGGAACAAGTTAGTATAGGACTTTCAAAGATCCCCAGAACTGAGCTAAAGTGTGTATGTCTCCAACTTCTAGAAATAACTTCATGCCCCATCTCCCTTACTTCCAGCTAGTAAGGATCACATAATTCCTAAGAAAGTTTTGACACAGATTCCCGGTTCTGGCATTCAGAACATATAGCACGTTGCTGTAAGCAAGCACTTTCTCATTCAAAGTTGCAAGTTACTATCTAGGATCAAGTTTGTATAGGACTTTCAAAGATCGCCAGAACAGAGCTAAAGTGGATATGTCTCAAACTCCTAGAAATAACTTTATGCCCCATCTCCCTTACTTCCAGCTAGTAAGGATCACATAATTCCTAACAAAGTTTTGACACAGATTCCCAATTCGAGCATTCAGAACATATAGCACGTTGCTGTAAGCAAGCACTTTCTGAATCAAAGTTGCAAGTTACTATCTATGAACAAGTTTGTATCGGACTTTCAAAGATCCCTAGAAATGAGCTAAAGTGGGTATGTCTCCAACTCCTAGAAATAAATTCATGCCCCATCTCCCTTACTTCCAGCTACTAGGGATCACATAATTCCTAACAAAGTTTTGACACAGATTCCCAATTCGGGCATTCAGAACATATAGCACGTTGCTTTAAGCAAGCACTTTCTCATTCAAAGTTGCAAGTTACTATGTAGGAACAAGTTTGTATGGGACTTTCAAAGATCCCCAGAACTGAGCTAAAGTGGGTATGTCTCCAACTCCTGGAAATAACTTCATGCCCCATCTCCCTTACTTCCAGCTAGTAAGGATCACATAATTCCTAATAAAGATTTGACACAGATTCCCAATTCGGGCATTAAGATCATATAGCACGTTTCTGTAAGCAAGCACTTTCTCATTCTAACTAGCAAGTTACTATCTAGGAACAAGTTTGTATAGGACTTTCAAAGATTCTCAGAACTGAGCTAAAGTGGGTATGTCTCCAACTCCTAGAAATAACTTCATGACCCATCTCCCTTACTTCCAGCTAGTCAGGATCACAAATTCCTAACAAAGTTTTGACACCGATTCCCAATTCGGGCATTCAGAACATGTAGCACGTTTCTTTAAGCAAGGTCTTTCTCATTCCAAGTAGCAAGTTACTATCTAGGAACAAGTTAGTATAGGACTTTCAAAGATCCCCAGAACTGAGCTAAAGTGTGTATGTCTCCAACTCCTAGAAATAACTTCATGACCCATGTACCTTACTTGCAGCTAGTCAGGATCACATAATTCCTAACAAAGTTTTGACACAGATTCCCAATTCGGGCATTCAGAACATATAGCACGTTGCTGTAAGCAAGCACTTTCTCATTCCAAGTTGCAAGTTACTATGTAGGAACCATTTTGTATGGGACTTTCAAAGATCCCCAGAAGTGAGCTAAAGTGGGTATGTCTCCAACTCCTAGAAATAACTTCATGCCCCATCTCCCTTGCTTCCAGCTAGTAAGGATCACATAATTCCTAACAAAATTTTGACACAGATTCCCAATTCGGGCATTCAGAACACATAGCACGTTTCTGTAAGCAAACACTTTCTCATTCAAAGATGCAAGTTAATATCTAGGAACAAGTTTGTGCAGGACTTTCAAAGATCCCCAGAACAAAGCTAAAGTGGGTACGTCTCAAACTGCTAGAAATAACTTCATGCCCCATCTCCCTTGCTTCCAGCTAGTAAGGATCACATAATTCCTCACAAAGTTTTGACACAGATTCCCATTTCGGGCATTCATAACATATAGCACGTTGCTGTAAGCAAGCATTTTCTCATTCAAAGTTGCAAGTTACTATCTAGGGACAAGTTTGTATAGGACTTTCAAAGATCGCCAGAACAGAGCTAAAGTGGGTATGTCTCAAACTCCTAGAAATAACTTTATGCCCCATCTCCCTTACTTCCAGCTAGTAAGGATCACATAATTCCTAACAAAGTTTTGACACAGATTCCCAATTCGGGCATTCAGAACATATAGCACGTTGCCTTAAGCAAGCACTTTCTCATTCAAAGTTGCAAGTTACTATGTAGGAACAAGTTTGTATGGGACTCCCAAAGATCCCCAGAACTGAGCTAATTTGGGTATGTCTCGAACTCCTGGAATTAACTTCATGCCCCATCTCCCTTACTTCCAGCTAGTAAGGATCACATAATTCCTAACAAAGATTTGACACAGATTCCCAATTCGGGCATTAAGATCATATAGCACGTTGCTGTAAGCAAGCACTTTCTCATTCTAACTAGCAAGTTACTATCTAGGAACAAGTTTGTATAGGACTTTCAAAGATCCTCAGAACTGAGCTAAAGTGGGTATGTCTCCAACTCCTAGAAATAACTTCATGCCCCATCTCCCTTACTTCCAGCTAGTCAGGATCACATAATTCCTAACAATGTTTTGACACAGATTCCAAATTCGGGCATTAAGATCATATAGCACGTTGCTGTAAGCAAGCACTTTCTCATTCAAAGTTGCATGTTACTATGTAGGAACAAGATTGTATAGGACTTTCAAAGATCCCCAGAACAGAGCTAAAGTGTGTATGTCTCCAACTCCTAGAAATAACTTCATGCCCCATCTCCCTTACTTCCAGCTAGTAAGGATCACAAAATTCCTAACAAAGTTTTGACACAGATTCCCATTTCGGGCATTCAGAACTTATAGCACGATGCTGTAATCAAACACTTTCTCATTCAAAGTTGCAAGTTACTCTCTAGGAACAAGTTTGTATAGGACTTTCAAAGATCCCCAGAAGTGAGCAAATGTGGGTATGTCTCCAACTCCTAGAAATAACTTCATGCCCCATCTCCCTTACTTTCAGCTAGTAGGGATCACATAGTTCCTAACAAAGTTTTGACACAGATTCCCAATTCGGGCATTCAGAACATATAGCACGTTGCTTTCAGCAAGCACTTTCTCATTCCAAGCAGCAAGTTACCATGTAGGAACAAGTTTGTATAGGACTTTCAAAGATCCCATTACTGAGCTTAAGTGGGTATGTCTCCAACTCCAAGAATTAACTTCATGCCCCATCTCCCTTACTTCCACCTGGTAAGGATCACATAATTCCTAACAAAGTTTTGACACAGATTCCCAATTCGGGCATTCAGAACATATAGCACGTTGCTTTAAGCAAGCACTTTCTCATTCCAAGTAGCAAGTTACTACGTAGGAACAAGTTTGTATAGGAATTTCAAAGATTCCCAGACCTATGCTAAAGTGGGTATGTCTCCAACTCCTAGAAATAACTTCATGCCACATCTCCCTTTCTTCCACCTGGTAAGGATCACATAATTTCTAACAAAGTTTTGACACAGATTCCCAATTCGGGCATTCAGAACATATAGCACGTTGCTTTAAGCAAGCACTTTCTCATTCCAAGTTGCAAATTACTATGTAGGAACAATTTTGTATGGGACTTTCAAAGATCCCCAGAAGTGAGCTAAAGTGGGTATGTCTCCAACTCCTAGAAATAACTTCATGCCCCATCTCCCTTGCTTCCAGCTAGTAAGGATCACATAATTCCTCACAATGTTTTGACACAGATTCCCTTTTCGGGCATTCAGAACATATAGCACGTTGCTGTAAGCAAGCACTTTCTCATTCAAAGTTCCAAGTTACTATCTAGGAACAAGTTTGTATAGGACTTTCAAAGATCGCCAGAACAGAGCTAAAGTGGGTATGTCTCAAACTCCTAGAAATAACTTCATGCCCCTGCTCCCTTACTTCCAGCTAGTCAGGATCACATAATTCCTAACAAAGTTTTGACACAGATTCCCAATTCGGGCATTCAGAACATATGCCACGTTGCTTTCAGCAAGCCCTTTCTCATTTCAAGTAGCAAGTTACTACGTAGGAACAAGTTTGTATAGGACTTTCAAAGATCCCCAGAACTGAGCTAAAGTGGGAATGTCTCAAACTCCTAGAAATAACTTCATGCCCCATCTCCCTTACTTCCAGCTAGTAAGGATCACATAATTCTTAACAAAGTTTTGACACAGATTCCGAATTCAGGCATTCAGAACATATAGCACGTTGCTTTAAGCAAGCATTTTCTCATTCCAAGGAGCAAGTTACTATGTAGGAACAAGTTTGTATAGCTATTTTAAAGATGCCCAGAACTGAAGTAAACTTGGTATGTCTCCAACTCCTAGAAATAACTTCATGCCCCATCTCCCTTACTTCCAGATACTAAGCATCACATAATTCCTAACAAAGTTTTCTACAGATTCCCAATTCGGGCATTCAGAACATATAGAACGTTGGTTTAAGCAAGCACATGCTCATTCCAAGTTGCAAGTTACAATGTACGAACAAATTTGTATAGGACTTTCAAAGATTCCCAGAACTGAGCTAAAGTGGGTATGTCTCCAACTCCTAGAAATATCTTCATGCCCCATCTCCCTTACCTCCATCTAGTAAGGATCTCATAATTCCTAACAAAGTTTTGACACAGATTTCCAATTCGGGCATTCAGAACATATAGCACTTTGGTTTAAGCAAGATCTTTCTCATTCCAAGTTGAAGTTACTATGTAGAAATAAGTTTGTATAGGACTTTCAAAGATTCCCAGAACTGAGCTAAAGTGGTTGGTCTCAAACTCCTAGAAATAACTTCATGCCCCATCTCCCTTACTTCCAGCTAGTAAGGATCACATAATTCCTAACAAAGTTTGGACACATATTCCCAATTTGGGAATTCAGAACATAGAGCACGTTGCTTTAAGCAAGCACATGCTCATTCCAACTTGCAAGTTACTATGTAGGAACAAGTTTGTATAGGACTTTCAAAGATTCCCTGAACTGAGCTAAAGTGTGCATGTCTTCAACTCCTAGAAATATCTTAATGCGCCAGCTCCCTTACATCCAGCTAGTAAGGATCACATAATTCCTAACAAAATTGTGACAGAGATTCCCAATTCGGGCATTCAGAACATATAGCACGTTGCTTTCAGCAAGCACTTTCTCATTCCAAGTTGCAAGTTACTATGTAGGAACAAGTTTGTATGGGACTTTCAAAGATCCCCAGAAGTGAGCTAAAGTGGGTATGTCTCCAACTCCTAGAAATAACTTCATGCCCCATCTCCCTTACTTCCAGCTAGTAAGGATCACATAATTCCTAACAAAGTTTTGACACAGATTCCCAATTCGGGCATTCAGAACATATAGCACGTTGCTGTAAGCAAGCACTTTCTCATTCAAAGTTGCAAGTTACTATCTAGGAACAAGTTTGTATCGGACTTTCAAGGATCCCCATAACTGAACTAACTTGGTATGTCTCCAACTCCTAGAAATAACCTCATGCCCCATCTCCCTTACTTCCAGCTAGTAAGGATCACATAATTCCTGACAAAGTTTTGACACAGATTCCCAATTCGGGCATTCAGAACATATCGCACGTTGCTTTATGCAAGCACTTTCTCCTTCCAACTAGCAAGTTAATATCTTGGAACAAGTTTGTGTAGAACTTTCAAAGATCCTCAGAACTGAGCAAAGTAGGTATGTCTCCAACTCTTAGAAATAACTTCATAGCCCATCTCCCTTACTTCCAGCTAGTAAGGATCACATAATTCCTAACAAAGTTTTGACACAGATTTCCAATTTGAGCATTCAGAAAATATGGCCCGTTGCTTTAAGCAAGCACTTTCTCATTCCAAGTAGCAAGTTACTATGTAGGAATAAGTTTGTATAGGTATTTCAAAGATGCCCAGAACTGAACTAAACTTGGTATGTCTCCAACTCCTAGAAATAACTTCATGCCCCATCTCCCTTACTTCCAGCTAGTAAGGATCACATAATTCCTAACAAAGTTTGGACATAGATTCCCATTTCGGGCATTCGGAACATATAGCACTTTGCTTTAAGCAAGCGCTTTCTCATTCTAACTAGCAATTTACTATCTAGGAACAAGTTTGTATAGGACTTTCAAAGATGCCCAGAACTGAGCTAAAGTGGGTATGTCTCCAACTCCTAGAAATAACTTCATGCCCCATCTCCCTTACTTTCAGCTAGTAAGGATCACATAATTCTTAACAAAGTTTTGACACAGATTCCCAATTCGGGCATTCAGAACATATAGCACGTTTCTTTAAGCAAGCACTTTCTCATTCCAAGTTGTAAGTTACTATGTAGGAACAAGATTGTATAGGACTTTCAAAGATCGCCAGAACTGAGCTGAAGTGGTATGTCTCCAACTCCTAGAAATCACTTCATGCCCCAGCTCCCTTACTTCCAGCTACTAAGGATCACATAATTCCTAACAAAGTTTTGACACAGATTCCCATTCGGGCATTCATAACATATAGCACGTTGCTTTAAGCAAGCAATTTCTCATTCCAAGTTGCAAGTTACTATGTAGGAACAAGTTTGTATAGGACGTTCAAAGATTCCCAGAACTGAGCTAAAGTGGGTATGTCTCCAACTCCTAGAAATAACTTCATGCCCCATCTCCCTTACTACCAGCTACTAAGGATCACATAATCCCTAATAAAGTTTGACACAGATTCCCAATTTGGGAATTCAGACCATATAGCAAGTTGCTTGAAGCAAGCACTTTCTCATTCCAACTAGCAAGTTACTATCTAGGAACAAGTTTGTATAGGACTTTCAAAGATCCCCACAACTGAGCCAAAGTGGGCATGTCTCCAACTCCTAGAAATAACATCATGCCCCATCTCCCTTACTTCCAGCTAGTAAGGATCACATAATTCCTAACAAAGTTTTGACACAGATTCTCAATTCGGGCATTCAGAACATATAGCTCGTTTCTGTAAGCAAGCACTTTCTCATTCAAAGTAGCTAGTTACTATGTAGGAACAAGTTTGTATAGGACTTTCAAAGATCCCCAGAACAGAGCTAAAGTGGGTATGTCTCCAACTCCTAGTAATAACTTCACGCCCCATCTCCCTTACTTCCAGCTGGTAATTCCTAACAAAGTTTTGACACAGATACCCAATTCGGGCATTCAGAACATATAGCAACTTGCTTTAAGCAAGCACTTTCTCATTCCAAGTTGCAAGTTACTATGTATGAACAAGTTTGTATAGGACTTTCAAAGATTCCCTGAACTGAGCTAAAGTGTGTATGTCTTCAACTCATAGAAATAACTTAACGCGCCAGCTCCCTTAGTTCCAGCTAGTAAAGATCACATAATTCCTAACAAAATTGTGACAGCGATTCCCAATTCGGGCATTCAGAACATATAGCACGTTGCTTTAAGCAAGCACTTTCTCATTCCAAGTTGCAAGCTGCTGTGTAGAAACAAGTTTGTATAGGAATTGCAATGATTTCCAGAACTGAGCTAAAGTTGGTATATCTCTATCTCCTTGAAAAAACTTCATGCCACTTCTCCCTAACTTCCATCTAGTAAGGAGCTGATATTTCCTAAACAAGATTTGGCACAGATTCCCTTTTTGAGCATAGAGAAGAAATAGCCTGTTCCTTTTAAGAAACACATTCTGATTCCATGTTGCATGTTGCTGTACAGCAATAAGTTTGTATATGACTTGCAAAGATGGCCACAGCTGTGAAAATCGGGATATGACTCCAACTCCAGGAAATAACTTCATGCCGCCTCTCCCTTACTTCCAGCTAGTAAGAATCACAGAAATGCTAAAGAAGATTTGGAACAGATTCATGTTTGGTGCATTGAGAAGAAATAGCATGTTCTTTTGAAGAAGCACTTTCTGATTCCAGTTGCAAGTTGCTATCTAGCAACAAGTTTGTATAGGACTTGCAAAGATTCCCAGAAGTGAGCTAAAGGGGGTATTTCTCCAACTCCTAGAAATAACTTCATGCCCCATCTCCCTTACTTCCAGCTAGTAAGGATCACATATTTCCTCAACAAGATTTGACACAGATTCCCTTTTTGGGCATTGAGAAGAAATAACCCGTTCCTTTGAAGAAACACATTCTGATTCCAAATTGCAAGTTGCTGTCTAGCAATAAGTTTTTATAGGCCTTGCAATGATGCCCACAGCTGGGAAAAACCGGGTATGACTCCAACTCCTGGAAATAACTTCATGCCCCATCTCCCTTACTTCCAGCTAGTAAGGATCACATAAATCCTAAAGAAGATTTGGAACAGATTCATGTTTGGTGCATTGAGAAGACATAGCTTGTTCTTTTGAAGAAGCACTTTCTGATTCCAGTTCCAATTTGCTATCTAGCAACAAGTTTGTATAGGACTTGCAAATATTCCCAGAACTGAGCTAAGGGGGTATGTCTCCAACTCCTAGAAATAACTTCATGCCCCATCTCCCTTACTTCCATCTAGTAAGGATCACTTAATTCCTAACAATGTTTTGACACAGATTCCCAAGTCGGGCATTCAGAACATATTGGATGTTGCTTTAAGCAAGCACTTTCTCATTCCAAGTTGCAAGCTGCTGGGTAGAAACAATTTGTATAGGACTTGCAATGATTTCCAGAACTGAGCTAATGTGGCTATATCTCTATCTCCTAGAAAAAACTTCATGCCCCATCTCCCTAACTTCCACCTAGTAAGGATCATATATTTCCTAAACAAGATTTGGCACAGATTCCCTTTTTGGGCATTGAGAGGAAATAACCCGTTCCTTTGAAGAAACACATTCTGATTCCAAATTGCAAGTTGCTGTCTAGCAGTAAGGTTGTATAGGCCTTGCAATGATGCCCACATCTGGGAAAAACTGGGTATGACTCCAACTTCTGGAAATAACTTCATGCCCCTTCTCCCTTACTTCCAGCTAGTAAGGATCACATAAATCCTAAAGAAGATTTGGAACAGATTCATGTTTGGTGCATTGAGACAAATAGCATGTTGTTTTGAAGAAGCACTTTCTGATTCCAGTTGCAAGTTGCTCTCTAGCAACAAGTTTATATAGGTATTTCAAAGATGCCCAGAACTGAGCTAAAGTGGGTATGTCTCCAACTCCTAGAAATAACTTCATGCCCCAACTCCCTTACTTCCAGCTAGTAAGGATCACATAATTCCTAACAAAGTTTTGACACAGATTCCCAATTCGGGCATTCAGAACATATAGCACGTTGCTGTAAGCAAGCACTTTCTCATTCCAAGTTCAAGCTGCTATGTAGAAACAAGTTTGTATAGGACTTTCAATGATTGCCAGAACTGAGCTAAAGTGGGTAAGTCTCTATATCCTACAAATAACTTCATGCCCCATCTGCCTTACTTCCATCTAGTAAGGATCACATATTTCCTAAACAAGATTTGGTACAGATTCCCTTTTTGGGCATTGAGAAGAAATAGCCCGTTCCTTTGAAGAAACACATTCTGATTACAAATTGCAAGTTGCTGTCTAGCAATAAATTTGTATAGCCCTTTCAAAGATGCCCACAGCTGGGAAAAACTGGGTATGACTCCAACTCCTGGAGATAACTTCATGCCCCATCTCTCTTGCTTCCATCTTGTCAGGATCACATAATTCGTAAAAATGTTTGGACCCAGATTCCCAATTCGGACATTCAGAACATATAGCACGTTACTTTCAGCAAGCACGTTCTCATTTAAAGTGCCAGCTGCTGTGTAGACACAAGTTTGTATAGGACTTAGAACGATGGCCAGAACTGAGCTAATGTGCGTATTTCTCTATTTCCTAAGAATAACTTCATGCCCCATCTCACTTACTTCCATCTAGCAAGGATCACATATTTCCTATACAAGATTTGGCACATATTCCCTTTTTGCACATTGAGAAGAAATAGCCCGTTCCTTTGAACAAACACATTCTGATTCCAAATTGCAAGTTGCTGTTTAGCAATCAGTTTGTATGGGACTTGCAAAGACGCCCACATCTGAGAAAATCAGGGTATGACTCCAACTTCAGGAAATCACTTCATGCCCCATCTCCCTTACTTCCAGCTAGTAAGGATCTCATAAATCCGAAAGAATATTTGGAACAGATTCAAGTCTGCGACATTGAGAGGAAATAGCACGTTCCTTTGAAGAAGCACTTTCTGATTCCAAGTTGCAAAATGCTATCTAGCAACAAGGTTGTATAGGACTTCCAAAGATTCCCAGAACTGAGCTACAATGGGTATGTCTCCACTCCTACAAAAAAATTCATGCCCCATCTCCCTTACTTCCACCTAATAAAGATCATATATGACTATAAAAGGAAGTAAGGGAGATCGGGCATGAAGTTATTTCTAGGAGTTGGAGACATTCTCACTCTAGTTCCGTTCTGGGAAGATTTGCAAGTCCTATACAAACTTGTTGCTAGACAGCAACTTGTAACTTGGACTCAGAACGTGCTTCTTCAAAGGAAATTGCTATTTATCTTCATTGCACCAAACATGAATCTGTTCCAAAACTTCTTTAGGATGTATGTGATCCTTACTAGATGAAGTAAGGGAGAAGGGGCATGATGTTATTTCCAGGATTTGGAGTCAGACCCAGTTTTTCTCAACTGTGGGCATCTTGGAAGTCCTATACAAACTTATTGCTAGAAGGCAACTTGCATCTTGGAATCAGAATGTGTTTCTTCAAAGGAACGGGCTCTTTCTTTTCAATGCCCCAATTAGAAATCTGTTACAAAACTTGTTTAAGATTTATGTGATCCTTACTAGATGGAAGTAAGTGAGATGGGACTTGAAGTTATTTCTAGGAGATAGAGACATACCCGCTTTAGCTCAGTTCTAGCAATCTTTGCAAGGCCTATACAAACTTGTTTCTACACAGCAGCTTGCCAGCTGCAATGAGACTGTGCTTGCTCAAAGCAACGTGCTACTCATTCCCAATGCCCTAATTGGGAATCTCTGTCACAATTTTTTAGGAATTATGTGATCCTTACTAGATGGAAGTAAGGGAGATTAGGCATGAAGTTATTTCTAGGAGTTGGCGACATTCCCACGCTAGCTCAGTTCTGGGAATCTTTGCAAGTCCTATACAAACTTGTTGCTAGACAGCAACTTGCAACTTGGACTCAGAACGTGCTTCTCCAAAGAACGTGCTATTTCTCTTCAGTGCACCAAATATGAATCTGTTCTAAAATTTCTTTAGGATTTGTTATCCTTACTAGCTGGAAGTAAGAGAGATGGGGCATGTTGTTATTTCCAGGAGTTGGAATCATACCCCGTTTTTCTCAGCTGTGGGCATCTTGGAAGTCTTATACAAACTTATTGCTAGAAGGCAACTTGCAACTTTGAATCAGTATGTGTTTAGACCTGCCAAAAAGGCAGATCTTTTAGCCAGAGAAGGCAAATTACCAGACAGTGTGGATCCTGGCGACTGCGCCAAAACTGACGGGAGAAGAGGGAGAATCTCCCTCTGTGCTTTTCCTTTAGGTTCTTATGGCTAGCCAAATAATTACCAAGACAGGTTAGTAGGAAAAAATATTATCATGTTTAATAACATGTATACATGGGAGAAAGCAGGGACACTGCGTTTCTCAACACAATAGCAGAAATTCTCGTCTTAAATACCATGTTCAGCCAATGACAAAGGAGGACTTTGGGGGTGGAGGGAGTCAGTTAAAGGAGATTACCACTAAAGCACAGTAAACCAGAGTACGGTTATTATGCAGCTTTAAGGCCTCAACTTCCACATTGATAAGCCTTTAGAAATGAGGCCATCCTGCTCTCTTCTCAAAACAGAGACGGATATACCTTTACAAAGGGGATTTCCCTTATAAATGTAAATGATTGTCTGGCAACTCCTGGAAGGGTCATACAGAGAATGTGGCCAGAGAGACAGAACGTCTGATAAGATGGGCTTGTTGGTGCCTTTCCTATTGCAACATTTACCCTAGGTTATCTTTACATACATCATGATAGATCTGTTCCAGAAAGGAACCACCATGTCAAATACGTTAGGCAGTTAGTGGGGGAGGTCAAATGTCCCTAGATAAAACAACAAAGGTAAAGAAAGAGATTTCAGGGTGGCCAAATCTTGGGCTCCCACAAAAACCTAAAATTTGGGTTTACGTGCTGTCTGAAAGAGTGTAACCCAACTTTTCTCCACTACAGATTTGAGCAGCTTTTAAATATCTAAGTATACAAAAGGATTAGAAAGGAAAATAGATCCAACTGAAAGGAATTTCGGATGGAACAATGAAATGATGCTGAAGTAAGCCAGCGCACTGAAAAGAGTTTCAGAAAGACCTGCAGTCTCTAAAGGCAGTGGGCAATGTATCCATCAGGTTTCAAGTAGAAAGGGAAATGGGAACAATTGTCTGTCATCTCATGTCCAGGAGATGACAAGCAACAGTCTCTCAGAGAAGAAAAAGATTTCTTTCCAACCGGTCGAACCAGCCACCTGGGCCAGGCCCCTTTCAAGTGGACGAGTTCCAGAGGAGAGAGCCCCGGGGCCTGCCGCCAAGTTTCCCGGGGCGTGTGCTGGGCCCCCTCAGAGGACCAGGCAGCCTGGCAGCCTGTGTGCCAGAGCTGAGATCTGGCGGCCTCCCACACCCGGTTCCCTGTCCTGCCCCGTCCTCCCGAGGGAGGCCGATGGTCCTGGCAGTGGCGAGTGGGGTGGGGCTGGCTGTGAAGCTTTCCTGGGATGCCCCGGGAGAGGGCGCCGGGGGATGGGCTGCCCCTGGCCAGGTCTGAGGCACTGACCCAGCTCAGGGCTGTCGGGGGCGGAGAGAGAAGCCCCTCCGCCTCTTCCCTGAAGCTTCTTATGGCTGGCCAAATCCTTCACAAGACAGGTTCGCTGGAGAAAATAATACCCAGCTTCAGAACACGTGTACAGGGGAGAAACCCGCGAAACTGAGTCTCTCAACACAATGGCAGAGATTCTCCTCCTATCTCCAGCTGCAGACAAAGGAGGATGTTGGGGGTGCGGTTTGGGCATGTGAGACTGGAGAAGACAATTGTCATGGAGAGGGACATGTAGACGATTGGATTGTCTGAACCGGTTCCCCTGCAGTGGGGTCAGGCCCGGAAGGGACAGCACGGAGGTGACCATGAAGGGGCCTCTCCGTGGTGTGGCTGGCCCCGGGGGGCCGCGCCTGGGGATGGGGATGGAGGGGGGGAAGTGGGATGGCCTGTGAGTTGGCAGCAGTGGTGGATGCAGATACTCAGAGGTCAGGGA
The DNA here is from genome assembly GCF_020826845.1 of Diceros bicornis minor. Lineage (NCBI taxonomy): Eukaryota > Metazoa > Chordata > Mammalia > Perissodactyla > Rhinocerotidae > Diceros > Diceros bicornis. The sequence goes on from NW_026691076.1 coordinate 468,198, forward strand.
TCTCTCACTCTTTCCCTGCCTGTCTGTCTGTCTGTCTCTCACTCTCTCTCTCTCTCTCTCTCTCTTTCTCTCTCGGGGACCTGAGGAGAAGAGGTGGGCGAGCCCTGCCCGCCTCGCCTACCTGCCTTCCTCTCCCCTGGCCCCTTCTTTCTCCGGCTGCTTTGAGTGCCCTGTGGGCTTGGGTTCAACCCCTGAGGCCAAGGGCGCATGCGCCACCCGCCACCGCCGGGGCCTAGGGCGGGCCTCGGGGGTCCTCAGTGAAGGCCCCGCCCGCCCGCCAGGCCAGGCCAGTCCCAGCTGAAGAAGGAACGCCAACGCCCTGCTGGACTTGGCTTCAGCTGTTGTCTCCCTCCCATCCCCCACTTGCAATCAGCTGGCCGGCCGCTTCCCTTCTTTGGAAGCGGTGGTCTGGACCTGGTGGCCAAAGGCCGACTGGGGTGCCAGGTCAAGGCTCTGCCTCGGCCAGCTGCTTTTGCCCGGGCCTCATTTCTTCCTGGAAAGGCAAAACCACGGCCTCACCCCACGCCCGCACTTGTCGACTCCAGCCAGGTGGAGGAAAGGCTCTGTGGAATCCGAAGGGCCGAGACAGGCTTATGGCCAAGCAGTGAGTGAGGCCCCAGCAGGCCGCCGGCTTGGGGAGCCGCTGCCACACGGGCAGGCCCTTCCGGCGACGGGTCCCAGCATCATCTCTGGAGTCGGGAGGGCCTGGCCTTCCTAGTGCCCAGGCCACGGCTCTGAGGAGAAATCCGCGTTGGAGGGCACGCGTGAGGCCCTCGGCCTGAGGGCGCTGGTGCCACGCCGGGGGCGACTGGAAGGCTGGCTGGGCTCGCCTGCTTTGTCCAAAGGAGGCTGGCCAACCAGCCCAACCGGCCACCTGGGCCAGGCCCCTTTCAAGTGGACAAGATCCGGGGGAAAGGGCCCTGGGGCCTGCCGCCAAGTCCCCTGGGGCGTGTGCTGGGCCCCCTCAGAGGAGGGAGCCACCTGGCAACCTGTGTGCCAGACCTTAGATCTGGCGGCCTGCCACACCCGGCTCCCTGCCCTGCCCACGCCTGCCTCCATCCACTCCACGGAGGACGATGGTGTTGGCAGTGCGAGCGGAGATAGTCGTTAGAGACTTCACTTGGAGTTGTAGTCCAAGAGCATCACAGAAGAGCACTGAGCTTGGGCTCGGCCATTTATCCGCTTTGTAACCTGGCTGAGTTTTCTAGCCACTGTACCCAGTCTCTTCATCTAGCAAATGGTGCAAAGAACAACATTGACTACGTCGGGATGCTTTCAGGGTCATGTGAGTTAAGATATGTTCCAGCACAGAGTTTACATTCAGGGTGCAGTCCTTGGCTCAGTAGAAGTGTTCGCTGCTGTTCTTATGATTTTCATTATTTCACGTCCTTATCTTCCTCGTGAGTTCCCTGTCAAACCAACCACGATCCACGGTGTCAGCAGTTTGATTCCAGGTCCCTGCTTCAAGGCCTGCAGAGGGAACCTCGTGCTCATAACCTCCTGTTTTTCTCCCAGTCTCTGGAGGGATGCATTGACCTCTAGCTTGTCTGCACTGAGGCACGGAATGGGGTCCCACACCCAACCCCGCGTCTCCTCCTTTTCATATCTGATGCTTTGGGAAGACTGCTTACTGTTCACTCGGTGGACTATACTCCCTGACATGAGCAACGCACGGGAGAGAGGCGGTAGGAAACACTGATCCATGTAGGGCTCTGAGTTGACCATAACACAGAGTACAGTTGATCAAGGGCCGAGGTAGGGTTCCTTAAGGCAAAGATCTGCCGAGATGAGGGTGTTCTGATGTGACGCCGCCTGAAAATAAAGCAAACACATAAAAGCATATGTAGTGGTCAAAGGGAAAGCACGCCACTAAAAGAATTGATCCCATGAAATACACTATTCTATTTGTTTATGTATCAAATGACTGATAGGAAAGAGCCAGGCGTAGAGATAGTAGACTTGATCAATGTCATAGAGAATTCTTTTAACAGTTGTTCATGCCTTGTGTTTTACATCATTGATTAGGGGAGTATTTTCGTCTTTTCCTTTCCTAGTGTCTCCATCTTTCTCAACTTTTCCAGGAGACATATTTACATTATCCTCTAAAATGTTAGGGAAATTTTAAAAAAGTTATGACACATTGGAAGTTGTTGATTTTGTATATGGGAGGAGCACTAGATTGCAAGTGAATTAGTGATCATTAGAGTTTTAGTTTGGTAAAAGACGGTAGTTGGAGTTGATACCAGGATGTTTGTAACCCAGTTTTTACTTCATTATTTGGTGTAGTTTTCCAAATGCCAGAGCCGGTCATTTTTAATGTAATAACTTGTCTCATTTTAGAATATGTGTTCTTGGAGAGGGTGATGCAGGTAAGTAGAAAATAATTTAATGTAGTGACTTGTTTTTCTCCAATGGATCTCTTATAAACCCAACAGCCATATAGCATTCTTTTGTCCAAATGACCTGATGGCACTTTCTTAACTTTTCTTGCTGTGACTCTAGCAATCTAGGGTCACACCACCTTCTCTCTCCTAGTCATGCTTTCAGTTGTAAGAGTGATATTGTCAATAGTACAGTGAGCAATTGGCACACACTCTACTCTTTTCTTACATGTATATATATGTATATGTGTGTGTGTCTATATTTCTCAACTGCGAACTTTGGTAACATAATTGTTAAGGTGTGAACTATTTGCAGTGCACTTAACAACTGATGGCTACACATGATTGTGTAGTGACATCACGGTTAAAACCCTTCTTTGCAACATGTGGCCCCTTTCAGTTTTATTTTCAAGGAAAGGGTTCAATGACTTTTTTCTTTTGGAAGAAGAAAGACTTGCATTTCCATCTTAGAAAATCGAGAACTGGTTTCTTGCCTTTTTCCTTTTTTTGTCTTCAGCTCCTCGTCCTACTGGTTACTAATTCACATGTCCAGTCACTTCAGATTCATGGTGCTAACCCTTTGCCTTGTTCAAGGCTCTGACTTTAATTATTCCATAATCCCTTCTGTGAAGGAGGTTTCTCTCCACGCTCATCTAGCGAGGAAGGAACCGACCCTCCTTTGTGTGAACTTGGAGACAGAGGCCAAGGTGAAGCCTCGGTGCCCCTCCACACCAGTGAGCTGCAGAAGGGCTGCAGAGTCCTGTGAATCTTTGGCTCCCCTCCTGGCTCCCTCCGGAGTTGGCATTGCCTGCACGGAGGAGCCCAGCTCCTTACAATCGAATTGGTGAAGTCTCCTGAAGCCGGCTGAAGGATAAGACTGGCCGGAAAGGACATCAGCAAGCAGTGTGCTCCAAAAGTGGGTGGCAGAAACACTCAGAAGAAGAAAACCTTTCCGTTTCTCTTGTTTTCTCTTTATCTTCTCTCCCTTCCTTTTCCTTTCCTTAGATGGTACAGAGCCTGTCCACCCCCCATGGTGGCTGTTTTTCTCCTCAGAGCCCCAGGACAGAGCTGTATCTCTTAGTTGTAGGTCAACCCATGGGGGTTCTTTGCCTGGAGTCCCACGGCAGTTTATTCACATCTCTTTCATTCAAATGATTTCAGTAGTGTAATTTATCTGTTTAGGCATATCTGTCTTCCTTGCAGACCCCCAACATTTCAAGACCTTTGGGCACATAGTAGATGCTTAAGTACTTGAGTGAATCCGTGAAGATCTTTTGTTGAATACGATCTAAATAAATACAATACCTACTCAGCACACGAATGCAGGCACTTGAGAGAGAGTTTGGTGTCTGCTGAAGCAGGCTGTGGACCAGCTTAGGGGCTCAGTGCCAAAGTGACCCAATAGATTTAGACAAAATGAACGAGATAATTAACTTCAATTTTGCAATTCATGGAGAACAGGAGCAGGATATCTAGGTGTGAATCGGGACTTGATCATTCTTGTTGCATCTTTGGAAAATCCAGTCCTTTTTCTTTCTATGGAAACGTGACTGGCCAAGAGAGTGAACGGAGGACTGGCTTTTAGAAAGGCAATTTTGTCACAGGAAGTCCTGGAGGAAAATATATGGAAGGAGAGCTGCTAGAAACATGGCAGAGACGTTTTGTGTAGAAACCCTAAAATGTGGGTTTACATGCTGTCTGAAAGAGTTGTAACCCAACTTTTCTCCACTACAGATTTGAGCAGCTTTTAAATATCTAGGTATACAAAAGGATTAGAAAGGAAAATAGATCCAACTGAAAGGAATTTCGGATGGAACAATGAAATGATGCTGAAGTAAGCCAGCGCACTGAAAAGAGTTTCAGAAAGACCTGCAGTCTCTAAAGGCAGTGGGCAATGTATCCATCAGGTTTCAAGTAGAAAGGGAAATGGGAACAATTGTCTGTCATCTCATGTCCAGGAGATGACAAGCAACAGTCTCTCAGAGAAGAAAAAGATTTCTTTCCAACCGGTCGAACCAGCCACCTGGGCCAGGCCCCTTTCAAGTGGACGAGTTCCAGAGGAGAGAGCCCCGGGGCCTGCCGCCAAGTTTCCTGGGGCGTGTGCTGGGCCCCCTCAGAGGACCAGGCAGCCTGGCAGCCTGTGTGCCAGAGCTGAGATCTGGCGGCCTCCCACACCCGGTTCCCTGTCCTGCCCCGTCCTCCCGAGGGAGGCCGATGGTCCTGGCAGTGGCGAGTGGGGTGGGGCTGGCTGTGAAGCTTTCCTGGGATGCCCCGGGAGAGGGCGCCGGGGGATGGGCTGCCCCTGGCCAGGTCTGAGGCACTGACCCAGCTCAGGGCTGTCGGGGGCGGAGAGAGAAGCCCCTCCGCCTCTTCCCTGAAGCTTCTTATGGCTGGCCAAATCCTTCACAAGACAGGTTCGCTGGAGAAAATAATACCCAGCTTCAGAACACGTGTACAGGGGAGAAACCCGCGAAACTGAGTCTCTCAACACAATGGCAGAGATTCTCCTCCTATCTCCAGCTGCAGACAAAGGAGGATGTTGGGGGTGCGGTTTGGGCATGTGAGACTGGAGAAGACAATTGTCATGGAGAGGGACATGTAGACGATTGGATTGTCTGAACCGGTTCCCCTGCAGTGGGGTCAGGCCCGGAAGGGACAGCACGGAGGTGACCATGAAGGGGCCTCTCCGTGGTGTGGCTGGCCCCGGGGGGCCGCGCCTGGGGATGGGGATGGAGGGGGGGAAGTGGGATGGCCTGTGAGTTGGCAGCAGTGGTGGATGCAGATACTCAGAGGTCAGGGATCTCTCACTCTTTCCCTGCCTGTCTGTCTGTCTGTCTCTCACTCTCTCTCTCTCTCTCTCTCTCTTTCTCTCTCGGGGACCTGAGGAGAAGAGGTGGGCGAGCCCTGCCCGCCTCGCCTACCTGCCTTCCTCTCCCCTGGCCCCTTCTTTCTCCGGCTGCTTTGAGTGCCCTGTGGGCTTGGGTTCAACCCCTGAGGCCAAGGGCGCATGCGCCACCCGCCACCGCCGGGGCCTAGGGCGGGCCTCGGGGGTCCTCAGTGAAGGCCCCGCCCGCCCGCCAGGCCAGGCCAGTCCCAGCTGAAGAAGGAACGCCAACGCCCTGCTGGACTTGGCTTCAGCTGTTGTCTCCCTCCCATCCCCCACTTGCAATCAGCTGGCCGGCCGCTTCCCTTCTTTGGAAGCGGTGGTCTGGACCTGGTGGCCAAAGGCCGACTGGGGTGCCAGGTCAAGGCTCTGCCTCGGCCAGCTGCTTTTGCCCGGGCCTCATTTCTTCCTGGAAAGGCAAAACCACGGCCTCACCCCACGCCCGCACTTGTCGACTCCAGCCAGGTGGAGGAAAGGCTCTGTGGAATCCGAAGGGCCGAGACAGGCTTATGGCCAAGCAGTGAGTGAGGCCCCAGCAGGCCGCCGGCTTGGGGAGCCGCTGCCACACGGGCAGGCCCTTCCGGCGACCGGTCCCAGCATCATCTCTGGAGTCGGGAGGGCCTGGCCTTCCTAGTGCCCAGGCCACGGCTCTGAGGAGAAATCCGCGTTGGAGGGCACGCGTGAGGCCCTCGGCCTGAGGGCGCTGGTGCCACGCCGGGGGCGACTGGAAGGCTGGCTGGGCTCGCCTGCTTTGTCCAAAGGAGGCTGGCCAACCAGCCCAACCGGCCACCTGGGCCAGGCCCCTTTCAAGTGGACAAGATCCGGGGGAAAGGGCCCTGGGGCCTGCCGCCAAGTCCCCTGGGGCGTGTGCTGGGCCCCCTCAGAGGAGGGAGCCACCTGGCAACCTGTGTGCCAGACCTTAGATCTGGCGGCCTGCCACACCCGGCTCCCTGCCCTGCCCACGCCTGCCTCCATCCACTCCACGGAGGACGATGGTGTTGGCAGTGCGAGCGGAGATAGTCGTTAGAGACTTCACTTGGAGTTGTAGTCCAAGAGCATCACAGAAGAGCACTGAGCTTGGGCTCGGCCATTTATCCGCTTTGTAACCTGGCTGAGTTTTCTAGCCACTGTACCCAGTCTCTTCATCTAGCAAATGGTGCAAAGAACAACATTGACTACGTCGGGATGCTTTCAGGGTCATGTGAGTTAAGATATGTTCCAGCACAGAGTTTACATTCAGGGTGCAGTCCTTGGCTCAGTAGAAGTGTTCGCTGCTGTTCTTATGATTTTCATTATTTCACGTCCTTATCTTCCTCGTGAGTTCCCTGTCAAACCAACCACGATCCACGGTGTCAGCAGTTTGATTCCAGGTCCCTGCTTCAAGGCCTGCAGAGGGAACCTCGTGCTCATAACCTCCTGTTTTTCTCCCAGTCTCTGGAGGGATGCATTGACCTCTAGCTTGTCTGCACTGAGGCACGGAATGGGGTCCCACACCCAACCCCGCGTCTCCTCCTTTTCATATCTGATGCTTTGGGAAGACTGCTTACTGTTCACTCGGTGGACTATACTCCCTGACATGAGCAACGCACGGGAGAGAGGCGGTAGGAAACACTGATCCATGTAGGGCTCTGAGTTGACCATAACACAGAGTACAGTTGATCAAGGGCCGAGGTAGGGTTCCTTAAGGCAAAGATCTGCCGAGATGAGGGTGTTCTGATGTGACGCCGCCTGAAAATAAAGCAAACACATAAAAGCATATGTAGTGGTCAAAGGGAAAGCACGCCACTAAAAGAATTGATCCCATGAAATACACTATTCTATTTGTTTATGTATCAAATGACTGGTAGGAAAGAGCCAGGCGTAGAGATAGTAGACTTGATCAATGTCATAGAGAATTCTTTTAACAGTTGTTCATGCCTTGTGTTTTACATCATTGATTAGGGGAGTATTTTCGTCTTTTCCTTTCCTAGTGTCTCCATCTTTCTCAACTTTTCCAGGAGACATATTTACATTATCCTCTAAAATGTTAGGGAAATTTTAAAAAAGTTATGACACATTGGAAGTTGTTGATTTTGTATATGGGAGGAGCACTAGATTGCAAGTGAATTAGTGATCATTAGAGTTTTAGTTTGGTAAAAGACGGTAGTTGGAGTTGATACCAGGATGTTTGTAACCCAGTTTTTACTTCATTATTTGGTGTAGTTTTCCAAATGCCAGAGCCGGTCATTTTTAATGTAATAACTTGTCTCATTTTAGAATATGTGTTCTTGGAGAGGGTGATGCAGGTAAGTAGAAAATAATTTAATGTAGTGACTTGTTTTTCTCCAATGGATCTCTTATAAACCCAACAGCCATATAGCATTCTTTTGTCCAAATGACCTGATGGCACTTTCTTAACTTTTCTTGCTGTGACTCTAGCAATCTAGGGTCACACCACCTTCTCTCTCCTAGTCATGCTTTCAGTTGTAAGAGTGATATTGTCAATAGTACAGTGAGCAATTGGCACACACTCTACTCTTTTCTTACATGTATATATATGTATATGTGTGTGTGTCTATATTTCTCAACTGCGAACTTTGGTAACATAATTGTTAAGGTGTGAACTATTTGCAGTGCACTTAACAACTGATGGCTACACATGATTGTGTAGTGACATCACGGTTAAAACCCTTCTTTGCAACATGTGGCCCCTTTCAGTTTTATTTTCAAGGAAAGGGTTCAATGACTTTTTTCTTTTGGAAGAAGAAAGACTTGCATTTCCATCTTAGAAAATCGAGAACTGGTTTCTTGCCTTTTTCCTTTTTTTGTCTTCAGCTCCTCGTCCTACTGGTTACTAATTCACATGTCCAGTCACTTCAGATTCATGGTGCTAACCCTTTGCCTTGTTCAAGGCTCTGACTTTAATTATTCCATAATCCCTTCTGTGAAGGAGGTTTCTCTCCACGCTCATCTAGCGAGGAAGGAACCGACCCTCCTTTGTGTGAACTTGGAGACAGAGGCCAAGGTGAAGCCTCGGTGCCCCTCCACACCAGTGAGCTGCAGAAGGGCTGCAGAGTCCTGTGAATCTTTGGCTCCCCTCCTGGCTCCCTCCGGAGTTGGCATTGCCTGCACGGAGGAGCCCAGCTCCTTACAATCGAATTGGTGAAGTCTCCTGAAGCCGGCTGAAGGATAAGACTGGCCGGAAAGGACATCAGCAAGCAGTGTGCTCCAAAAGTGGGTGGCAGAAACACTCAGAAGAAGAAAACCTTTCCGTTTCTCTTGTTTTCTCTTTATCTTCTCTCCCTTCCTTTTCCTTTCCTTAGATGGTACAGAGCCTGTCCACCCCCCATGGTGGCTGTTTTTCTCCTCAGAGCCCCAGGACAGAGCTGTATCTCTTAGTTGTAGGTCAACCCATGGGGGTTCTTTGCCTGGAGTCCCACGGCAGTTTATTCACATCTCTTTCATTCAAATGATTTCAGTAGTGTAATTTATCTGTTTAGGCATATCTGTCTTCCTTGCAGACCCCCAACATTTCAAGACCTTTGGGCACATAGTAGATGCTTAAGTACTTGAGTGAATCCGTGAAGATCTTTTGTTGAATACGATCTAAATAAATACAATACCTACTCAGCACACGAATGCAGGCACTTGAGAGAGAGTTTGGTGTCTGCTGAAGCAGGCTGTGGACCAGCTTAGGGGCTCAGTGCCAAAGTGACCCAATAGATTTAGACAAAATGAACGAGATAATTAACTTCAATTTTGCAATTCATGGAGAACAGGAGCAGGATATCTAGGTGTGAATCGGGACTTGATCATTCTTGTTGCATCTTTGGAAAATCCAGTCCTTTTTCTTTCTATGGAAACGTGACTGGCCAAGAGAGTGAACGGAGGACTGGCTTTTAGAAAGGCAATTTTGTCACAGGAAGTCCTGGAGGAAAATATATGGAAGGAGAGCTGCTAGAAACATGGCAGAGACGTTTTGTGTAGAAACCCTAAAATGTGGGTTTACATGCTGTCTGAAAGAGTTGTAACCCAACTTTTCTCCACTACAGATTTGAGCAGCTTTTAAATATCTAGGTATACAAAAGGATTAGAAAGGAAAATAGATCCAACTGAAAGGAATTTCGGATGGAACAATGAAATGATGCTGAAGTAAGCCAGCGCACTGAAAAGAGTTTCAGAAAGACCTGCAGTCTCTAAAGGCAGTGGGCAATGTATCCATCAGGTTTCAAGTAGAAAGGGAAATGGGAACAATTGTCTGTCATCTCATGTCCAGGAGATGACAAGCAACAGTCTCTCAGAGAAGAAAAAGATTTCTTTCCAACCGGTCGAACCAGCCACCTGGGCCAGGCCCCTTTCAAGTGGACGAGTTCCAGAGGAGAGAGCCCCGGGGCCTGCCGCCAAGTTTCCTGGGGCGTGTGCTGGGCCCCCTCAGAGGACCAGGCAGCCTGGCAGCCTGTGTGCCAGAGCTGAGATCTGGCGGCCTCCCACACCCGGTTCCCTGTCCTGCCCCGTCCTCCCGAGGGAGGCCGATGGTCCTGGCAGTGGCGAGTGGGGTGGGGCTGGCTGTGAAGCTTTCCTGGGATGCCCCGGGAGAGGGCGCCGGGGGATGGGCTGCCCCTGGCCAGGTCTGAGGCACTGACCCAGCTCAGGGCTGTCGGGGGCGGAGAGAGAAGCCCCTCCGCCTCTTCCCTGAAGCTTCTTATGGCTGGCCAAATCCTTCACAAGACAGGTTCGCTGGAGAAAATAATACCCAGCTTCAGAACACGTGTACAGGGGAGAAACCCGCGAAACTGAGTCTCTCAACACAATGGCAGAGATTCTCCTCCTATCTCCAGCTGCAGACAAAGGAGGATGTTGGGGGTGCGGTTTGGGCATGTGAGACTGGAGAAGACAATTGTCATGGAGAGGGACATGTAGACGATTGGATTGTCTGAACCGGTTCCCCTGCAGTGGGGTCAGGCCCGGAAGGGACAGCACGGAGGTGACCATGAAGGGGCCTCTCCGTGGTGTGGCTGGCCCCGGGGGGCCGCGCCTGGGGATGGGGATGGAGGGGGGGAAGTGGGATGGCCTGTGAGTTGGCAGCAGTGGTGGATGCAGATACTCAGAGGTCAGGGATCTCTCACTCTTTCCCTGCCTGTCTGTCTGTCTGTCTCTCACTCTCTCTCTCTCTCTCTCTCTCTTTCTCTCTCGGGGACCTGAGGAGAAGAGGTGGGCGAGCCCTGCCCGCCTCGCCTACCTGCCTTCCTCTCCCCTGGCCCCTTCTTTCTCCGGCTGCTTTGAGTGCCCTGTGGGCTTGGGTTCAACCCCTGAGGCCAAGGGCGCATGCGCCACCCGCCACCGCCGGGGCCTAGGGCGGGCCTCGGGGGTCCTCAGTGAAGGCCCCGCCCGCCCGCCAGGCCAGGCCAGTCCCAGCTGAAGAAGGAACGCCAACGCCCTGCTGGACTTGGCTTCAGCTGTTGTCTCCCTCCCATCCCCCACTTGCAATCAGCTGGCCGGCCGCTTCCCTTCTTTGGAAGCGGTGGTCTGGACCTGGTGGCCAAAGGCCGACTGGGGTGCCAGGTCAAGGCTCTGCCTCGGCCAGCTGCTTTTGCCCGGGCCTCATTTCTTCCTGGAAAGGCAAAACCACGGCCTCACCCCACGCCCGCACTTGTCGACTCCAGCCAGGTGGAGGAAAGGCTCTGTGGAATCCGAAGGGCCGAGACAGGCTTATGGCCAAGCAGTGAGTGAGGCCCCAGCAGGCCGCCGGCTTGGGGAGCCGCTGCCACACGGGCAGGCCCTTCCGGCGACCGGTCCCAGCATCCTCTCTGGAGTCGGGAGGGCCTGGCCTTCCTAGTGCCCAGGCCACGGCTCTGAGGAGAAATCCGCGTTGGAGGGCACGCGTGAGGCCCTCGGCCTGAGGGCGCTGGTGCCACGCCGGGGGCGACTGGAAGGCTGGCTGGGCTCGCCTGCTTTGTCCAAAGGAGGCTGGCCAACCAGCCCAACCGGCCACCTGGGCCAGGCCCCTTTCAAGTGGACAAGATCCGGGGGAAAGGGCCCTGGGGCCTGCCGCCAAGTCCCCTGGGGCGTGTGCTGGGCCCCCTCAGAGGAGGGAGCCACCTGGCAACCTGTGTGCCAGACCTTAGATCTGGCGGCCTGCCACACCCGGCTCCCTGCCCTGCCCACGCCTGCCTCCATCCACTCCACGGAGGACGATGGTGTTGGCAGTGCGAGCGGAGATAGTCGTTAGAGACTTCACTTGGAGTTGTAGTCCAAGAGCATCACAGAAGAGCACTGAGCTTGGGCTCGGCCATTTATCCGCTTTGTAACCTGGCTGAGTTTTCTAGCCACTGTACCCAGTCTCTTCATCTAGCAAATGGTGCAAAGAACAACATTGACTACGTCGGGATGCTTTCAGGGTCATGTGAGTTAAGATATGTTCCAGCACAGAGTTTACATTCAGGGTGCAGTCCTTGGCTCAGTAGAAGTGTTCGCTGCTGTTCTTATGATTTTCATTATTTCACGTCCTTATCTTCCTCGTGAGTTCCCTGTCAAACCAACCACGATCCACGGTGTCAGCAGTTTGATTCCAGGTCCCTGCTTCAAGGCCTGCAGAGGGAACCTCGTGCTCATAACCTCCTGTTTTTCTCCCAGTCTCTGGAGGGATGCATTGACCTCTAGCTTGTCTGCACTGAGGCACGGAATGGGGTCCCACACCCAACCCCGCGTCTCCTCCTTTTCATATCTGATGCTTTGGGAAGACTGCTTACTGTTCACTCGGTGGACTATACTCCCTGACATGAGCAACGCACGGGAGAGAGGCGGTAGGAAACACTGATCCATGTAGGGCTCTGAGTTGACCATAACACAGAGTACAGTTGATCAAGGGCCGAGGTAGGGTTCCTTAAGGCAAAGATCTGCCGAGATGAGGGTGTTCTGATGTGACGCCGCCTGAAAATAAAGCAAACACATAAAAGCATATGTAGTGGTCAAAGGGAAAGCACGCCACTAAAAGAATTGATCCCATGAAATACACTATTCTATTTGTTTATGTATCAAATGACTGGTAGGAAAGAGCCAGGCGTAGAGATAGTAGACTTGATCAATGTCATAGAGAATTCTTTTAACAGTTGTTCATGCCTTGTGTTTTACATCATTGATTAGGGGAGTATTTTCGTCTTTTCCTTTCCTAGTGTCTCCATCTTTCTCAACTTTTCCAGGAGACATATTTACATTATCCTCTAAAATGTTAGGGAAATTTTAAAAAAGTTATGACACATTGGAAGTTGTTGATTTTGTATATGGGAGGAGCACTAGATTGCAAGTGAATTAGTGATCATTAGAGTTTTAGTTTGGTAAAAGACGGTAGTTGGAGTTGATACCAGGATGTTTGTAACCCAGTTTTTACTTCATTATTTGGTGTAGTTTTCCAAATGCCAGAGCCGGTCATTTTTAATGTAATAACTTGTCTCATTTTAGAATATGTGTTCTTGGAGAGGGTGATGCAGGTAAGTAGAAAATAATTTAATGTAGTGACTTGTTTTTCTCCAATGGATCTCTTATAAACCCAACAGCCATATAGCATTCTTTTGTCCAAATGACCTGATGGCACTTTCTTAACTTTTCTTGCTGTGACTCTAGCAATCTAGGGTCACACCACCTTCTCTCTCCTAGTCATGCTTTCAGTTGTAAGAGTGATATTGTCAATAGTACAGTGAGCAATTGGCACACACTCTACTCTTTTCTTACATGTATATATATGTATATGTGTGTGTGTCTATATTTCTCAACTGCGAACTTTGGTAACATAATTGTTAAGGTGTGAACTATTTGCAGTGCACTTAACAACTGATGGCTACACATGATTGTGTAGTGACATCACGGTTAAAACCCTTCTTTGCAACATGTGGCCCCTTTCAGTTTTATTTTCAAGGAAAGGGTTCAATGACTTTTTTCTTTTGGAAGAAGAAAGACTTGCATTTCCATCTTAGAAAATCGAGAACTGGTTTCTTGCCTTTTTCCTTTTTTTGTCTTCAGCTCCTCGTCCTACTGGTTACTAATTCACATGTCCAGTCACTTCAGATTCATGGTGCTAACCCTTTGCCTTGTTCAAGGCTCTGACTTTAATTATTCCATAATCCCTTCTGTGAAGGAGGTTTCTCTCCACGCTCATCTAGCGAGGAAGGAACCGACCCTCCTTTGTGTGAACTTGGAGACAGAGGCCAAGGTGAAGCCTCGGTGCCCCTCCACACCAGTGAGCTGCAGAAGGGCTGCAGAGTCCTGTGAATCTTTGGCTCCCCTCCTGGCTCCCTCCGGAGTTGGCATTGCCTGCACGGAGGAGCCCAGCTCCTTACAATCGAATTGGTGAAGTCTCCTGAAGCCGGCTGAAGGATAAGACTGGCCGGAAAGGACATCAGCAAGCAGTGTGCTCCAAAAGTGGGTGGCAGAAACACTCAGAAGAAGAAAACCTTTCCGTTTCTCTTGTTTTCTCTTTATCTTCTCTCCCTTCCTTTTCCTTTCCTTAGATGGTACAGAGCCTGTCCACCCCCCATGGTGGCTGTTTTTCTCCTCAGAGCCCCAGGACAGAGCTGTATCTCTTAGTTGTAGGTCAACCCATGGGGGTTCTTTGCCTGGAGTCCCACGGCAGTTTATTCACATCTCTTTCATTCAAATGATTTCAGTAGTGTAATTTATCTGTTTAGGCATATCTGTCTTCCTTGCAGACCCCCAACATTTCAAGACCTTTGGGCACATAGTAGATGCTTAAGTACTTGAGTGAATCCGTGAAGATCTTTTGTTGAATACGATCTAAATAAATACAATACCTACTCAGCACACGAATGCAGGCACTTGAGAGAGAGTTTGGTGTCTGCTGAAGCAGGCTGTGGACCAGCTTAGGGGCTCAGTGCCAAAGTGACCCAATAGATTTAGACAAAATGAACGAGATAATTAACTTCAATTTTGCAATTCATGGAGAACAGGAGCAGGATATCTAGGTGTGAATCGGGACTTGATCATTCTTGTTGCATCTTTGGAAAATCCAGTCCTTTTTCTTTCTATGGAAACGTGACTGGCCAAGAGAGTGAACGGAGGACTGGCTTTTAGAAAGGCAATTTTGTCACAGGAAGTCCTGGAGGAAAATATATGGAAGGAGAGCTGCTAGAAACATGGCAGAGACGTTTTGTGTAGAAACCCTAAAATGTGGGTTTACATGCTGTCTGAAAGAGTTGTAACCCAACTTTTCTCCACTACAGATTTGAGCAGCTTTTAAATATCTAGGTATACAAAAGGATTAGAAAGGAAAATAGATCCAACTGAAAGGAATTTCGGATGGAACAATGAAATGATGCTGAAGTGAGCCAGCGCACTGAAAAGAGTTTCAGAAAGATCTGCAGTCTCTAAAGGCAGTGGGCAATGTATCCATCAGGTTTCAAGTAGAAAGGGAAATGGGAACAATTGTCTGTCATCTCATGTCCAGGAGATGACAAGCAACAGTCTCTCAGAGAAGAAAAAGATTTCTTTCCAACCGGTCGAACCAGCCACCTGGGCCAGGCCCCTTTCAAGTGGACGAGTTCCAGAGGAGAGAGCCCCGGGGCCTGCCGCCAAGTTTCCTGGGGCGTGTGCTGGGCCCCCTCAGAGGACCAGGCAGCCTGGCAGCCTGTGTGCCAGAGCTGAGATCTGGCGGCCTCCCACACCCGGTTCCCTGTCCTGCCCCGTCCTCCCGAGGGAGGCCGATGGTCCTGGCAGTGGCGAGTGGGGTGGGGCTGGCTGTGAAGCTTTCCTGGGATGCCCCGGGAGAGGGCGCCGGGGGATGGGCTGCCCCTGGCCAGGTCTGAGGCACTGACCCAGCTCAGGGCTGTCGGGGGCGGAGAGAGAAGCCCCTCCGCCTCTTCCCTGAAGCTTCTTATGGCTGGCCAAATCCTTCACAAGACAGGTTCGCTGGAGAAAATAATACCCAGCTTCAGAACACGTGTACAGGGGAGAAACCCGCGAAACTGAGTCTCTCAACACAATGGCAGAGATTCTCCTCCTATCTCCAGCTGCAGACAAAGGAGGATGTTGGGGGTGCGGTTTGGGCATGTGAGACTGGAGAAGACAATTGTCATGGAGAGGGACATGTAGACGATTGGATTGTCTGAACCGGTTCCCCTGCAGTGGGGTCAGGCCCGGAAGGGACAGCACGGAGGTGACCATGAAGGGGCCTCTCCGTGGTGTGGCTGGCCCCGGGGGGCCGCGCCTGGGGATGGGGATGGAGGGGGGGAAGTGGGATGGCCTGTGAGTTGGCAGCAGTGGTGGATGCAGATACTCAGAGGTCAGGGATCTCTCACTCTTTCCCTGCCTGTCTGTCTGTCTGTCTCTCACTCTCTCTCTCTCTCTCTCTCTCTCTCTTTCTCTCTCGGGGACCTGAGGAGAAGAGGTGGGCGAGCCCTGCCCGCCTCGCCTACCTGCCTTCCTCTCCCCTGGCCCCTTCTTTCTCCGGCTGCTTTGAGTGCCCTGTGGGCTTGGGTTCAACCCCTGAGGCCAAGGGCGCATGCGCCACCCGCCACCGCCGGGGCCTAGGGCGGGCCTCGGGGGTCCTCAGTGAAGGCCCCGCCCGCCCGCCAGGCCAGGCCAGTCCCAGCTGAAGAAGGAACGCCAACGCCCTGCTGGACTTGGCTTCAGCTGTTGTCTCCCTCCCATCCCCCACTTGCAATCAGCTGGCCGGCCGCTTCCCTTCTTTGGAAGCGGTGGTCTGGACCTGGTGGCCAAAGGCCGACTGGGGTGCCAGGTCAAGGCTCTGCCTCGGCCAGCTGCTTTTGCCCGGGCCTCATTTCTTCCTGGAAAGGCAAAACCACGGCCTCACCCCACGCCCGCACTTGTCGACTCCAGCCAGGTGGAGGAAAGGCTCTGTGGAATCCGAAGGGCCGAGACAGGCTTATGGCCAAGCAGTGAGTGAGGCCCCAGCAGGCCGCCGGCTTGGGGAGCCGCTGCCACACGGGCAGGCCCTTCCGGCGACGGGTCCCAGCATCATCTCTGGAGTCGGGAGGGCCTGGCCTTCCTAGTGCCCAGGCCACGGCTCTGAGGAGAAATCCGCGTTGGAGGGCACGCGTGAGGCCCTCGGCCTGAGGGCGCTGGTGCCACGCTGGGGGCGACTGGAAGGCTGGCTGGGCTCGCCTGCTTTGTCCAAAGGAGGCTGGCCAACCAGCCCAACCGGCCACCTGGGCCAGGCCCCTTTCAAGTGGACAAGATCCGGGGGAAAGGGCCCTGGGGCCTGCCGCCAAGTCCCCTGGGGCGTGTGCTGGGCCCCCTCAGAGGAGGGAGCCACCTGGCAACCTGTGTGCCAGACCTTAGATCTGGCGGCCTGCCACACCCGGCTCCCTGCCCTGCCCACGCCTGCCTCCATCCACTCCACGGAGGACGATGGTGTTGGCAGTGCGAGCGGAGATAGTCGTTAGAGACTTCACTTGGAGTTGTAGTCCAAGAGCATCACAGAGGAGCACTGAGCTTGGGCTCGGCCATTTATCCGCTTTGTAACCTGGCTGAGTTTTCTAGCCACTGTACCCAGTCTCTTCATCTAGCAAATGGTGCAAAGAACAACATTGACTACGTCGGGATGCTTTCAGGGTCATGTGAGTTAAGATATGTTCCAGCACAGAGTTTACATTCAGGGTGCAGTCCTTGGCTCAGTAGAAGTGTTCGCTGCTGTTCTTATGATTTTCATTATTTCACGTCCTTATCTTCCTCGTGAGTTCCCTGTCAAACCAACCACGATCCACGGTGTCAGCAGTTTGATTCCAGGTCCCTGCTTCAAGGCCTGCAGAGGGAACCTCGTGCTCATAACCTCCTGTTTTTCTCCCAGTCTCTGGAGGGATGCATTGACCTCTAGCTTGTCTGCACTGAGGCACGGAATGGGGTCCCACACCCAACCCCGCGTCTCCTCCTTTTCATATCTGATGCTTTGGGAAGACTGCTTACTGTTCACTCGGTGGACTATACTCCCTGACATGAGCCACGCACGGGAGAGAGGCGGTAGGAAACACTGATCCATGTAGGGCTCTGAGTTGACCATAACACAGAGTACAGTTGATCAAGGGCCGAGGTAGGGTTCCTTAAGGCAAAGATCTGCCGAGATGAGGGTGTTCTGATGTGACGCCGCCTGAAAATAAAGCAAACACATAAAAGCATATGTAGTGGTCAAAGGGAAAGCACGCCACTAAAAGAATTGATCCCATGAAATACACTATTCTATTTGTTTATGTATCAAATGACTGATAGGAAAGAGCCAGGCGTAGAGATAGTAGACTTGATCAATGTCATAGAGAATTCTTTTAACAGTTGTTCATGCCTTGTGTTTTACATCATTGATTAGGGGAGTATTTTCGTCTTTTCCTTTCCTAGTGTCTCCATCTTTCTCAACTTTTCCAGGAGACATATTTACATTATCCTCTAAAATGTTAGGGAAATTTTAAAAAAGTTATGACACATTGGAAGTTGTTGATTTTGTATATGGGAGGAGCACTAGATTGCAAGTGAATTAGTGATCATTAGAGTTTTAGTTTGGTAAAAGACGGTAGTTGGAGTTGATACCAGGATGTTTGTAACCCAGTTTTTACTTCATTATTTGGTGTAGTTTTCCAAATGCCAGAGCCGGTCATTTTTAATGTAATAACTTGTCTCATTTTAGAATATGTGTTCTTGGAGAGGGTGATGCAGGTAAGTAGAAAATAATTTAATGTAGTGACTTGTTTTTCTCCAATGGATCTCTTATAAACCCAACAGCCATATAGCATTCTTTTGTCCAAATGACCTGATGGCACTTTCTTAACTTTTCTTGCTGTGACTCTAGCAATCTAGGGTCACACCACCTTCTCTCTCCTAGTCATGCTTTCAGTTGTAAGAGTGATATTGTCAATAGTACAGTGAGCAATTGGCACACACTCTACTCTTTTCTTACATGTATATATATGTATATGTGTGTGTGTCTATATTTCTCAACTGCGAACTTTGGTAACATAATTGTTAAGGTGTGAACTATTTGCAGTGCACTTAACAACTGATGGCTACACATGATTGTGTAGTGACATCACGGTTAAAACCCTTCTTTGCAACATGTGGCCCCTTTCAGTTTTATTTTCAAGGAAAGGGTTCAATGACTTTTTTCTTTTGGAAGAAGAAAGACTTGCATTTCCATCTTAGAAAATCGAGAACTGGTTTCTTGCCTTTTTCCTTTTTTTGTCTTCAGCTCCTCGTCCTACTGGTTACTAATTCACATGTCCAGTCACTTCAGATTCATGGTGCTAACCCTTTGCCTTGTTCAAGGCTCTGACTTTAATTATTCCATAATCCCTTCTGTGAAGGAGGTTTCTCTCCACGCTCATCTAGCGAGGAAGGAACCGACCCTCCTTTATGTGAACTTGGAGACAGAGGCCAAGGTGAAGCCTCGGTGCCCCTCCACACCAGTGAGCTGCAGAAGGGCTGCAGAGTCCTGTGAATCTTTGGCTCCCCTCCTGGCTCCCTCCGGAGTTGGCATTGCCTGCACGGAGGAGCCCAGCTCCTTACAATCGAATTGGTGAAGTCTCCTGAAGCCGGCTGAAGGATAAGACTGGCCGGAAAGGACATCAGCAAGCAGTGTGCTCCAAAAGTGGGTGGCAGAAACACTCAGAAGAAGAAAACCTTTCCGTTTCTCTTGTTTTCTCTTTATCTTCTCTCCCTTCCTTTTCCTTTCCTTAGATGGTACAGAGCCTGTCCACCCCCCATGGTGGCTGTTTTTCTCCTCAGAGCCCCAGGACAGAGCTGTATCTCTTAGTTGTAGGTCAACCCATGGGGGTTCTTTGCCTGGAGTCCCACGGCAGTTTATTCACATCTCTTTCATTCAAATGATTTCAGTAGTGTAATTTATCTGTTTAGGCATATCTGTCTTCCTTGCAGACCCCCAACATTTCAAGACCTTTGGGCACATAGTAGATGCTTAAGTACTTGAGTGAATCCGTGAAGATCTTTTGTTGAATACGATCTAAATAAATACAATACCTACTCAGCACACGAATGCAGGCACTTGAGAGAGAGTTTGGTGTCTGCTGAAGCAGGCTGTGGACCAGCTTAGGGGCTCAGTGCCAAAGTGACCCAATAGATTTAGACAAAATGAACGAGATAATTAACTTCAATTTTGCAATTCATGGAGAACAGGAGCAGGATATCTAGGTGTGAATCGGGACTTGATCATTCTTGTTGCATCTTTGGAAAATCCAGTCCTTTTTCTTTCTATGGAAACGTGACTGGCCAAGAGAGTGAACGGAGGACTGGCTTTTAGAAAGGCAATTTTGTCACAGGAAGTCCTGGAGGAAAATATATGGAAGGAGAGCTGCTAGAAACATGGCAGAGACGTTTTGTGTAGAAACCCTAAAATGTGGGTTTACATGCTGTCTGAAAGAGTTGTAACCCAACTTTTCTCCACTACAGATTTGAGCAGCTTTTAAATATCTAGGTATACAAAAGGATTAGAAAGGAAAATAGATCCAACTGAAAGGAATTTCGGATGGAACAATGAAATGATGCTGAAGTAAGCCAGCGCACTGAAAAGAGTTTCAGAAAGACCTGCAGTCTCTAAAGGCAGTGGGCAATGTATCCATCAGGTTTCAAGTAGAAAGGGAAATGGGAACAATTGTCTGTCATCTCATGTCCAGGAGATGACAAGCAACAGTCTCTCAGAGAAGAAAAAGATTTCTTTCCAACCGGTCGAACCAGCCACCTGGGCCAGGCCCCTTTCAAGTGGACGAGTTCCAGAGGAGAGAGCCCCGGGGCCTGCCGCCAAGTTTCCTGGGGCGTGTGCTGGGCCCCCTCAGAGGACCAGGCAGCCTGGCAGCCTGTGTGCCAGAGCTGAGATCTGGCGGCCTCCCACACCCGGTTCCCTGTCCTGCCCCGTCCTCCCGAGGGAGGCCGATGGTCCTGGCAGTGGCGAGTGGGGTGGGGCTGGCTGTGAAGCTTTCCTGGGATGCCCCGGGAGAGGGCGCCGGGGGATGGGCTGCCCCTGGCCAGGTCTGAGGCACTGACCCAGCTCAGGGCTGTCGGGGGCGGAGAGAGAAGCCCCTCCGCCTCTTCCCTGAAGCTTCTTATGGCTGGCCAAATCCTTCACAAGACAGGTTCGCTGGAGAAAATAATACCCAGCTTCAGAACACGTGTACAGGGGAGAAACCCGCGAAACTGAGTCTCTCAACACAATGGCAGAGATTCTCCTCCTATCTCCAGCTGCAGACAAAGGAGGATGTTGGGGGTGCGGTTTGGGCATGTGAGACTGGAGAAGACAATTGTCATGGAGAGGGACATGTAGACGATTGGATTGTCTGAACCGGTTCCCCTGCAGTGGGGTCAGGCCCGGAAGGGACAGCACGGAGGTGACCATGAAGGGGCCTCTCCGTGGTGTGGCTGGCCCCGGGGGGCCGCGCCTGGGGATGGGGATGGAGGGGGGGAAGTGGGATGGCCTGTGAGTTGGCAGCAGTGGTGGATGCAGATACTCAGAGGTCAGGGATCTCTCACTCTTTCCTTGCCTGTCTGTCTGTCTGTCTCTCACTCTCTCTCTCTCTCTCTCTCTCTTTCTCTCTCGGGGACCTGAGGAGAAGAGGTGGGCGAGCCCTGCCCGCCTCGCCTACCTGCCTTCCTCTCCCCTGGCCCCTTCTTTCTCCGGCTGCTTTGAGTGCCCTGTGGGCTTGGGTTCAACCCCTGAGGCCAAGGGCGCATGCGCCACCCGCCACCGCCGGGGCCTAGGGCGGGCCTCGGGGGTCCTCAGTGAAGGCCCCGCCCGCCCGCCAGGCCAGGCCAGTCCCAGCTGAAGAAGGAACGCCAACGCCCTGCTGGACTTGGCTTCAGCTGTTGTCTCCCTCCCATCCCCCACTTGCAATCAGCTGGCCGGCCGCTTCCCTTCTTTGGAAGCGGTGGTCTGGACCTGGTGGCCAAAGGCCGACTGGGGTGCCAGGTCAAGGCTCTGCCTCGGCCAGCTGCTTTTGCCCGGGCCTCATTTCTTCCTGGAAAGGCAAAACCACGGCCTCACCCCACGCCCGCACTTGTCGACTCCAGCCAGGTGGAGGAAAGGCTCTGTGGAATCCGAAGGGCCGAGACAGGCTTATGGCCAAGCAGTGAGTGAGGCCCCAGCAGGCCGCCGGCTTGGGGAGCCGCTGCCACACGGGCAGGCCCTTCCGGCGACGGGTCCCAGCATCATCTCTGGAGTCGGGAGGGCCTGGCCTTCCTAGTGCCCAGGCCACGGCTCTGAGGAGAAATCCGCGTTGGAGGGCACGCGTGAGGCCCTCGGCCTGAGGGCGCTGGTGCCACGCCGGGGGCGACTGGAAGGCTGGCTGGGCTCGCCTGCTTTGTCCAAAGGAGGCTGGCCAACCAGCCCAACCGGCCACCTGGGCCAGGCCCCTTTCAAGTGGACAAGATCCGGGGGAAAGGGCCCTGGGGCCTGCCGCCAAGTCCC
Source organism: Diceros bicornis minor (assembly GCF_020826845.1). Taxonomy (NCBI): domain Eukaryota; kingdom Metazoa; phylum Chordata; class Mammalia; order Perissodactyla; family Rhinocerotidae; genus Diceros; species Diceros bicornis. The sequence continues at coordinate 489,868 of NW_026691076.1, forward strand.
CTGGGGCGTGTGCTGGGCCCCCTCAGAGGAGGGAGCCACCTGGCAACCTGTGTGCCAGACCTTAGATCTGGCGGCCTGCCACACCCGGCTCCCTGCCCTGCCCACGCCTGCCTCCATCCACTCCACGGAGGACGATGGTGTTGGCAGTGCGAGCGGAGATAGTCGTTAGAGACTTCACTTGGAGTTGTAGTCCAAGAGCATCACAGAGGAGCACTGAGCTTGGGCTCGGCCATTTATCCGCTTTGTAACCTGGCTGAGTTTTCTAGCCACTGTACCCAGTCTCTTCATCTAGCAAATGGTGCAAAGAACAACATTGACTACGTCGGGATGCTTTCAGGGTCATGTGAGTTAAGATATGTTCCAGCACAGAGTTTACATTCAGGGTGCAGTCCTTGGCTCAGTAGAAGTGTTCGCTGCTGTTCTTATGATTTTCATTATTTCACGTCCTTATCTTCCTCGTGAGTTCCCTGTCAAACCAACCACGATCCACGGTGTCAGCAGTTTGATTCCAGGTCCCTGCTTCAAGGCCTGCAGAGGGAACCTCGTGCTCATAACCTCCTGTTTTTCTCCCAGTCTCTGGAGGGATGCATTGACCTCTAGCTTGTCTGCACTGAGGCACGGAATGGGGTCCCACACCCAACCCCGCGTCTCCTCCTTTTCATATCTGATGCTTTGGGAAGACTGCTTACTGTTCACTCGGTGGACTATACTCCCTGACATGAGCCACGCACGGGAGAGAGGCGGTAGGAAACACTGATCCATGTAGGGCTCTGAGTTGACCATAACACAGAGTACAGTTGATCAAGGGCCGAGGTAGGGTTCCTTAAGGCAAAGATCTGCCGAGATGAGGGTGTTCTGATGTGACGCCGCCTGAAAATAAAGCAAACACATAAAAGCATATGTAGTGGTCAAAGGGAAAGCACGCCACTAAAAGAATTGATCCCATGAAATACACTATTCTATTTGTTTATGTATCAAATGACTGATAGGAAAGAGCCAGGCGTAGAGATAGTAGACTTGATCAATGTCATAGAGAATTCTTTTAACAGTTGTTCATGCCTTGTGTTTTACATCATTGATTAGGGGAGTATTTTCGTCTTTTCCTTTCCTAGTGTCTCCATCTTTCTCAACTTTTCCAGGAGACATATTTACATTATCCTCTAAAATGTTAGGGAAATTTTAAAAAAGTTATGACACATTGGAAGTTGTTGATTTTGTATATGGGAGGAGCACTAGATTGCAAGTGAATTAGTGATCATTAGAGTTTTAGTTTGGTAAAAGACGGTAGTTGGAGTTGATACCAGGATGTTTGTAACCCAGTTTTTACTTCATTATTTGGTGTAGTTTTCCAAATGCCAGAGCCGGTCATTTTTAATGTAATAACTTGTCTCATTTTAGAATATGTGTTCTTGGAGAGGGTGATGCAGGTAAGTAGAAAATAATTTAATGTAGTGACTTGTTTTTCTCCAATGGATCTCTTATAAACCCAACAGCCATATAGCATTCTTTTGTCCAAATGACCTGATGGCACTTTCTTAACTTTTCTTGCTGTGACTCTAGCAATCTAGGGTCACACCACCTTCTCTCTCCTAGTCATGCTTTCAGTTGTAAGAGTGATATTGTCAATAGTACAGTGAGCAATTGGCACACACTCTACTCTTTTCTTACATGTATATATATGTATATGTGTGTGTGTCTATATTTCTCAACTGCGAACTTTGGTAACATAATTGTTAAGGTGTGAACTATTTGCAGTGCACTTAACAACTGATGGCTACACATGATTGTGTAGTGACATCACGGTTAAAACCCTTCTTTGCAACATGTGGCCCCTTTCAGTTTTATTTTCAAGGAAAGGGTTCAATGACTTTTTTCTTTTGGAAGAAGAAAGACTTGCATTTCCATCTTAGAAAATCGAGAACTGGTTTCTTGCCTTTTTCCTTTTTTTGTCTTCAGCTCCTCGTCCTACTGGTTACTAATTCACATGTCCAGTCACTTCAGATTCATGGTGCTAACCCTTTGCCTTGTTCAAGGCTCTGACTTTAATTATTCCATAATCCCTTCTGTGAAGGAGGTTTCTCTCCACGCTCATCTAGCGAGGAAGGAACCGACCCTCCTTTGTGTGAACTTGGAGACAGAGGCCAAGGTGAAGCCTCGGTGCCCCTCCACACCAGTGAGCTGCAGAAGGGCTGCAGAGTCCTGTGAATCTTTGGCTCCCCTCCTGGCTCCCTCCGGAGTTGGCATTGCCTGCACGGAGGAGCCCAGCTCCTTACAATCGAATTGGTGAAGTCTCCTGAAGCCGGCTGAAGGATAAGACTGGCCGGAAAGGACATCAGCAAGCAGTGTGCTCCAAAAGTGGGTGGCAGAAACACTCAGAAGAAGAAAACCTTTCCGTTTCTCTTGTTTTCTCTTTATCTTCTCTCCCTTCCTTTTCCTTTCCTTAGATGGTACAGAGCCTGTCCACCCCCCATGGTGGCTGTTTTTCTCCTCAGAGCCCCAGGACAGAGCTGTATCTCTTAGTTGTAGGTCAACCCATGGGGGTTCTTTGCCTGGAGTCCCACGGCAGTTTATTCACATCTCTTTCATTCAAATGATTTCAGTAGTGTAATTTATCTGTTTAGGCATATCTGTCTTCCTTGCAGACCCCCAACATTTCAAGACCTTTGGGCACATAGTAGATGCTTAAGTACTTGAGTGAATCCGTGAAGATCTTTTGTTGAATACGATCTAAATAAATACAATACCTACTCAGCACACGAATGCAGGCACTTGAGAGAGAGTTTGGTGTCTGCTGAAGCAGGCTGTGGACCAGCTTAGGGGCTCAGTGCCAAAGTGACCCAATAGATTTAGACAAAATGAACGAGATAATTAACTTCAATTTTGCAATTCATGGAGAACAGGAGCAGGATATCTAGGTGTGAATCGGGACTTGATCATTCTTGTTGCATCTTTGGAAAATCCAGTCCTTTTTCTTTCTATGGAAACGTGACTGGCCAAGAGAGTGAACGGAGGACTGGCTTTTAGAAAGGCAATTTTGTCACAGGAAGTCCTGGAGGAAAATATATGGAAGGAGAGCTGCTAGAAACATGGCAGAGACGTTTTGTGTAGAAACCCTAAAATGTGGGTTTACATGCTGTCTGAAAGAGTTGTAACCCAACTTTTCTCCACTACAGATTTGAGCAGCTTTTAAATATCTAGGTATACAAAAGGATTAGAAAGGAAAATAGATCCAACTGAAAGGAATTTCGGATGGAACAATGAAATGATGCTGAAGTGAGCCAGCGCACTGAAAAGAGTTTCAGAAAGATCTGCAGTCTCTAAAGGCAGTGGGCAATGTATCCATCAGGTTTCAAGTAGAAAGGGAAATGGGAACAATTGTCTGTCATCTCATGTCCAGGAGATGACAAGCAACAGTCTCTCAGAGAAGAAAAAGATTTCTTTCCAACCGGTCGAACCAGCCACCTGGGCCAGGCCCCTTTCAAGTGGACGAGTTCCAGAGGAGAGAGCCCCGGGGCCTGCCGCCAAGTTTCCTGGGGCGTGTGCTGGGCCCCCTCAGAGGACCAGGCAGCCTGGCAGCCTGTGTGCCAGAGCTGAGATCTGGCGGCCTCCCACACCCGGTTCCCTGTCCTGCCCCGTCCTCCCGAGGGAGGCCGATGGTCCTGGCAGTGGCGAGTGGGGTGGGGCTGGCTGTGAAGCTTTCCTGGGATGCCCCGGGAGAGGGCGCCGGGGGATGGGCTGCCCCTGGCCAGGTCTGAGGCACTGACCCAGCTCAGGGCTGTCGGGGGCGGAGAGAGAAGCCCCTCCGCCTCTTCCCTGAAGCTTCTTATGGCTGGCCAAATCCTTCACAAGACAGGTTCGCTGGAGAAAATAATACCCAGCTTCAGAACACGTGTACAGGGGAGAAACCCGCGAAACTGAGTCTCTCAACACAATGGCAGAGATTCTCCTCCTATCTCCAGCTGCAGACAAAGGAGGATGTTGGGGGTGCGGTTTGGGCATGTGAGACTGGAGAAGACAATTGTCATGGAGAGGGACATGTAGACGATTGGATTGTCTGAACCGGTTCCCCTGCAGTGGGGTCAGGCCCGGAAGGGACAGCACGGAGGTGACCATGAAGGGGCCTCTCCGTGGTGTGGCTGGCCCCGGGGGGCCGCGCCTGGGGATGGGGATGGAGGGGGGGAAGTGGGATGGCCTGTGAGTTGGCAGCAGTGGTGGATGCAGATACTCAGAGGTCAGGGATCTCTCACTCTTTCCCTGCCTGTCTGTCTGTCTGTCTCTCACTCTCTCTCTCTCTCTCTCTCTCTCTCTTTCTCTCTCGGGGACCTGAGGAGAAGAGGTGGGCGAGCCCTGCCCGCCTCGCCTACCTGCCTTCCTCTCCCCTGGCCCCTTCTTTCTCCGGCTGCTTTGAGTGCCCTGTGGGCTTGGGTTCAACCCCTGAGGCCAAGGGCGCATGCGCCACCCGCCACCGCCGGGGCCTAGGGCGGGCCTCGGGGGTCCTCAGTGAAGGCCCCGCCCGCCCGCCAGGCCAGGCCAGTCCCAGCTGAAGAAGGAACGCCAACGCCCTGCTGGACTTGGCTTCAGCTGTTGTCTCCCTCCCATCCCCCACTTGCAATCAGCTGGCCGGCCGCTTCCCTTCTTTGGAAGCGGTGGTCTGGACCTGGTGGCCAAAGGCCGACTGGGGTGCCAGGTCAAGGCTCTGCCTCGGCCAGCTGCTTTTGCCCGGGCCTCATTTCTTCCTGGAAAGGCAAAACCACGGCCTCACCCCACGCCCGCACTTGTCGACTCCAGCCAGGTGGAGGAAAGGCTCTGTGGAATCCGAAGGGCCGAGACAGGCTTATGGCCAAGCAGTGAGTGAGGCCCCAGCAGGCCGCCGGCTTGGGGAGCCGCTGCCACACGGGCAGGCCCTTCCGGCGACGGGTCCCAGCATCATCTCTGGAGTCGGGAGGGCCTGGCCTTCCTAGTGCCCAGGCCACGGCTCTGAGGAGAAATCCGCGTTGGAGGGCACGCGTGAGGCCCTCGGCCTGAGGGCGCTGGTGCCACGCCGGGGGCGACTGGAAGGCTGGCTGGGCTCGCCTGCTTTGTCCAAAGGAGGCTGGCCAACCAGCCCAACCGGCCACCTGGGCCAGGCCCCTTTCAAGTGGACAAGATCCGGGGGAAAGGGCCCTGGGGCCTGCCGCCAAGTCCCCTGGGGCGTGTGCTGGGCCCCCTCAGAGGAGGGAGCCACCTGGCAACCTGTGTGCCAGACCTTAGATCTGGCGGCCTGCCACACCCGGCTCCCTGCCCTGCCCACGCCTGCCTCCATCCACTCCACGGAGGACGATGGTGTTGGCAGTGCGAGCGGAGATAGTCGTTAGAGACTTCACTTGGAGTTGTAGTCCAAGAGCATCACAGAGGAGCACTGAGCTTGGGCTCGGCCATTTATCCGCTTTGTAACCTGGCTGAGTTTTCTAGCCACTGTACCCAGTCTCTTCATCTAGCAAATGGTGCAAAGAACAACATTGACTACGTCGGGATGCTTTCAGGGTCATGTGAGTTAAGATATGTTCCAGCACAGAGTTTACATTCAGGGTGCAGTCCTTGGCTCAGTAGAAGTGTTCGCTGCTGTTCTTATGATTTTCATTATTTCACGTCCTTATCTTCCTCGTGAGTTCCCTGTCAAACCAACCACGATCCACGGTGTCAGCAGTTTGATTCCAGGTCCCTGCTTCAAGGCCTGCAGAGGGAACCTCGTGCTCATAACCTCCTGTTTTTCTCCCAGTCTCTGGAGGGATGCATTGACCTCTAGCTTGTCTGCACTGAGGCACGGAATGGGGTCCCACACCCAACCCCGCGTCTCCTCCTTTTCATATCTGATGCTTTGGGAAGACTGCTTACTGTTCACTCGGTGGACTATACTCCCTGACATGAGCAACGCACGGGAGAGAGGCGGTAGGAAACACTGATCCATGTAGGGCTCTGAGTTGACCATAACACAGAGTACAGTTGATCAAGGGCCGAGGTAGGGTTCCTTAAGGCAAAGATCTGCCGAGATGAGGGTGTTCTGATGTGACGCCGCCTGAAAATAAAGCAAACACATAAAAGCATATGTAGTGGTCAAAGGGAAAGCACGCCACTAAAAGAATTGATCCCATGAAATACACTATTCTATTTGTTTATGTATCAAATGACTGATAGGAAAGAGCCAGGCGTAGAGATAGTAGACTTGATCAATGTCATAGAGAATTCTTTTAACAGTTGTTCATGCCTTGTGTTTTACATCATTGATTAGGGGAGTATTTTCGTCTTTTCCTTTCCTAGTGTCTCCATCTTTCTCAACTTTTCCAGGAGACATATTTACATTATCCTCTAAAATGTTAGGGAAATTTTAAAAAAGTTATGACACATTGGAAGTTGTTGATTTTGTATATGGGAGGAGCACTAGATTGCAAGTGAATTAGTGATCATTAGAGTTTTAGTTTGGTAAAAGACGGTAGTTGGAGTTGATACCAGGATGTTTGTAACCCAGTTTTTACTTCATTATTTGGTGTAGTTTTCCAAATGCCAGAGCCGGTCATTTTTAATGTAATAACTTGTCTCATTTTAGAATATGTGTTCTTGGAGAGGGTGATGCAGGTAAGTAGAAAATAATTTAATGTAGTGACTTGTTTTTCTCCAATGGATCTCTTATAAACCCAACAGCCATATAGCATTCTTTTGTCCAAATGACCTGATGGCACTTTCTTAACTTTTCTTGCTGTGACTCTAGCAATCTAGGGTCACACCACCTTCTCTCTCCTAGTCATGCTTTCAGTTGTGAGAGTGATATTGTCAATAGTACAGTGAGCAATTGGCACACACTCTACTCTTTTCTTACATGTATATATATGTATATGTGTGTGTGTCTATATTTCTCAACTGCGAACTTTGGTAACATAATTGTTAAGGTGTGAACTATTTGCAGTGCACTTAACAACTGATGGCTACACATGATTGTGTAGTGACATCACGGTTAAAACCCTTCTTTGCAACATGTGGCCCCTTTCAGTTTTATTTTCAAGGAAAGGGTTCAATGACTTTTTTCTTTTGGAAGAAGAAAGACTTGCATTTCCATCTTAGAAAATCGAGAACTGGTTTCTTGCCTTTTTCCTTTTTTTGTCTTCAGCTCCTCGTCCTACTGGTTACTAATTCACATGTCCAGTCACTTCAGATTCATGGTGCTAACCCTTTGCCTTGTTCAAGGCTCTGACTTTAATTATTCCATAATCCCTTCTGTGAAGGAGGTTTCTCTCCACGCTCATCTAGCGAGGAAGGAACCGACCCTCCTTTATGTGAACTTGGAGACAGAGGCCAAGGTGAAGCCTCGGTGCCCCTCCACACCAGTGAGCTGCAGAAGGGCTGCAGAGTCCTGTGAATCTTTGGCTCCCCTCCTGGCTCCCTCCGGAGTTGGCATTGCCTGCACGGAGGAGCCCAGCTCCTTACAATCGAATTGGTGAAGTCTCCTGAAGCCGGCTGAAGGATAAGACTGGCCGGAAAGGACATCAGCAAGCAGTGTGCTCCAAAAGTGGGTGGCAGAAACACTCAGAAGAAGAAAACCTTTCCGTTTCTCTTGTTTTCTCTTTATCTTCTCTCCCTTCCTTTTCCTTTCCTTAGATGGTACAGAGCCTGTCCACCCCCCATGGTGGCTGTTTTTCTCCTCAGAGCCCCAGGACAGAGCTGTATCTCTTAGTTGTAGGTCAACCCATGGGGGTTCTTTGCCTGGAGTCCCACGGCAGTTTATTCACATCTCTTTCATTCAAATGATTTCAGTAGTGTAATTTATCTGTTTAGGCATATCTGTCTTCCTTGCAGACCCCCAACATTTCAAGACCTTTGGGCACATAGTAGATGCTTAAGTACTTGAGGGAATCCGTGAAGATCTTTTGTTGAATACGATCTAAATAAATACAATACCTACTCAGCACACGAATGCAGGCACTTGAGAGAGAGTTTGGTGTCTGCTGAAGCAGGCTGTGGACCAGCTTAGGGGCTCAGTGCCAAAGTGACCCAATAGATTTAGACAAAATGAACGAGATACTTAACTTCAATTTTGCAATTCATGGAGAACAGGAGCAGGATATCTAGGTGTGAATCGGGACTTGATCATTCTTGTTGCATCTTTGGAAAATCCAGTCCTTTTTCTTTCTATGGAAACGTGACTGGCCAAGAGAGTGAACGGAGGACTGGCTTTTAGAAAGGCAATTTTGTCACAGGAAGTCCTGGAGGAAAATATATGGAAGGAGAGCTGCTAGAAACATGGCAGAGACGTTTTGTGTAGAAACCCTAAAATGTGGGTTTACATACTGTCTGAAAGAGTTGTAACCCAACTTTTCTCCACTACAGATTTGAGCAGCTTTTAAATATCTAGGTATACAAAAGGATTAGAAAGGAAAATAGATCCAACTGAAAGGAATTTCGGATGGAACAATGAAATGATGCTGAAGTGAGCCAGCGCACTGAAAAGAGTTTCAGAAAGACCTGCAGTCTCTAAAGGCAGTGGGCAATGTATCCATCAGGTTTCAAGTAGAAAGGGAAATGGGAACAATTGTCTGTCATCTCATGTCCAGGAGATGACAAGCAACAGTCTCTCAGAGAAGAAAAAGATTTCTTTCCAACCGGTCGAACCAGCCACCTGGGCCAGGCCCCTTTCAAGTGGACGAGTTCCAGAGGAGAGAGCCCCGGGGCCTGCCGCCAAGTTTCCTGGGGCGTGTGCTGGGCCCCCTCAGAGGACCAGGCAGCCTGGCAGCCTGTGTGCCAGAGCTGAGATCTGGCGGCCTCCCACACCCGGTTCCCTGTCCTGCCCCGTCCTCCCGAGGGAGGCCGATGGTCCTGGCAGTGGCGAGTGGGGTGGGGCTGGCTGTGAAGCTTTCCTGGGATGCCCCGGGAGAGGGCGCCGGGGGATGGGCTGCCCCTGGCCAGGTCTGAGGCACTGACCCAGCTCAGGGCTGTCGGGGGCGGAGAGAGAAGCCCCTCCGCCTCTTCCCTGAAGCTTCTTATGGCTGGCCAAATCCTTCACAAGACAGGTTCGCTGGAGAAAATAATACCCAGCTTCAGAACACGTGTACAGGGGAGAAACCCGCGAAACTGAGTCTCTCAACACAATGGCAGAGATTCTCCTCCTATCTCCAGCTGCAGACAAAGGAGGATGTTGGGGGTGCGGTTTGGGCATGTGAGACTGGAGAAGACAATTGTCATGGAGAGGGACATGTAGACGATTGGATTGTCTGAACCGGTTCCCCTGCAGTGGGGTCAGGCCCGGAAGGGACAGCACGGAGGTGACCATGAAGGGGCCTCTCCGTGGTGTGGCTGGCCCCGGGGGGCCGCGCCTGGGGATGGGGATGGAGGGGGGGAAGTGGGATGGCCTGTGAGTTGGCAGCAGTGGTGGATGCAGATACTCAGAGGTCAGGGATCTCTCACTCTTTCCCTGCCTGTCTGTCTGTCTGTCTCTCACTCTCTCTCTCTCTCTCTCTCTCTCTCTTTCTCTCTCGGGGACCTGAGGAGAAGAGGTGGGCGAGCCCTGCCCGCCTCGCCTACCTGCCTTCCTCTCCCCTGGCCCCTTCTTTCTCCGGCTGCTTTGAGTGCCCTGTGGGCTTGGGTTCAACCCCTGAGGCCAAGGGCGCATGCGCCACCCGCCACCGCCGGGGCCTAGGGCGGGCCTCGGGGGTCCTCAGTGAAGGCCCGCCCGCCCGCCAGGCCAGGCCAGTCCCAGCTGAAGAAGGAACGCCAACGCCCTGCTGGACTTGGCTTCAGCTGTTGTCTCCCTCCCATCACCCACTTGCAATCAGCTGGCCGGCCGCTTCCCTTCTTTGGAAGCGGTGGTCTGGACCTGGTGGCCAAAGGCCGACTGGGGTGCCAGGTCAAGGCTCTGCCTCGGCCAGCTGCTTTTGCCCGGGCCTCATTTCTTCCTGGAAAGGCAAAACCACGGCCTCACCCCACGCCCGCACTTGTCGACTCCAGCCAGGTGGAGGAAAGGCTCTGTGGAATCCGAAGGGCCGAGACAGGCTTATGGCCAAGCAGTGAGTGAGGCCCCAGCAGGCCGCCGGCTTGGGGAGCCGCTGCCACACGGGCAGGCCCTTCCGGCGACGGGTCCCAGCATCATCTCTGGAGTCGGGAGGGCCTGGCCTTCCTAGTGCCCAGGCCACGGCTCTGAGGAGAAATCCGCGTTGGAGGGCACGCGTGAGGCCCTCGGCCTGAGGGCGCTGGTGCCACGCCGGGGGCGACTGGAAGGCTGGCTGGGCTCGCCTGCTTTGTCCAAAGGAGGCTGGCCAACCAGCCCAACCGGCCACCTGGGCCAGGCCCCTTTCAAGTGGACAAGATCCGGGGGAAAGGGCCCTGGGGCCTGCCGCCAAGTCCCCTGGGGCGTGTGCTGGGCCCCCTCAGAGGAGGGAGCCACCTGGCAACCTGTGTGCCAGACCTTAGATCTGGCGGCCTGCCACACCCGGCTCCCTGCCCTGCCCACGCCTGCCTCCATCCACTCCACGGAGGACGATGGTGTTGGCAGTGCGAGCGGAGATAGTCGTTAGAGACTTCACTTGGAGTTGTAGTCCAAGAGCATCACAGAAGAGCACTGAGCTTGGGCTCGGCCATTTATCCGCTTTGTAACCTGGCTGAGTTTTCTAGCCACTGTACCCAGTCTCTTCATCTAGCAAATGGTGCAAAGAACAACATTGACTACGTCGGGATGCTTTCAGGGTCATGTGAGTTAAGATATGTTCCAGCACAGAGTTTACATTCAGGGTGCAGTCCTTGGCTCAGTAGAAGTGTTCGCTGCTGTTCTTATGATTTTCATTATTTCACGTCCTTATCTTCCTCGTGAGTTCCCTGTCAAACCAACCACGATCCACGGTGTCAGCAGTTTGATTCCAGGTCCCTGCTTCAAGGCCTGCAGAGGGAACCTCGTGCTCATAACCTCCTGTTTTTCTCCCAGTCTCTGGAGGGATGCATTGACCTCTAGCTTGTCTGCACTGAGGCACGGAATGGGGTCCCACACCCAACCCCGCGTCTCCTCCTTTTCATATCTGATGCTTTGGGAAGACTGCTTACTGTTCACTCGGTGGACTATACTCCCTGACATGAGCAACGCACGGGAGAGAGGCGGTAGGAAACACTGATCCATGTAGGGCTCTGAGTTGACCATAACACAGAGTACAGTTGATCAAGGGCCGAGGTAGGGTTCCTTAAGGCAAAGATCTGCCGAGATGAGGGTGTTCTGATGTGACGCCGCCTGAAAATAAAGCAAACACATAAAAGCATATGTAGTGGTCAAAGGGAAAGCACGCCACTAAAAGAATTGATCCCATGAAATACACTATTCTATTTGTTTATGTATCAAATGACTGATAGGAAAGAGCCAGGCGTAGAGATAGTAGACTTGATCAATGTCATAGAGAATTCTTTTAACAGTTGTTCATGCCTTGTGTTTTACATCATTGATTAGGGGAGTATTTTCGTCTTTTCCTTTCCTAGTGTCTCCATCTTTCTCAACTTTTCCAGGAGACATATTTACATTATCCTCTAAAATGTTAGGGAAATTTTAAAAAAGTTATGACACATTGGAAGTTGTTGATTTTGTATATGGGAGGAGCACTAGATTGCAAGTGAATTAGTGATCATTAGAGTTTTAGTTTGGTAAAAGACGGTAGTTGGAGTTGATACCAGGATGTTTGTAACCCAGTTTTTACTTCATTATTTGGTGTAGTTTTCCAAATGCCAGAGCCGGTCATTTTTAATGTAATAACTTGTCTCATTTTAGAATATGTGTTCTTGGAGAGGGTGATGCAGGTAAGTAGAAAATAATTTAATGTAGTGACTTGTTTTTCTCCAATGGATCTCTTATAAACCCAACAGCCATATAGCATTCTTTTGTCCAAATGACCTGATGGCACTTTCTTAACTTTTCTTGCTGTGACTCTAGCAATCTAGGGTCACACCACCTTCTCTCTCCTAGTCATGCTTTCAGTTGTGAGAGTGATATTGTCAATAGTACAGTGAGCAATTGGCACACACTCTACTCTTTTCTTACATGTATATATATGTATATGTGTGTGTGTCTATATTTCTCAACTGCGAACTTTGGTAACATAATTGTTAAGGTGTGAACTATTTGCAGTGCACTTAACAACTGATGGCTACACATGATTGTGTAGTGACATCACGGTTAAAACCCTTCTTTGCAACATGTGGCCCCTTTCAGTTTTATTTTCAAGGAAAGGGTTCAATGACTTTTTTCTTTTGGAAGAAGAAAGACTTGCATTTCCATCTTAGAAAATCGAGAACTGGTTTCTTGCCTTTTTCCTTTTTTTGTCTTCAGCTCCTCGTCCTACTGGTTACTAATTCACATGTCCAGTCACTTCAGATTCATGGTGCTAACCCTTTGCCTTGTTCAAGGCTCTGACTTTAATTATTCCATAATCCCTTCTGTGAAGGAGGTTTCTCTCCACGCTCATCTAGCGAGGAAGGAACCGACCCTCCTTTGTGTGAACTTGGAGACAGAGGCCAAGGTGAAGCCTCGGTGCCCCTCCACACCAGTGAGCTGCAGAAGGGCTGCAGAGTCCTGTGAATCTTTGGCTCCCCTCCTGGCTCCCTCCGGAGTTGGCATTGCCTGCACGGAGGAGCCCAGCTCCTTACAATCGAATTGGTGAAGTCTCCTGAAGCCGGCTGAAGGATAAGACTGGCCGGAAAGGACATCAGCAAGCAGTGTGCTCCAAAAGTGGGTGGCAGAAACACTCAGAAGAAGAAAACCTTTCCGTTTCTCTTGTTTTCTCTTTATCTTCTCTCCCTTCCTTTTCCTTTCCTTAGATGGTACAGAGCCTGTCCACCCCCCATGGTGGCTGTTTTTCTCCTCAGAGCCCCAGGACAGAGCTGTATCTCTTAGTTGTAGGTCAACCCATGGGGGTTCTTTGCCTGGAGTCCCACGGCAGTTTATTCACATCTCTTTCATTCAAATGATTTCAGTAGTGTAATTTATCTGTTTAGGCATATCTGTCTTCCTTGCAGACCCCCAACATTTCAAGACCTTTGGGCACATAGTAGATGCTTAAGTACTTGAGGGAATCCGTGAAGATCTTTTGTTGAATACGATCTAAATAAATACAATACCTACTCAGCACACGAATGCAGGCACTTGAGAGAGAGTTTGGTGTCTGCTGAAGCAGGCTGTGGACCAGCTTAGGGGCTCAGTGCCAAAGTGACCCAATAGATTTAGACAAAATGAACGAGATAATTAACTTCAATTTTGCAATTCATGGAGAACAGGAGCAGGATATCTAGGTGTGAATCGGGACTTGATCATTCTTGTTGCATCTTTGGAAAATCCAGTCCTTTTTCTTTCTATGGAAACGTGACTGGCCAAGAGAGTGAACGGAGGACTGGCTTTTAGAAAGGCAATTTTGTCACAGGAAGTCCTGGAGGAAAATATATGGAAGGAGAGCTGCTAGAAACATGGCAGAGACGTTTTGTGTAGAAACCCTAAAATGTGGGTTTACATGCTGTCTGAAAGAGTTGTAACCCAACTTTTCTCCACTACAGATTTGAGCAGCTTTTAAATATCTAGGTATACAAAAGGATTAGAAAGGAAAATAGATCCAACTGAAAGGAATTTCGGATGGAACAATGAAATGATGCTGAAGTGAGCCAGCGCACTGAAAAGAGTTTCAGAAAGATCTGCAGTCTCTAAAGGCAGTGGGCAATGTATCCATCAGGTTTCAAGTAGAAAGGGAAATGGGAACAATTGTCTGTCATCTCATGTCCAGGAGATGACAAGCAACAGTCTCTCAGAGAAGAAAAAGATTTCTTTCCAACCGGTCGAACCAGCCACCTGGGCCAGGCCCCTTTCAAGTGGACGAGTTCCAGAGGAGAGAGCCCCGGGGCCTGCCGCCAAGTTTCCTGGGGCGTGTGCTGGGCCCCCTCAGAGGACCAGGCAGCCTGGCAGCCTGTGTGCCAGAGCTGAGATCTGGCGGCCTCCCACACCCGGTTCCCTGTCCTGCCCCGTCCTCCCGAGGGAGGCCGATGGTCCTGGCAGTGGCGAGTGGGGTGGGGCTGGCTGTGAAGCTTTCCTGGGATGCCCCGGGAGAGGGCGCCGGGGGATGGGCTGCCCCTGGCCAGGTCTGAGGCACTGACCCAGCTCAGGGCTGTCGGGGGCGGAGAGAGAAGCCCCTCCGCCTCTTCCCTGAAGCTTCTTATGGCTGGCCAAATCCTTCACAAGACAGGTTCGCTGGAGAAAATAATACCCAGCTTCAGAACACGTGTACAGGGGAGAAACCCGCGAAACTGAGTCTCTCAACACAATGGCAGAGATTCTCCTCCTATCTCCAGCTGCAGACAAAGGAGGATGTTGGGGGTGCGGTTTGGGCATGTGAGACTGGAGAAGACAATTGTCATGGAGAGGGACATGTAGACGATTGGATTGTCTGAACCGGTTCCCCTGCAGTGGGGTCAGGCCCGGAAGGGACAGCACGGAGGTGACCATGAAGGGGCCTCTCCGTGGTGTGGCTGGCCCCGGGGGGCCGCGCCTGGGGATGGGGATGGAGGGGGGGAAGTGGGATGGCCTGTGAGTTGGCAGCAGTGGTGGATGCAGATACTCAGAGGTCAGGGATCTCTCACTCTTTCCCTGCCTGTCTGTCTGTCTGTCTCTCACTCTCTCTCTCTCTCTCTCTCTCTTTCTCTCTCGGGGACCTGAGGAGAAGAGGTGGGCGAGCCCTGCCCGCCTCGCCTACCTGCCTTCCTCTCCCCTGGCCCCTTCTTTCTCCGGCTGCTTTGAGTGCCCTGTGGGCTTGGGTTCAACCCCTGAGGCCAAGGGCGCATGCGCCACCCGCCACCGCCGGGGCCTAGGGCGGGCCTCGGGGGTCCTCAGTGAAGGCCCCGCCCGCCCGCCAGGCCAGGCCAGTCCCAGCTGAAGAAGGAACGCCAACGCCCTGCTGGACTTGGCTTCAGCTGTTGTCTCCCTCCCATCCCCCACTTGCAATCAGCTGGCCGGCCGCTTCCCTTCTTTGGAAGCGGTGGTCTGGACCTGGTGGCCAAAGGCCGACTGGGGTGCCAGGTCAAGGCTCTGCCTCGGCCAGCTGCTTTTGCCCGGGCCTCATTTCTTCCTGGAAAGGCAAAACCACGGCCTCACCCCACGCCCGCACTTGTCGACTCCAGCCAGGTGGAGGAAAGGCTCTGTGGAATCCGAAGGGCCGAGACAGGCTTATGGCCAAGCAGTGAGTGAGGCCCCAGCAGGCCGCCGGCTTGGGGAGCCGCTGCCACACGGGCAGGCCCTTCCGGCGACCGGTCCCAGCATCCTCTCTGGAGTCGGGAGGGCCTGGCCTTCCTAGTGCCCAGGCCACGGCTCTGAGGAGAAATCCGCGTTGGAGGGCACGCGTGAGGCCCTCGGCCTGAGGGCGCTGGTGCCACGCCGGGGGCGACTGGAAGGCTGGCTGGGCTCGCCTGCTTTGTCCAAAGGAGGCTGGCCAACCAGCCCAACCGGCCACCTGGGCCAGGCCCCTTTCAAGTGGACAAGATCCGGGGGAAAGGGCCCTGGGGCCTGCCGCCAAGTCCCCTGGGGCGTGTGCTGGGCCCCCTCAAAGGAGGGAGCCACCTGGCAACCTGTGTGCCAGACCTTAGATCTGGCGGCCTGCCACACCCGGCTCCCTGCCCTGCCCACGCCTGCCTCCATCCACTCCACGGAGGACGATGGTGTTGGCAGTGCGAGCGGAGATAGTCGTTAGAGACTTCACTTGGAGTTGTAGTCCAAGAGCATCACAGAAGAGCACTGAGCTTGGGCTCGGCCATTTATCCGCTTTGTAACCTGGCTGAGTTTTCTAGCCACTGTACCCAGTCTCTTCATCTAGCAAATGGTGCAAAGAACAACATTGACTACGTCGGGATGCTTTCAGGGTCATGTGAGTTAAGATATGTTCCAGCACAGAGTTTACATTCAGGGTGCAGTCCTTGGCTCAGTAGAAGTGTTCGCTGCTGTTCTTATGATTTTCATTATTTCACGTCCTTATCTTCCTCGTGAGTTCCCTGTCAAACCAACCACGATCCACGGTGTCAGCAGTTTGATTCCAGGTCCCTGCTTCAAGGCCTGCAGAGGGAACCTCGTGCTCATAACCTCCTGTTTTTCTCCCAGTCTCTGGAGGGATGCATTGACCTCTAGCTTGTCTGCACTGAGGCACGGAATGGGGTCCCACACCCAACCCCGCGTCTCCTCCTTTTCATATCTGATGCTTTGGGAAGACTGCTTACTGTTCACTCGGTGGACTATACTCCCTGACATGAGCAACGCACGGGAGAGAGGCGGTAGGAAACACTGATCCATGTAGGGCTCTGAGTTGACCATAACACAGAGTACAGTTGATCAAGGGCCGAGGTAGGGTTCCTTAAGGCAAAGATCTGCCGAGATGAGGGTGTTCTGATGTGACGCCGCCTGAAAATAAAGCAAACACATAAAAGCATATGTAGTGGTCAAAGGGAAAGCACGCCACTAAAAGAATTGATCCCATGAAATACACTATTCTATTTGTTTATGTATCAAATGACTGATAGGAAAGAGCCAGGCGTAGAGATAGTAGACTTGATCAATGTCATAGAGAATTCTTTTAACAGTTGTTCATGCCTTGTGTTTTACATCATTGATTAGGGGAGTATTTTCGTCTTTTCCTTTCCTAGTGTCTCCATCTTTCTCAACTTTTCCAGGAGACATATTTACATTATCCTCTAAAATGTTAGGGAAATTTTAAAAAAGTTATGACACATTGGAAGTTGTTGATTTTGTATATGGGAGGAGCACTAGATTGCAAGTGAATTAGTGATCATTAGAGTTTTAGTTTGGTAAAAGACGGTAGTTGGAGTTGATACCAGGATGTTTGTAACCCAGTTTTTACTTCATTATTTGGTGTAGTTTTCCAAATGCCAGAGCCGGTCATTTTTAATGTAATAACTTGTCTCATTTTAGAATATGTGTTCTTGGAGAGGGTGATGCAGGTAAGTAGAAAATAATTTAATGTAGTGACTTGTTTTTCTCCAATGGATCTCTTATAAACCCAACAGCCATATAGCATTCTTTTGTCCAAATGACCTGATGGCACTTTCTTAACTTTTCTTGCTGTGACTCTAGCAATCTAGGGTCACACCACCTTCTCTCTCCTAGTCATGCTTTCAGTTGTAAGAGTGATATTGTCAATAGTACAGTGAGCAATTGGCACACACTCTACTCTTTTCTTACATGTATATATATGTATATGTGTGTGTGTCTATATTTCTCAACTGCGAACTTTGGTAACATAATTGTTAAGGTGTGAACTATTTGCAGTGCACTTAACAACTGATGGCTACACATGATTGTGTAGTGACATCACGGTTAAAACCCTTCTTTGCAACATGTGGCCCCTTTCAGTTTTATTTTCAAGGAAAGGGTTCAATGACTTTTTTCTTTTGGAAGAAGAAAGACTTGCATTTCCATCTTAGAAAATCGAGAACTGGTTTCTTGCCTTTTTCCTTTTTTTGTCTTCAGCTCCTCGTCCTACTGGTTACTAATTCACATGTCCAGTCACTTCAGATTCATGGTGCTAACCCTTTGCCTTGTTCAAGGCTCTGACTTTAATTATTCCATAATCCCTTCTGTGAAGGAGGTTTCTCTCCACGCTCATCTAGCGAGGAAGGAACCGACCCTCCTTTGTGTGAACTTGGAGACAGAGGCCAAGGTGAAGCCTCGGTGCCCCTCCACACCAGTGAGCTGCAGAAGGGCTGCAGAGTCCTGTGAATCTTTGGCTCCCCTCCTGGCTCCCTCCGGAGTTGGCATTGCCTGCACGGAGGAGCCCAGCTCCTTACAATCGAATTGGTGAAGTCTCCTGAAGCCGACTGAAGGATAAGACTGGCCGGAAAGGACATCAGCAAGCAGTGTGCTCCAAAAGTGGGTGGCAGAAACACTCAGAAGAAGAAAACCTTTCCGTTTCTCTTGTTTTCTCTTTATCTTCTCTCCCTTCCTTTTCCTTTCCTTAGATGGTACAGAGCCTGTCCACCCCCCATGGTGGCTGTTTTTCTCCTCAGAGCCCCAGGACAGAGCTGTATCTCTTAGTTGTAGGTCAACCCATGGGGGTTCTTTGCCTGGAGTCCCACGGCAGTTTATTCACATCTCTTTCATTCAAATGATTTCAGTAGTGTAATTTATCTGTTTAGGCATATCTGTCTTCCTTGCAGACCCCCAACATTTCAAGACCTTTGGGCACATAGTAGATGCTTAAGTACTTGAGTGAATCCGTGAAGATCTTTTGTTGAATACGATCTAAATAAATACAATACCTACTCAGCACACGAATGCAGGCACTTGAGAGAGAGTTTGGTGTCTGCTGAAGCAGGCTGTGGACCAGCTTAGGGGCTCAGTGCCAAAGTGACCCAATAGATTTAGACAAAATGAACGAGATAATTAACTTCAATTTTGCAATTCATGGAGAACAGGAGCAGGATATCTAGGTGTGAATCGGGACTTGATCATTCTTGTTGCATCTTTGGAAAATCCAGTCCTTTTTCTTTCTATGGAAACGTGACTGGCCAAGAGAGTGAACGGAGGACTGGCTTTTAGAAAGGCAATTTTGTCACAGGAAGTCCTGGAGGAAAATATATGGAAGGAGAGCTGCTAGAAACATGGCAGAGACGTTTTGTGTAGAAACCCTAAAATGTGGGTTTACATGCTGTCTGAAAGAGTTGTAACCCAACTTTTCTCCACTACAGATTTGAGCAGCTTTTAAATATCTAGGTATACAAAAGGATTAGAAAGGAAAATAGATCCAACTGAAAGGAATTTCGGATGGAACAATGAAATGATGCTGAAGTGAGCCAGCGCACTGAAAAGAGTTTCAGAAAGATCTGCAGTCTCTAAAGGCAGTGGGCAATGTATCCATCAGGTTTCAAGTAGAAAGGGAAATGGGAACAATTGTCTGTCATCTCATGTCCAGGAGATGACAAGCAACAGTCTCTCAGAGAAGAAAAAGATTTCTTTCCAACCGGTCGAACCAGCCACCTGGGCCAGGCCCCTTTCAAGTGGACGAGTTCCAGAGGAGAGAGCCCCGGGGCCTGCCGCCAAGTTTCCTGGGGCGTGTGCTGGGCCCCCTCAGAGGACCAGGCAGCCTGGCAGCCTGTGTGCCAGAGCTGAGATCTGGCGGCCTCCCACACCCGGTTCCCTGTCCTGCCCCGTCCTCCCGAGGGAGGCCGATGGTCCTGGCAGTGGCGAGTGGGGTGGGGCTGGCTGTGAAGCTTTCCTGGGATGCCCCGGGAGAGGGCGCCGGGGGATGGGCTGCCCCTGGCCAGGTCTGAGGCACTGACCCAGCTCAGGGCTGTCGGGGGCGGAGAGAGAAGCCCCTCCGCCTCTTCCCTGAAGCTTCTTATGGCTGGCCAAATCCTTCACAAGACAGGTTCGCTGGAGAAAATAATACCCAGCTTCAGAACACGTGTACAGGGGAGAAACCCGCGAAACTGAGTCTCTCAACACAATGGCAGAGATTCTCCTCCTATCTCCAGCTGCAGACAAAGGAGGATGTTGGGGGTGCGGTTTGGGCATGTGAGACTGGAGAAGACAATTGTCATGGAGAGGGACATGTAGACGATTGGATTGTCTGAACCGGTTCCCCTGCAGTGGGGTCAGGCCCGGAAGGGACAGCACGGAGGTGACCATGAAGGGGCCTCTCCGTGGTGTGGCTGGCCCCGGGGGGCCGCGCCTGGGGATGGGGATGGAGGGGGGGAAGTGGGATGGCCTGTGAGTTGGCAGCAGTGGTGGATGCAGATACTCAGAGGTCAGGGATCTCTCACTCTTTCCCTGCCTGTCTGTCTGTCTGTCTCTCACTCTCTCTCTCTCTCTCTCTCTCTCTCTTTCTCTCTCGGGGACCTGAGGAGAAGAGGTGGGCGAGCCCTGCCCGCCTCGCCTACCTGCCTTCCTCTCCCCTGGCCCCTTCTTTCTCCGGCTGCTTTGAGTGCCCTGTGGGCTTGGGTTCAACCCCTGAGGCCAAGGGCGCATGCGCCACCCGCCACCGCCGGGGCCTAGGGCGGGCCTCGGGGGTCCTCAGTGAAGGCCCCGCCCGCCCGCCAGGCCAGGCCAGTCCCAGCTGAAGAAGGAACGCCAACGCCCTGCTGGACTTGGCTTCAGCTGTTGTCTCCCTCCCATCCCCCACTTGCAATCAGCTGGCCGGCCGCTTCCCTTCTTTGGAAGCGGTGGTCTGGACCTGGTGGCCAAAGGCCGACTGGGGTGCCAGGTCAAGGCTCTGCCTCGGCCAGCTGCTTTTGCCCGGGCCTCATTTCTTCCTGGAAAGGCAAAACCACGGCCTCACCCCACGCCCGCACTTGTCGACTCCAGCCAGGTGGAGGAAAGGCTCTGTGGAATCCGAAGGGCCGAGACAGGCTTATGGCCAAGCAGTGAGTGAGGCCCCAGCAGGCCGCCGGCTTGGGGAGCCGCTGCCACACGGGCAGGCCCTTCCGGCGACGGGTCCCAGCATCATCTCTGGAGTCGGGAGGGCCTGGCCTTCCTAGTGCCCAGGCCACGGCTCTGAGGAGAAATCCGCGTTGGAGGGCACGCGTGAGGCCCTCGGCCTGAGGGCGCTGGTGCCACGCCGGGGGCGACTGGAAGGCTGGCTGGGCTCGCCTGCTTTGTCCAAAGGAGGCTGGCCAACCAGCCCAACCGGCCACCTGGGCCAGGCCCCTTTCAAGTGGACAAGATCCGGGGGAAAGGGCCCTGGGGCCTGCCGCCAAGTCCCCTGGGGCGTGTGCTGGGCCCCCTCAGAGGAGGGAGCCACCTGGCAACCTGTGTGCCAGACCTTAGATCTGGCGGCCTGCCACACCCGGCTCCCTGCCCTGCCCACGCCTGCCTCCATCCACTCCACGGAGGACGATGGTGTTGGCAGTGCGAGCGGAGATAGTCGTTAGAGACTTCACTTGGAGTTGTAGTCCAAGAGCATCACAGAGGAGCACTGAGCTTGGGCTCGGCCATTTATCCGCTTTGTAACCTGGCTGAGTTTTCTAGCCACTGTACCCAGTCTCTTCATCTAGCAAATGGTGCAAAGAACAACATTGACTACGTCGGGATGCTTTCAGGGTCATGTGAGTTAAGATATGTTCCAGCACAGAGTTTACATTCAGGGTGCAGTCCTTGGCTCAGTAGAAGTGTTCGCTGCTGTTCTTATGATTTTCATTATTTCACGTCCTTATCTTCCTCGTGAGTTCCCTGTCAAACCAACCACGATCCACGGTGTCAGCAGTTTGATTCCAGGTCCCTGCTTCAAGGCCTGCAGAGGGAACCTCGTGCTCATAACCTCCTGTTTTTCTCCCAGTCTCTGGAGGGATGCATTGACCTCTAGCTTGTCTGCACTGAGGCACGGAATGGGGTCCCACACCCAACCCCGCGTCTCCTCCTTTTCATATCTGATGCTTTGGGAAGACTGCTTACTGTTCACTCGGTGGACTATACTCCCTGACATGAGCAACGCACGGGAGAGAGGCGGTAGGAAACACTGATCCATGTAGGGCTCTGAGTTGACCATAACACAGAGTACAGTTGATCAAGGGCCGAGGTAGGGTTCCTTAAGGCAAAGATCTGCCGAGATGAGGGTGTTCTGATGTGACGCCGCCTGAAAATAAAGCAAACACATAAAAGCATATGTAGTGGTCAAAGGGAAAGCACGCCACTAAAAGAATTGATCCCATGAAATACACTATTCTATTTGTTTATGTATCAAATGACTGATAGGAAAGAGCCAGGCGTAGAGATAGTAGACTTGATCAATGTCATAGAGAATTCTTTTAACAGTTGTTCATGCCTTGTGTTTTACATCATTGATTAGGGGAGTATTTTCGTCTTTTCCTTTCCTAGTGTCTCCATCTTTCTCAACTTTTCCAGGAGACATATTTACATTATCCTCTAAAATGTTAGGGAAATTTTAAAAAAGTTATGACACATTGGAAGTTGTTGATTTTGTATATGGGAGGAGCACTAGATTGCAAGTGAATTAGTGATCATTAGAGTTTTAGTTTGGTAAAAGACGGTAGTTGGAGTTGATACCAGGATGTTTGTAACCCAGTTTTTACTTCATTATTTGGTGTAGTTTTCCAAATGCCAGAGCCGGTCATTTTTAATGTAATAACTTGTCTCATTTTAGAATATGTGTTCTTGGAGAGGGTGATGCAGGTAAGTAGAAAATAATTTAATGTAGTGACTTGTTTTTCTCCAATGGATCTCTTATAAACCCAACAGCCATATAGCATTCTTTTGTCCAAATGACCTGATGGCACTTTCTTAACTTTTCTTGCTGTGACTCTAGCAATCTAGGGTCACACCACCTTCTCTCTCCTAGTCATGCTTTCAGTTGTAAGAGTGATATTGTCAATAGTACAGTGAGCAATTGGCACACACTCTACTCTTTTCTTACATGTATATATATGTATATGTGTGTGTGTCTATATTTCTCAACTGCGAAGTTTGGTAACATAATTGTTAAGGTGTGAACTATTTGCAGTGCACTTAACAACTGATGGCTACACATGATTGTGTAGTGACATCACGGTTAAAACCCTTCTTTGCAACATGTGGCCCCTTTCAGTTTTATTTTCAAGGAAAGGGTTCAATGACTTTTTTCTTTTGGAAGAAGAAAGACTTGCATTTCCATCTTAGAAAATCGAGAACTGGTTTCTTGCCTTTTTCCTTTTTTTGTCTTCAGCTCCTCGTCCTACTGGTTACTAATTCACATGTCCAGTCACTTCAGATTCATGGTGCTAACCCTTTGCCTTGTTCAAGGCTCTGACTTTAATTATTCCATAATCCCTTCTGTGAAGGAGGTTTCTCTCCACGCTCATCTAGCGAGGAAGGAACCGACCCTCCTTTGTGTGAACTTGGAGACAGAGGCCAAGGTGAAGCCTCGGTGCCCCTCCACACCAGTGAGCTGCAGAAGGGCTGCAGAGTCCTGTGAATCTTTGGCTCCCCTCCTGGCTCCCTCCGGAGTTGGCATTGCCTGCACGGAGGAGCCCAGCTCCTTACAATCGAATTGGTGAAGTCTCCTGAAGCCGGCTGAAGGATAAGACTGGCCGGAAAGGACATCAGCAAGCAGTGTGCTCCAAAAGTGGGTGGCAGAAACACTCAGAAGAAGAAAACCTTTCCGTTTCTCTTGTTTTCTCTTTATCTTCTCTCCCTTCCTTTTCCTTTCCTTAGATGGTACAGAGCCTGTCCACCCCCCATGGTGGCTGTTTTTCTCCTCAGAGCCCCAGGACAGAGCTGTATCTCTTAGTTGTAGGTCAACCCATGGGGGTTCTTTGCCTGGAGTCCCACGGCAGTTTATTCACATCTCTTTCATTCAAATGATTTCAGTAGTGTAATTTATCTGTTTAGGCATATCTGTCTTCCTTGCAGACCCCCAACATTTCAAGACCTTTGGGCACATAGTAGATGCTTAAGTACTTGAGTGAATCCGTGAAGATCTTTTGTTGAATACGATCTAAATAAATACAATACCTACTCAGCACACGAATGCAGGCACTTGAGAGAGAGTTTGGTGTCTGCTGAAGCAGGCTGTGGACCAGCTTAGGGGCTCAGTGCCAAAGTGACCCAATAGATTTAGACAAAATGAACGAGATAATTAACTTCAATTTTGCAATTCATGGAGAACAGGAGCAGGATATCTAGGTGTGAATCGGGACTTGATCATTCTTGTTGCATCTTTGGAAAATCCAGTCCTTTTTCTTTCTATGGAAACGTGACTGGCCAAGAGAGTGAACGGAGGACTGGCTTTTAGAAAGGCAATTTTGTCACAGGAAGTCCTGGAGGAAAATATATGGAAGGAGAGCTGCTAGAAACATGGCAGAGACGTTTTGTGTAGAAACCCTAAAATGTGGGTTTACATGCTGTCTGAAAGAGTTGTAACCCAACTTTTCTCCACTACAGATTTGAGCAGCTTTTAAATATCTAGGTATACAAAAGGATTAGAAAGGAAAATAGATCCAACTGAAAGGAATTTCGGATGGAACAATGAAATGATGCTGAAGTGAGCCAGCGCACTGAAAAGAGTTTCAGAAAGATCTGCAGTCTCTAAAGGCAGTGGGCAATGTATCCATCAGGTTTCAAGTAGAAAGGGAAATGGGAACAATTGTCTGTCATCTCATGTCCAGGAGATGACAAGCAACAGTCTCTCAGAGAAGAAAAAGATTTCTTTCCAACCGGTCGAACCAGCCACCTGGGCCAGGCCCCTTTCAAGTGGACGAGTTCCAGAGGAGAGAGCCCCGGGGCCTGCCGCCAAGTTTCCTGGGGCGTGTGCTGGGCCCCCTCAGAGGACCAGGCAGCCTGGCAGCCTGTGTGCCAGAGCTGAGATCTGGCGGCCTCCCACACCCGGTTCCCTGTCCTGCCCCGTCCTCCCGAGGGAGGCCGATGGTCCTGGCAGTGGCGAGTGGGGTGGGGCTGGCTGTGAAGCTTTCCTGGGATGCCCCGGGAGAGGGCGCCGGGGGATGGGCTGCCCCTGGCCAGGTCTGAGGCACTGACCCAGCTCAGGGCTGTCGGGGGCGGAGAGAGAAGCCCCTCCGCCTCTTCCCTGAAGCTTCTTATGGCTGGCCAAATCCTTCACAAGACAGGTTCGCTGGAGAAAATAATACCCAGCTTCAGAACACGTGTACAGGGGAGAAACCCGCGAAACTGAGTCTCTCAACACAATGGCAGAGATTCTCCTCCTATCTCCAGCTGCAGACAAAGGAGGATGTTGGGGGTGCGGTTTGGGCATGTGAGACTGGAGAAGACAATTGTCATGGAGAGGGACATGTAGACGATTGGATTGTCTGAACCGGTTCCCCTGCAGTGGGGTCAGGCCCGGAAGGGACAGCACGGAGGTGACCATGAAGGGGCCTCTCCGTGGTGTGGCTGGCCCCGGGGGGCCGCGCCTGGGGATGGGGATGGAGGGGGGGAAGTGGGATGGCCTGTGAGTTGGCAGCAGTGGTGGATGCAGATACTCAGAGGTCAGGGATCTCTCACTCTTTCCCTGCCTGTCTGTCTGTCTGTCTCTCACTCTCTCTCTCTCTCTCTCTCTCTCTCTTTCTCTCTCGGGGACCTGAGGAGAAGAGGTGGGCGAGCCCTGCCCGCCTCGCCTACCTGCCTTCCTCTCCCCTGGCCCCTTCTTTCTCCGGCTGCTTTGAGTGCCCTGTGGGCTTGGGTTCAACCCCTGAGGCCAAGGGCGCATGCGCCACCCGCCACCGCCGGGGCCTAGGGCGGGCCTCGGGGGTCCTCAGTGAAGGCCCCGCCCGCCCGCCAGGCCAGGCCAGTCCCAGCTGAAGAAGGAACGCCAACGCCCTGCTGGACTTGGCTTCAGCTGTTGTCTCCCTCCCATCCCCCACTTGCAATCAGCTGGCCGGCCGCTTCCCTTCTTTGGAAGCGGTGGTCTGGACCTGGTGGCCAAAGGCCGACTGGGGTGCCAGGTCAAGGCTCTGCCTCGGCCAGCTGCTTTTGCCCGGGCCTCATTTCTTCCTGGAAAGGCAAAACCACGGCCTCACCCCACGCCCGCACTTGTCGACTCCAGCCAGGTGGAGGAAAGGCTCTGTGGAATCCGAAGGGCCGAGACAGGCTTATGGCCAAGCAGTGAGTGAGGCCCCAGCAGGCCGCCGGCTTGGGGAGCCGCTGCCACACGGGCAGGCCCTTCCGGCGACGGGTCCCAGCATCATCTCTGGAGTCGGGAGGGCCTGGCCTTCCTAGTGCCCAGGCCACGGCTCTGAGGAGAAATCCGCGTTGGAGGGCACGCGTGAGGCCCTCGGCCTGAGGGCGCTGGTGCCACGCCGGGGGCGACTGGAAGGCTGGCTGGGCTCGCCTGCTTTGTCCAAAGGAGGCTGGCCAACCAGCCCAACCGGCCACCTGGGCCAGGCCCCTTTCAAGTGGACAAGATCCGGGGGAAAGGGCCCTGGGGCCTGCCGCCAAGTCCCCTGGGGCGTGTGCTGGGCCCCCTCAGAGGAGGGAGCCACCTGGCAACCTGTGTGCCAGACCTTAGATCTGGCGGCCTGCCACACCCGGCTCCCTGCCCTGCCCACGCCTGCCTCCATCCACTCCACGGAGGACGATGGTGTTGGCAGTGCGAGCGGAGATAGTCGTTAGAGACTTCACTTGGAGTTGTAGTCCAAGAGCATCACAGAGGAGCACTGAGCTTGGGCTCGGCCATTTATCCGCTTTGTAACCTGGCTGAGTTTTCTAGCCACTGTACCCAGTCTCTTCATCTAGCAAATGGTGCAAAGAACAACATTGACTACGTCGGGATGCTTTCAGGGTCATGTGAGTTAAGATATGTTCCAGCACAGAGTTTACATTCAGGGTGCAGTCCTTGGCTCAGTAGAAGTGTTCGCTGCTGTTCTTATGATTTTCATTATTTCACGTCCTTATCTTCCTCGTGAGTTCCCTGTCAAACCAACCACGATCCACGGTGTCAGCAGTTTGATTCCAGGTCCCTGCTTCAAGGCCTGCAGAGGGAACCTCGTGCTCATAACCTCCTGTTTTTCTCCCAGTCTCTGGAGGGATGCATTGACCTCTAGCTTGTCTGCACTGAGGCACGGAATGGGGTCCCACACCCAACCCCGCGTCTCCTCCTTTTCATATCTGATGCTTTGGGAAGACTGCTTACTGTTCACTCGGTGGACTATACTCCCTGACATGAGCCACGCACGGGAGAGAGGCGGTAGGAAACACTGATCCATGTAGGGCTCTGAGTTGACCATAACACAGAGTACAGTTGATCAAGGGCCGAGGTAGGGTTCCTTAAGGCAAAGATCTGCCGAGATGAGGGTGTTCTGATGTGACGCCGCCTGAAAATAAAGCAAACACATAAAAGCATATGTAGTGGTCAAAGGGAAAGCACGCCACTAAAAGAATTGATCCCATGAAATACACTATTCTATTTGTTTATGTATCAAATGACTGATAGGAAAGAGCCAGGCGTAGAGATAGTAGACTTGATCAATGTCATAGAGAATTCTTTTAACAGTTGTTCATGCCTTGTGTTTTACATCATTGATTAGGGGAGTATTTTCGTCTTTTCCTTTCCTAGTGTCTCCATCTTTCTCAACTTTTCCAGGAGACATATTTACATTATCCTCTAAAATGTTAGGGAAATTTTAAAAAAGTTATGACACATTGGAAGTTGTTGATTTTGTATATGGGAGGAGCACTAGATTGCAAGTGAATTAGTGATCATTAGAGTTTTAGTTTGGTAAAAGACGGTAGTTGGAGTTGATACCAGGATGTTTGTAACCCAGTTTTTACTTCATTATTTGGTGTAGTTTTCCAAATGCCAGAGCCGGTCATTTTTAATGTAATAACTTGTCTCATTTTAGAATATGTGTTCTTGGAGAGGGTGATGCAGGTAAGTAGAAAATAATTTAATGTAGTGACTTGTTTTTCTCCAATGGATCTCTTATAAACCCAACAGCCATATAGCATTCTTTTGTCCAAATGACCTGATGGCACTTTCTTAACTTTTCTTGCTGTGACTCTAGCAATCTAGGGTCACACCACCTTCTCTCTCCTAGTCATGCTTTCAGTTGTAAGAGTGATATTGTCAATAGTACAGTGAGCAATTGGCACACACTCTACTCTTTTCTTACATGTATATATATGTATATGTGTGTGTGTCTATATTTCTCAACTGCGAACTTTGGTAACATAATTGTTAAGGTGTGAACTATTTGCAGTGCACTTAACAACTGATGGCTACACATGATTGTGTAGTGACATCACGGTTAAAACCCTTCTTTGCAACATGTGGCCCCTTTCAGTTTTATTTTCAAGGAAAGGGTTCAATGACTTTTTTCTTTTGGAAGAAGAAAGACTTGCATTTCCATCTTAGAAAATCGAGAACTGGTTTCTTGCCTTTTTCCTTTTTTTGTCTTCAGCTCCTCGTCCTACTGGTTACTAATTCACATGTCCAGTCACTTCAGATTCATGGTGCTAACCCTTTGCCTTGTTCAAGGCTCTGACTTTAATTATTCCATAATCCCTTCTGTGAAGGAGGTTTCTCTCCACGCTCATCTAGCGAGGAAGGAACCGACCCTCCTTTATGTGAACTTGGAGACAGAGGCCAAGGTGAAGCCTCGGTGCCCCTCCACACCAGTGAGCTGCAGAAGGGCTGCAGAGTCCTGTGAATCTTTGGCTCCCCTCCTGGCTCCCTCCGGAGTTGGCATTGCCTGCACGGAGGAGCCCAGCTCCTTACAATCGAATTGGTGAAGTCTCCTGAAGCCGGCTGAAGGATAAGACTGGCCGGAAAGGACATCAGCAAGCAGTGTGCTCCAAAAGTGGGTGGCAGAAACACTCAGAAGAAGAAAACCTTTCCGTTTCTCTTGTTTTCTCTTTATCTTCTCTCCCTTCCTTTTCCTTTCCTTAGATGGTACAGAGCCTGTCCACCCCCCATGGTGGCTGTTTTTCTCCTCAGAGCCCCAGGACAGAGCTGTATCTCTTAGTTGTAGGTCAACCCATGGGGGTTCTTTGCCTGGAGTCCCACGGCAGTTTATTCACATCTCTTTCATTCAAATGATTTCAGTAGTGTAATTTATCTGTTTAGGCATATCTGTCTTCCTTGCAGACCCCCAACATTTCAAGACCTTTGGGCACATAGTAGATGCTTAAGTACTTGAGTGAATCCGTGAAGATCTTTTGTTGAATACGATCTAAATAAATACAATACCTACTCAGCACACGAATGCAGGCACTTGAGAGAGAGTTTGGTGTCTGCTGAAGCAGGCTGTGGACCAGCTTAGGGGCTCAGTGCCAAAGTGACCCAATAGATTTAGACAAAATGAACGAGATAATTAACTTCAATTTTGCAATTCATGGAGAACAGGAGCAGGATATCTAGGTGTGAATCGGGACTTGATCATTCTTGTTGCATCTTTGGAAAATCCAGTCCTTTTTCTTTCTATGGAAACGTGACTGGCCAAGAGAGTGAACGGAGGACTGGCTTTTAGAAAGGCAATTTTGTCACAGGAAGTCCTGGAGGAAAATATATGGAAGGAGAGCTGCTAGAAACATGGCAGAGACGTTTTGTGTAGAAACCCTAAAATGTGGGTTTACATGCTGTCTGAAAGAGTTGTAACCCAACTTTTCTCCACTACAGATTTGAGCAGCTTTTAAATATCTAGGTATACAAAAGGATTAGAAAGGAAAATAGATCCAACTGAAAGGAATTTCGGATGGAACAATGAAATGATGCTGAAGTAAGCCAGCGCACTGAAAAGAGTTTCAGAAAGACCTGCAGTCTCTAAAGGCAGTGGGCAATGTATCCATCAGGTTTCAAGTAGAAAGGGAAATGGGAACAATTGTCTGTCATCTCATGTCCAGGAGATGACAAGCAACAGTCTCTCAGAGAAGAAAAAGATTTCTTTCCAACCGGTCGAACCAGCCACCTGGGCCAGGCCCCTTTCAAGTGGACGAGTTCCAGAGGAGAGAGCCCCGGGGCCTGCCGCCAAGTTTCCTGGGGCGTGTGCTGGGCCCCCTCAGAGGACCAGGCAGCCTGGCAGCCTGTGTGCCAGAGCTGAGATCTGGCGGCCTCCCACACCCGGTTCCCTGTCCTGCCCCGTCCTCCCGAGGGAGGCCGATGGTCCTGGCAGTGGCGAGTGGGGTGGGGCTGGCTGTGAAGCTTTCCTGGGATGCCCCGGGAGAGGGCGCCGGGGGATGGGCTGCCCCTGGCCAGGTCTGAGGCACTGACCCAGCTCAGGGCTGTCGGGGGCGGAGAGAGAAGCCCCTCCGCCTCTTCCCTGAAGCTTCTTATGGCTGGCCAAATCCTTCACAAGACAGGTTCGCTGGAGAAAATAATACCCAGCTTCAGAACACGTGTACAGGGGAGAAACCCGCGAAACTGAGTCTCTCAACACAATGGCAGAGATTCTCCTCCTATCTCCAGCTGCAGACAAAGGAGGATGTTGGGGGTGCGGTTTGGGCATGTGAGACTGGAGAAGACAATTGTCATGGAGAGGGACATGTAGACGATTGGATTGTCTGAACCGGTTCCCCTGCAGTGGGGTCAGGCCCGGAAGGGACAGCACGGAGGTGACCATGAAGGGGCCTCTCCGTGGTGTGGCTGGCCCCGGGGGGCCGCGCCTGGGGATGGGGATGGAGGGGGGGAAGTGGGATGGCCTGTGAGTTGGCAGCAGTGGTGGATGCAGATACTCAGAGGTCAGGGATCTCTCACTCTTTCCCTGCCTGTCTGTCTGTCTGTCTCTCACTCTCTCTCTCTCTCTCTCTCTCTTTCTCTCTCGGGGACCTGAGGAGAAGAGGTGGGCGAGCCCTGCCCGCCTCGCCTACCTGCCTTCCTCTCCCCTGGCCCCTTCTTTCTCCGGCTGCTTTGAGTGCCCTGTGGGCTTGGGTTCAACCCCTGAGGCCAAGGGCGCATGCGCCACCCGCCACCGCCGGGGCCTAGGGCGGGCCTCGGGGGTCCTCAGTGAAGGCCCCGCCCGCCCGCCAGGCCAGGCCAGTCCCAGCTGAAGAAGGAACGCCAACGCCCTGCTGGACTTGGCTTCAGCTGTTGTCTCCCTCCCATCCCCCACTTGCAATCAGCTGGCCGGCCGCTTCCCTTCTTTGGAAGCGGTGGTCTGGACCTGGTGGCCAAAGGCCGACTGGGGTGCCAGGTCAAGGCTCTGCCTCGGCCAGCTGCTTTTGCCCGGGCCTCATTTCTTCCTGGAAAGGCAAAACCACGGCCTCACCCCACGCCCGCACTTGTCGACTCCAGCCAGGTGGAGGAAAGGCTCTGTGGAATCCGAAGGGCCGAGACAGGCTTATGGCCAAGCAGTGAGTGAGGCCCCAGCAGGCCGCCGGCTTGGGGAGCCGCTGCCACACGGGCAGGCCCTTCCGGCGACCGGTCCCAGCATCATCTCTGGAGTCGGGAGGGCCTGGCCTTCCTAGTGCCCAGGCCACGGCTCTGAGGAGAAATCCGCGTTGGAGGGCACGCGTGAGGCCCTCGGCCTGAGGGCGCTGGTGCCACGCCGGGGGCGACTGGAAGGCTGGCTGGGCTCGCCTGCTTTGTCCAAAGGAGGCTGGCCAACCAGCCCAACCGGCCACCTGGGCCAGGCCCCTTTCAAGTGGACAAGATCCGGGGGAAAGGGCCCTGGGGCCTGCCGCCAAGTCCCCTGGGGCGTGTGCTGGGCCCCCTCAGAGGAGGGAGCCACCTGGCAACCTGTGTGCCAGACCTTAGATCTGGCGGCCTGCCACACCCGGCTCCCTGCCCTGCCCACGCCTGCCTCCATCCACTCCACGGAGGACGATGGTGTTGGCAGTGCGAGCGGAGATAGTCGTTAGAGACTTCACTTGGAGTTGTAGTCCAAGAGCATCACAGAGGAGCACTGAGCTTGGGCTCGGCCATTTATCCGCTTTGTAACCTGGCTGAGTTTTCTAGCCACTGTACCCAGTCTCTTCATCTAGCAAATGGTGCAAAGAACAACATTGACTACGTCGGGATGCTTTCAGGGTCATGTGAGTTAAGATATGTTCCAGCACAGAGTTTACATTCAGGGTGCAGTCCTTGGCTCAGTAGAAGTGTTCGCTGCTGTTCTTATGATTTTCATTATTTCACGTCCTTATCTTCCTCGTGAGTTCCCTGTCAAACCAACCACGATCCACGGTGTCAGCAGTTTGATTCCAGGTCCCTGCTTCAAGGCCTGCAGAGGGAACCTCGTGCTCATAACCTCCTGTTTTTCTCCCAGTCTCTGGAGGGATGCATTGACCTCTAGCTTGTCTGCACTGAGGCACGGAATGGGGTCCCACACCCAACCCCGCGTCTCCTCCTTTTCATATCTGATGCTTTGGGAAGACTGCTTACTGTTCACTCGGTGGACTATACTCCCTGACATGAGCCACGCACGGGAGAGAGGCGGTAGGAAACACTGATCCATGTAGGGCTCTGAGTTGACCATAACACAGAGTACAGTTGATCAAGGGCCGAGGTAGGGTTCCTTAAGGCAAAGATCTGCCGAGATGAGGGTGTTCTGATGTGACGCCGCCTGAAAATAAAGCAAACACATAAAAGCATATGTAGTGGTCAAAGGGAAAGCACGCCACTAAAAGAATTGATCCCATGAAATACACTATTCTATTTGTTTATGTATCAAATGACTGATAGGAAAGAGCCAGGCGTAGAGATAGTAGACTTGATCAATGTCATAGAGAATTCTTTTAACAGTTGTTCATGCCTTGTGTTTTACATCATTGATTAGGGGAGTATTTTCGTCTTTTCCTTTCCTAGTGTCTCCATCTTTCTCAACTTTTCCAGGAGACATATTTACATTATCCTCTAAAATGTTAGGGAAATTTTAAAAAAGTTATGACACATTGGAAGTTGTTGATTTTGTATATGGGAGGAGCACTAGATTGCAAGTGAATTAGTGATCATTAGAGTTTTAGTTTGGTAAAAGACGGTAGTTGGAGTTGATACCAGGATGTTTGTAACCCAGTTTTTACTTCATTATTTGGTGTAGTTTTCCAAATGCCAGAGCCGGTCATTTTTAATGTAATAACTTGTCTCATTTTAGAATATGTGTTCTTGGAGAGGGTGATGCAGGTAAGTAGAAAATAATTTAATGTAGTGACTTGTTTTTCTCCAATGGATCTCTTATAAACCCAACAGCCATATAGCATTCTTTTGTCCAAATGACCTGATGGCACTTTCTTAACTTTTCTTGCTGTGACTCTAGCAATCTAGGGTCACACCACCTTCTCTCTCCTAGTCATGCTTTCAGTTGTGAGAGTGATATTGTCAATAGTACAGTGAGCAATTGGCACACACTCTACTCTTTTCTTACATGTATATATATGTATATGTGTGTGTGTCTATATTTCTCAACTGCGAACTTTGGTAACATAATTGTTAAGGTGTGAACTATTTGCAGTGCACTTAACAACTGATGGCTACACATGATTGTGTAGTGACATCACGGTTAAAACCCTTCTTTGCAACATGTGGCCCCTTTCAGTTTTATTTTCAAGGAAAGGGTTCAATACTTTTTTCTTTTGGAAGAAGAAAGACTTGCATTTCCATCTTAGAAAATCGAGAACTGGTTTCTTGCCTTTTTCCTTTTTTTGTCTTCAGCTCCTCGTCCTACTGGTTACTAATTCACATGTCCAGTCACTTCAGATTCATGGTGCTAACCCTTTGCCTTGTTCAAGGCTCTGACTTTAATTATTCCATAATCCCTTCTGTGAAGGAGGTTTCTCTCCACGCTCATCTAGCGAGGAAGGAACCGACCCTCCTTTATGTGAACTTGGAGACAGAGGCCAAGGTGAAGCCTCGGTGCCCCTCCACACCAGTGAGCTGCAGAAGGGCTGCAGAGTCCTGTGAATCTTTGGCTCCCCTCCTGGCTCCCTCCGGAGTTGGCATTGCCTGCACGGAGGAGCCCAGCTCCTTACAATCGAATTGGTGAAGTCTCCTGAAGCCGGCTGAAGGATAAGACTGGCCGGAAAGGACATCAGCAAGCAGTGTGCTCCAAAAGTGGGTGGCAGAAACACTCAGAAGAAGAAAACCTTTCCGTTTCTCTTGTTTTCTCTTTATCTTCTCTCCCTTCCTTTTCCTTTCCTTAGATGGTACAGAGCCTGTCCACCCCCCATGGTGGCTGTTTTTCTCCTCAGAGCCCCAGGACAGAGCTGTATCTCTTAGTTGTAGGTCAACCCATGGGGGTTCTTTGCCTGGAGTCCCACGGCAGTTTATTCACATCTCTTTCATTCAAATGATTTCAGTAGTGTAATTTATCTGTTTAGGCATATCTGTCTTCCTTGCAGACCCCCAACATTTCAAGACCTTTGGGCACATAGTAGATGCTTAAGTACTTGAGGGAATCCGTGAAGATCTTTTGTTGAATACGATCTAAATAAATACAATACCTACTCAGCACACGAATGCAGGCACTTGAGAGAGAGTTTGGTGTCTGCTGAAGCAGGCTGTGGACCAGCTTAGGGGCTCAGTGCCAAAGTGACCCAATAGATTTAGACAAAATGAACGAGATACTTAACTTCAATTTTGCAATTCATGGAGAACAGGAGCAGGATATCTAGGTGTGAATCGGGACTTGATCATTCTTGTTGCATCTTTGGAAAATCCAGTCCTTTTTCTTTCTATGGAAACGTGACTGGCCAAGAGAGTGAACGGAGGACTGGCTTTTAGAAAGGCAATTTTGTCACAGGAAGTCCTGGAGGAAAATATATGGAAGGAGAGCTGCTAGAAACATGGCAGAGACGTTTTGTGTAGAAACCCTAAAATGTGGGTTTACATACTGTCTGAAAGAGTTGTAACCCAACTTTTCTCCACTACAGATTTGAGCAGCTTTTAAATATCTAGGTATACAAAAGGATTAGAAAGGAAAATAGATCCAACTGAAAGGAATTTCGGATGGAACAATGAAATGATGCTGAAGTGAGCCAGCGCACTGAAAAGAGTTTCAGAAAGACCTGCAGTCTCTAAAGGCAGTGGGCAATGTATCCATCAGGTTTCAAGTAGAAAGGGAAATGGGAACAATTGTCTGTCATCTCATGTCCAGGAGATGACAAGCAACAGTCTCTCAGAGAAGAAAAAGATTTCTTTCCAACCGGTCGAACCAGCCACCTGGGCCAGGCCCCTTTCAAGTGGACGAGTTCCAGAGGAGAGAGCCCCGGGGCCTGCCGCCAAGTTTCCTGGGGCGTGTGCTGGGCCCCCTCAGAGGACCAGGCAGCCTGGCAGCCTGTGTGCCAGAGCTGAGATCTGGCGGCCTCCCACACCCGGTTCCCTGTCCTGCCCCGTCCTCCCGAGGGAGGCCGATGGTCCTGGCAGTGGCGAGTGGGGTGGGGCTGGCTGTGAAGCTTTCCTGGGATGCCCCGGGAGAGGGCGCCGGGGGATGGGCTGCCCCTGGCCAGGTCTGAGGCACTGACCCAGCTCAGGGCTGTCGGGGGCGGAGAGAGAAGCCCCTCCGCCTCTTCCCTGAAGCTTCTTATGGCTGGCCAAATCCTTCACAAGACAGGTTCGCTGGAGAAAATAATACCCAGCTTCAGAACACGTGTACAGGGGAGAAACCCGCGAAACTGAGTCTCTCAACACAATGGCAGAGATTCTCCTCCTATCTCCAGCTGCAGACAAAGGAGGATGTTGGGGGTGCGGTTTGGGCATGTGAGACTGGAGAAGACAATTGTCATGGAGAGGGACATGTAGACGATTGGATTGTCTGAACCGGTTCCCCTGCAGTGGGGTCAGGCCCGGAAGGGACAGCACGGAGGTGACCATGAAGGGGCCTCTCCGTGGTGTGGCTGGCCCCGGGGGGCCGCGCCTGGGGATGGGGATGGAGGGGGGGAAGTGGGATGGCCTGTGAGTTGGCAGCAGTGGTGGATGCAGATACTCAGAGGTCAGGGATCTCTCACTCTTTCCCTGCCTGTCTGTCTGTCTGTCTCTCACTCTCTCTCTCTCTCTCTCTCTCTCTCTTTCTCTCTCGGGGACCTGAGGAGAAGAGGTGGGCGAGCCCTGCCCGCCTCGCCTACCTGCCTTCCTCTCCCCTGGCCCCTTCTTTCTCCGGCTGCTTTGAGTGCCCTGTGGGCTTGGGTTCAACCCCTGAGGCCAAGGGCGCATGCGCCACCCGCCACCGCCGGGGCCTAGGGCGGGCCTCGGGGGTCCTCAGTGAAGGCCCCGCCCGCCCGCCAGGCCAGGCCAGTCCCAGCTGAAGAAGGAACGCCAACGCCCTGCTGGACTTGGCTTCAGCTGTTGTCTCCCTCCCATCCCCCACTTGCAATCAGCTGGCCGGCCGCTTCCCTTCTTTGGAAGCGGTGGTCTGGACCTGGTGGCCAAAGGCCGACTGGGGTGCCAGGTCAAGGCTCTGCCTCGGCCAGCTGCTTTTGCCCGGGCCTCATTTCTTCCTGGAAAGGCAAAACCACGGCCTCACCCCACGCCCGCACTTGTCGACTCCAGCCAGGTGGAGGAAAGGCTCTGTGGAATCCGAAGGGCCGAGACAGGCTTATGGCCAAGCAGTGAGTGAGGCCCCAGCAGGCCGCCGGCTTGGGGAGCCGCTGCCACACGGGCAGGCCCTTCCGGCGACGGGTCCCAGCATCATCTCTGGAGTCGGGAGGGCCTGGCCTTCCTAGTGCCCAGGCCACGGCTCTGAGGAGAAATCCGCGTTGGAGGGCACGCGTGAGGCCCTCGGCCTGAGGGCGCTGGTGCCACGCCGGGGGCGACTGGAAGGCTGGCTGGGCTCGCCTGCTTTGTCCAAAGGAGGCTGGCCAACCAGCCCAACCGGCCACCTGGGCCAGGCCCCTTTCAAGTGGACAAGATCCGGGGGAAAGGGCCCTGGGGCCTGCCGCCAAGTCCCCTGGGGCGTGTGCTGGGCCCCCTCAGAGGAGGGAGCCACCTGGCAACCTGTGTGCCAGACCTTAGATCTGGCGGCCTGCCACACCCGGCTCCCTGCCCTGCCCACGCCTGCCTCCATCCACTCCACGGAGGACGATGGTGTTGGCAGTGCGAGCGGAGATAGTCGTTAGAGACTTCACTTGGAGTTGTAGTCCAAGAGCATCACAGAAGAGCACTGAGCTTGGGCTCGGCCATTTATCCGCTTTGTAACCTGGCTGAGTTTTCTAGCCACTGTACCCAGTCTCTTCATCTAGCAAATGGTGCAAAGAACAACATTGACTACGTCGGGATGCTTTCAGGGTCATGTGAGTTAAGATATGTTCCAGCACAGAGTTTACATTCAGGGTGCAGTCCTTGGCTCAGTAGAAGTGTTCGCTGCTGTTCTTATGATTTTCATTATTTCACGTCCTTATCTTCCTCGTGAGTTCCCTGTCAAACCAACCACGATCCACGGTGTCAGCAGTTTGATTCCAGGTCCCTGCTTCAAGGCCTGCAGAGGGAACCTCGTGCTCATAACCTCCTGTTTTTCTCCCAGTCTCTGGAGGGATGCATTGACCTCTAGCTTGTCTGCACTGAGGCACGGAATGGGGTCCCACACCCAACCCCGCGTCTCCTCCTTTTCATATCTGATGCTTTGGGAAGACTGCTTACTGTTCACTCGGTGGACTATACTCCCTGACATGAGCAACGCACGGGAGAGAGGCGGTAGGAAACACTGATCCATGTAGGGCTCTGAGTTGACCATAACACAGAGTACAGTTGATCAAGGGCCGAGGTAGGGTTCCTTAAGGCAAAGATCTGCCGAGATGAGGGTGTTCTGATGTGACGCCGCCTGAAAATAAAGCAAACACATAAAAGCATATGTAGTGGTCAAAGGGAAAGCACGCCACTAAAAGAATTGATCCCATGAAATACACTATTCTATTTGTTTATGTATCAAATGACTGATAGGAAAGAGCCAGGCGTAGAGATAGTAGACTTGATCAATGTCATAGAGAATTCTTTTAACAGTTGTTCATGCCTTGTGTTTTACATCATTGATTAGGGGAGTATTTTCGTCTTTTCCTTTCCTAGTGTCTCCATCTTTCTCAACTTTTCCAGGAGACATATTTACATTATCCTCTAAAATGTTAGGGAAATTTTAAAAAAGTTATGACACATTGGAAGTTGTTGATTTTGTATATGGGAGGAGCACTAGATTGCAAGTGAATTAGTGATCATTAGAGTTTTAGTTTGGTAAAAGACGGTAGTTGGAGTTGATACCAGGATGTTTGTAACCCAGTTTTTACTTCATTATTTGGTGTAGTTTTCCAAATGCCAGAGCCGGTCATTTTTAATGTAATAACTTGTCTCATTTTAGAATATGTGTTCTTGGAGAGGGTGATGCAGGTAAGTAGAAAATAATTTAATGTAGTGACTTGTTTTTCTCCAATGGATCTCTTATAAACCCAACAGCCATATAGCATTCTTTTGTCCAAATGACCTGATGGCACTTTCTTAACTTTTCTTGCTGTGACTCTAGCAATCTAGGGTCACACCACCTTCTCTCTCCTAGTCATGCTTTCAGTTGTAAGAGTGATATTGTCAATAGTACAGTGAGCAATTGGCACACACTCTACTCTTTTCTTACATGTATATATATGTATATGTGTGTGTGTCTATATTTCTCAACTGCGAACTTTGGTAACATAATTGTTAAGGTGTGAACTATTTGCAGTGCACTTAACAACTGATGGCTACACATGATTGTGTAGTGACATCACGGTTAAAACCCTTCTTTGCAACATGTGGCCCCTTTCAGTTTTATTTTCAAGGAAAGGGTTCAATGACTT
The DNA here is from genome assembly GCF_020826845.1 of Diceros bicornis minor. Taxonomy (NCBI): domain Eukaryota; kingdom Metazoa; phylum Chordata; class Mammalia; order Perissodactyla; family Rhinocerotidae; genus Diceros; species Diceros bicornis. The sequence continues at coordinate 528,023 of NW_026691076.1, forward strand.
TTTTCTTTTGGAAGAAGAAAGACTTGCATTTCCATCTTAGAAAATCGAGAACTGGTTTCTTGCCTTTTTCCTTTTTTTGTCTTCAGCTCCTCGTCCTACTGGTTACTAATTCACATGTCCAGTCACTTCAGATTCATGGTGCTAACCCTTTGCCTTGTTCAAGGCTCTGACTTTAATTATTCCATAATCCCTTCTGTGAAGGAGGTTTCTCTCCACGCTCATCTAGCGAGGAAGGAACCGACCCTCCTTTATGTGAACTTGGAGACAGAGGCCAAGGTGAAGCCTCGGTGCCCCTCCACACCAGTGAGCTGCAGAAGGGCTGCAGAGTCCTGTGAATCTTTGGCTCCCCTCCTGGCTCCCTCCGGAGTTGGCATTGCCTGCACGGAGGAGCCCAGCTCCTTACAATCGAATTGGTGAAGTCTCCTGAAGCCGGCTGAAGGATAAGACTGGCCGGAAAGGACATCAGCAAGCAGTGTGCTCCAAAAGTGGGTGGCAGAAACACTCAGAAGAAGAAAACCTTTCCGTTTCTCTTGTTTTCTCTTTATCTTCTCTCCCTTCCTTTTCCTTTCCTTAGATGGTACAGAGCCTGTCCACCCCCCATGGTGGCTGTTTTTCTCCTCAGAGCCCCAGGACAGAGCTGTATCTCTTAGTTGTAGGTCAACCCATGGGGGTTCTTTGCCTGGAGTCCCACGGCAGTTTATTCACATCTCTTTCATTCAAATGATTTCAGTAGTGTAATTTATCTGTTTAGGCATATCTGTCTTCCTTGCAGACCCCCAACATTTCAAGACCTTTGGGCACATAGTAGATGCTTAAGTACTTGAGGGAATCCGTGAAGATCTTTTGTTGAATACGATCTAAATAAATACAATACCTACTCAGCACACGAATGCAGGCACTTGAGAGAGAGTTTGGTGTCTGCTGAAGCAGGCTGTGGACCAGCTTAGGGGCTCAGTGCCAAAGTGACCCAATAGATTTAGACAAAATGAACGAGATAATTAACTTCAATTTTGCAATTCATGGAGAACAGGAGCAGGATATCTAGGTGTGAATCGGGACTTGATCATTCTTGTTGCATCTTTGGAAAATCCAGTCCTTTTTCTTTCTATGGAAACGTGACTGGCCAAGAGAGTGAACGGAGGACTGGCTTTTAGAAAGGCAATTTTGTCACAGGAAGTCCTGGAGGAAAATATATGGAAGGAGAGCTGCTAGAAACATGGCAGAGACGTTTTGTGTAGAAACCCTAAAATGTGGGTTTACATGCTGTCTGAAAGAGTTGTAACCCAACTTTTCTCCACTACAGATTTGAGCAGCTTTTAAATATCTAGGTATACAAAAGGATTAGAAAGGAAAATAGATCCAACTGAAAGGAATTTCGGATGGAACAATGAAATGATGCTGAAGTGAGCCAGCGCACTGAAAAGAGTTTCAGAAAGATCTGCAGTCTCTAAAGGCAGTGGGCAATGTATCCATCAGGTTTCAAGTAGAAAGGGAAATGGGAACAATTGTCTGTCATCTCATGTCCAGGAGATGACAAGCAACAGTCTCTCAGAGAAGAAAAAGATTTCTTTCCAACCGGTCGAACCAGCCACCTGGGCCAGGCCCCTTTCAAGTGGACGAGTTCCAGAGGAGAGAGCCCCGGGGCCTGCCGCCAAGTTTCCTGGGGCGTGTGCTGGGCCCCCTCAGAGGACCAGGCAGCCTGGCAGCCTGTGTGCCAGAGCTGAGATCTGGCGGCCTCCCACACCCGGTTCCCTGTCCTGCCCCGTCCTCCCGAGGGAGGCCGATGGTCCTGGCAGTGGCGAGTGGGGTGGGGCTGGCTGTGAAGCTTTCCTGGGATGCCCCGGGAGAGGGCGCCGGGGGATGGGCTGCCCCTGGCCAGGTCTGAGGCACTGACCCAGCTCAGGGCTGTCGGGGGCGGAGAGAGAAGCCCCTCCGCCTCTTCCCTGAAGCTTCTTATGGCTGGCCAAATCCTTCACAAGACAGGTTCGCTGGAGAAAATAATACCCAGCTTCAGAACACGTGTACAGGGGAGAAACCCGCGAAACTGAGTCTCTCAACACAATGGCAGAGATTCTCCTCCTATCTCCAGCTGCAGACAAAGGAGGATGTTGGGGGTGCGGTTTGGGCATGTGAGACTGGAGAAGACAATTGTCATGGAGAGGGACATGTAGACGATTGGATTGTCTGAACCGGTTCCCCTGCAGTGGGGTCAGGCCCGGAAGGGACAGCACGGAGGTGACCATGAAGGGGCCTCTCCGTGGTGTGGCTGGCCCCGGGGGGCCGCGCCTGGGGATGGGGATGGAGGGGGGGAAGTGGGATGGCCTGTGAGTTGGCAGCAGTGGTGGATGCAGATACTCAGAGGTCAGGGATCTCTCACTCTTTCCCTGCCTGTCTGTCTGTCTGTCTCTCACTCTCTCTCTCTCTCTCTCTCTCTTTCTCTCTCGGGGACCTGAGGAGAAGAGGTGGGCGAGCCCTGCCCGCCTCGCCTACCTGCCTTCCTCTCCCCTGGCCCCTTCTTTCTCCGGCTGCTTTGAGTGCCCTGTGGGCTTGGGTTCAACCCCTGAGGCCAAGGGCGCATGCGCCACCCGCCACCGCCGGGGCCTAGGGCGGGCCTCGGGGGTCCTCAGTGGAGGCCCCGCCCGCCCGCCAGGCCAGGCCAGTCCCAGCTGAAGAAGGAACGCCAACGCCCTGCTGGACTTGGCTTCAGCTGTTGTCTCCCTCCCATCCCCCACTTGCAATCAGCTGGCCGGCCGCTTCCCTTCTTTGGAAGCGGTGGTCTGGACCTGGTGGCCAAAGGCCGACTGGGGTGCCAGGTCAAGGCTCTGCCTCGGCCAGCTGCTTTTGCCCGGGCCTCATTTCTTCCTGGAAAGGCAAAACCACGGCCTCACCCCACGCCCGCACTTGTCGACTCCAGCCAGGTGGAGGAAAGGCTCTGTGGAATCCGAAGGGCCGAGACAGGCTTATGGCCAAGCAGTGAGTGAGGCCCCAGCAGGCCGCCGGCTTGGGGAGCCGCTGCCACACGGGCAGGCCCTTCCGGCGACGGGTCCCAGCATCATCTCTGGAGTCGGGAGGGCCTGGCCTTCCTAGTGCCCAGGCCACGGCTCTGAGGAGAAATCCGCGTTGGAGGGCACGCGTGAGGCCCTCGGCCTGAGGGCGCTGGTGCCACGCCGGGGGCGACTGGAAGGCTGGCTGGGCTCGCCTGCTTTGTCCAAAGGAGGCTGGCCAACCAGCCCAACCGGCCACCTGGGCCAGGCCCCTTTCAAGTGGACAAGATCCGGGGGAAAGGGCCCTGGGGCCTGCCGCCAAGTCCCCTGGGGCGTGTGCTGGGCCCCCTCAGAGGAGGGAGCCACCTGGCAACCTGTGTGCCAGACCTTAGATCTGGCGGCCTGCCACACCCGGCTCCCTGCCCTGCCCACGCCTGCCTCCATCCACTCCACGGAGGACGATGGTGTTGGCAGTGCGAGCGGAGATAGTCGTTAGAGACTTCACTTGGAGTTGTAGTCCAAGAGCATCACAGAGGAGCACTGAGCTTGGGCTCGGCCATTTATCCGCTTTGTAACCTGGCTGAGTTTTCTAGCCACTGTACCCAGTCTCTTCATCTAGCAAATGGTGCAAAGAACAACATTGACTACGTCGGGATGCTTTCAGGGTCATGTGAGTTAAGATATGTTCCAGCACAGAGTTTACATTCAGGGTGCAGTCCTTGGCTCAGTAGAAGTGTTCGCTGCTGTTCTTATGATTTTCATTATTTCACGTCCTTATCTTCCTCGTGAGTTCCCTGTCAAACCAACCACGATCCACGGTGTCAGCAGTTTGATTCCAGGTCCCTGCTTCAAGGCCTGCAGAGGGAACCTCGTGCTCATAACCTCCTGTTTTTCTCCCAGTCTCTGGAGGGATGCATTGACCTCTAGCTTGTCTGCACTGAGGCACGGAATGGGGTCCCACACCCAACCCCGCGTCTCCTCCTTTTCATATCTGATGCTTTGGGAAGACTGCTTACTGTTCACTCGGTGGACTATACTCCCTGACATGAGCAACGCACGGGAGAGAGGCGGTAGGAAACACTGATCCATGTAGGGCTCTGAGTTGACCATAACACAGAGTACAGTTGATCAAGGGCCGAGGTAGGGTTCCTTAAGGCAAAGATCTGCCGAGATGAGGGTGTTCTGATGTGACGCCGCCTGAAAATAAAGCAAACACATAAAAGCATATGTAGTGGTCAAAGGGAAAGCACGCCACTAAAAGAATTGATCCCATGAAATACACTATTCTATTTGTTTATGTATCAAATGACTGATAGGAAAGAGCCAGGCGTAGAGATAGTAGACTTGATCAATGTCATAGAGAATTCTTTTAACAGTTGTTCATGCCTTGTGTTTTACATCATTGATTAGGGGAGTATTTTCATCTTTTCCTTTCCTAGTGTCTCCATCTTTCTCAACTTTTCCAGGAGACATATTTACATTATCCTCTAAAATGTTAGGGAAATTTTAAAAAAGTTATGACACATTGGAAGTTGTTGATTTTGTATATGGGAGGAGCACTAGATTGCAAGTGAATTAGTGATCATTAGAGTTTTAGTTTGGTAAAAGACGGTAGTTGGAGTTGATACCAGGATGTTTGTAACCCAGTTTTTACTTCATTATTTGGTGTAGTTTTCCAAATGCCAGAGCCGGTCATTTTTAATGTAATAACTTGTCTCATTTTAGAATATGTGTTCTTGGAGAGGGTGATGCAGGTAAGTAGAAAATAATTTAATGTAGTGACTTGTTTTTCTCCAATGGATCTCTTATAAACCCAACAGTCATATAGCATTCTTTTGTCCAAATGACCTGATGGCACTTTCTTAACTTTTCTTGCTGTGACTCTAGCAATCTAGGGTCACACCACCTTCTCTCTCCTAGTCATGCTTTCAGTTGTAAGAGTGATATTGTCAATAGTACAGTGAGCAATTGGCACACACTCTACTCTTTTCTTACATGTATATATATGTATATGTGTGTGTGTCTATATTTCTCAACTGCGAACTTTGGTAACATAATTGTTAAGGTGTGAACTATTTGCAGTGCACTTAACAACTGATGGCTACACATGATTGTGTAGTGACATCACGGTTAAAACCCTTCTTTGCAACATGTGGCCCCTTTCAGTTTTATTTTCAAGGAAAGGGTTCAATGACTTTTTTCTTTTGGAAGAAGAAAGACTTGCATTTCCATCTTAGAAAATCGAGAACTGGTTTCTTGCCTTTTTCCTTTTTTTGTCTTCAGCTCCTCGTCCTACTGGTTACTAATTCACATGTCCAGTCACTTCAGATTCATGGTGCTAACCCTTTGCCTTGTTCAAGGCTCTGACTTTAATTATTCCATAATCCCTTCTGTGAAGGAGGTTTCTCTCCACGCTCATCTAGCGAGGAAGGAACCGACCCTCCTTTGTGTGAACTTGGAGACAGAGGCCAAGGTGAAGCCTCGGTGCCCCTCCACACCAGTGAGCTGCAGAAGGGCTGCAGAGTCCTGTGAATCTTTGGCTCCCCTCCTGGCTCCCTCCGGAGTTGGCATTGCCTGCACGGAGGAGCCCAGCTCCTTACAATCGAATTGGTGAAGTCTCCTGAAGCCGGCTGAAGGATAAGACTGGCCGGAAAGGACATCAGCAAGCAGTGTGCTCCAAAAGTGGGTGGCAGAAACACTCAGAAGAAGAAAACCTTTCCGTTTCTCTTGTTTTCTCTTTATCTTCTCTCCCTTCCTTTTCCTTTCCTTAGATGGTACAGAGCCTGTCCACCCCCCATGGTGGCTGTTTTTCTCCTCAGAGCCCCAGGACAGAGCTGTATCTCTTAGTTGTAGGTCAACCCATGGGGGTTCTTTGCCTGGAGTCCCACGGCAGTTTATTCACATCTCTTTCATTCAAATGATTTCAGTAGTGTAATTTATCTGTTTAGGCATATCTGTCTTCCTTGCAGACCCCCAACATTTCAAGACCTTTGGGCACATAGTAGATGCTTAAGTACTTGAGGGAATCCGTGAAGATCTTTTGTTGAATACGATCTAAATAAATACAATACCTACTCAGCACACGAATGCAGGCACTTGAGAGAGAGTTTGGTGTCTGCTGAAGCAGGCTGTGGACCAGCTTAGGGGCTCAGTGCCAAAGTGACCCAATAGATTTAGACAAAATGAACGAGATAATTAACTTCAATTTTGCAATTCATGGAGAACAGGAGCAGGATATCTAGGTGTGAATCGGGACTTGATCATTCTTGTTGCATCTTTGGAAAATCCAGTCCTTTTTCTTTCTATGGAAACGTGACTGGCCAAGAGAGTGAACGGAGGACTGGCTTTTAGAAAGGCAATTTTGTCACAGGAAGTCCTGGAGGAAAATATATGGAAGGAGAGCTGCTAGAAACATGGCAGAGACGTTTTGTGTAGAAACCCTAAAATGTGGGTTTACATGCTGTCTGAAAGAGTTGTAACCCAACTTTTCTCCACTACAGATTTGAGCAGCTTTTAAATATCTAGGTATACAAAAGGATTAGAAAGGAAAATAGATCCAACTGAAAGGAATTTCGGATGGAACAATGAAATGATGCTGAAGTGAGCCAGCGCACTGAAAAGAGTTTCAGAAAGATCTGCAGTCTCTAAAGGCAGTGGGCAATGTATCCATCAGGTTTCAAGTAGAAAGGGAAATGGGAACAATTGTCTGTCATCTCATGTCCAGGAGATGACAAGCAACAGTCTCTCAGAGAAGAAAAAGATTTCTTTCCAACCGGTCGAACCAGCCACCTGGGCCAGGCCCCTTTCAAGTGGACGAGTTCCAGAGGAGAGAGCCCCGGGGCCTGCCGCCAAGTTTCCTGGGGCGTGTGCTGGGCCCCCTCAGAGGACCAGGCAGCCTGGCAGCCTGTGTGCCAGAGCTGAGATCTGGCGGCCTCCCACACCCGGTTCCCTGTCCTGCCCCGTCCTCCCGAGGGAGGCCGATGGTCCTGGCAGTGGCGAGTGGGGTGGGGCTGGCTGTGAAGCTTTCCTGGGATGCCCCGGGAGAGGGCGCCGGGGGATGGGCTGCCCCTGGCCAGGTCTGAGGCACTGACCCAGCTCAGGGCTGTCGGGGGCGGAGAGAGAAGCCCCTCCGCCTCTTCCCTGAAGCTTCTTATGGCTGGCCAAATCCTTCACAAGACAGGTTCGCTGGAGAAAATAATACCCAGCTTCAGAACACGTGTACAGGGGAGAAACCCGCGAAACTGAGTCTCTCAACACAATGGCAGAGATTCTCCTCCTATCTCCAGCTGCAGACAAAGGAGGATGTTGGGGGTGCGGTTTGGGCATGTGAGACTGGAGAAGACAATTGTCATGGAGAGGGACATGTAGACGATTGGATTGTCTGAACCGGTTCCCCTGCAGTGGGGTCAGGCCCGGAAGGGACAGCACGGAGGTGACCATGAAGGGGCCTCTCCGTGGTGTGGCTGGCCCCGGGGGGCCGCGCCTGGGGATGGGGATGGAGGGGGGGAAGTGGGATGGCCTGTGAGTTGGCAGCAGTGGTGGATGCAGATACTCAGAGGTCAGGGATCTCTCACTCTTTCCCTGCCTGTCTGTCTGTCTGTCTCTCACTCTCTCTCTCTCTCTCTCTCTCTTTCTCTCTCGGGGACCTGAGGAGAAGAGGTGGGCGAGCCCTGCCCGCCTCGCCTACCTGCCTTCCTCTCCCCTGGCCCCTTCTTTCTCCGGCTGCTTTGAGTGCCCTGTGGGCTTGGGTTCAACCCCTGAGGCCAAGGGCGCATGCGCCACCCGCCACCGCCGGGGCCTAGGGCGGGCCTCGGGGGTCCTCAGTGAAGGCCCCGCCCGCCCGCCAGGCCAGGCCAGTCCCAGCTGAAGAAGGAACGCCAACGCCCTGCTGGACTTGGCTTCAGCTGTTGTCTCCCTCCCATCCCCCACTTGCAATCAGCTGGCCGGCCGCTTCCCTTCTTTGGAAGCGGTGGTCTGGACCTGGTGGCCAAAGGCCGACTGGGGTGCCAGGTCAAGGCTCTGCCTCGGCCAGCTGCTTTTGCCCGGGCCTCATTTCTTCCTGGAAAGGCAAAACCACGGCCTCACCCCACGCCCGCACTTGTCGACTCCAGCCAGGTGGAGGAAAGGCTCTGTGGAATCCGAAGGGCCGAGACAGGCTTATGGCCAAGCAGTGAGTGAGGCCCCAGCAGGCCGCCGGCTTGGGGAGCCGCTGCCACACGGGCAGGCCCTTCCGGCGACGGGTCCCAGCATCATCTCTGGAGTCGGGAGGGCCTGGCCTTCCTAGTGCCCAGGCCACGGCTCTGAGGAGAAATCCGCGTTGGAGGGCACGCGTGAGGCCCTCGGCCTGAGGGCGCTGGTGCCACGCCGGGGGCGACTGGAAGGCTGGCTGGGCTCGCCTGCTTTGTCCAAAGGAGGCTGGCCAACCAGCCCAACCGGCCACCTGGGCCAGGCCCCTTTCAAGTGGACAAGATCCGGGGGAAAGGGCCCTGGGGCCTGCCGCCAAGTCCCCTGGGGCGTGTGCTGGGCCCCCTCAGAGGAGGGAGCCACCTGGCAACCTGTGTGCCAGACCTTAGATCTGGCGGCCTGCCACACCCGGCTCCCTGCCCTGCCCACGCCTGCCTCCATCCACTCCACGGAGGACGATGGTGTTGGCAGTGCGAGCGGAGATAGTCGTTAGAGACTTCACTTGGAGTTGTAGTCCAAGAGCATCACAGAGGAGCACTGAGCTTGGGCTCGGCCATTTATCCGCTTTGTAACCTGGCTGAGTTTTCTAGCCACTGTACCCAGTCTCTTCATCTAGCAAATGGTGCAAAGAACAACATTGACTACGTCGGGATGCTTTCAGGGTCATGTGAGTTAAGATATGTTCCAGCACAGAGTTTACATTCAGGGTGCAGTCCTTGGCTCAGTAGAAGTGTTCGCTGCTGTTCTTATGATTTTCATTATTTCACGTCCTTATCTTCCTCGTGAGTTCCCTGTCAAACCAACCACGATCCACGGTGTCAGCAGTTTGATTCCAGGTCCCTGCTTCAAGGCCTGCAGAGGGAACCTCGTGCTCATAACCTCCTGTTTTTCTCCCAGTCTCTGGAGGGATGCATTGACCTCTAGCTTGTCTGCACTGAGGCACGGAATGGGGTCCCACACCCAACCCCGCGTCTCCTCCTTTTCATATCTGATGCTTTGGGAAGACTGCTTACTGTTCACTCGGTGGACTATACTCCCTGACATGAGCCACGCACGGGAGAGAGGCGGTAGGAAACACTGATCCATGTAGGGCTCTGAGTTGACCATAACACAGAGTACAGTTGATCAAGGGCCGAGGTAGGGTTCCTTAAGGCAAAGATCTGCCGAGATGAGGGTGTTCTGATGTGACGCCGCCTGAAAATAAAGCAAACACATAAAAGCATATGTAGTGGTCAAAGGGAAAGCACGCCACTAAAAGAATTGATCCCATGAAATACACTATTCTATTTGTTTATGTATCAAATGACTGATAGGAAAGAGCCAGGCGTAGAGATAGTAGACTTGATCAATGTCATAGAGAATTCTTTTAACAGTTGTTCATGCCTTGTGTTTTACATCATTGATTAGGGGAGTATTTTCGTCTTTTCCTTTCCTAGTGTCTCCATCTTTCTCAACTTTTCCAGGAGACATATTTACATTATCCTCTAAAATGTTAGGGAAATTTTAAAAAAGTTATGACACATTGGAAGTTGTTGATTTTGTATATGGGAGGAGCACTAGATTGCAAGTGAATTAGTGATCATTAGAGTTTTAGTTTGGTAAAAGACGGTAGTTGGAGTTGATACCAGGATGTTTGTAACCCAGTTTTTACTTCATTATTTGGTGTAGTTTTCCAAATGCCAGAGCCGGTCATTTTTAATGTAATAACTTGTCTCATTTTAGAATATGTGTTCTTGGAGAGGGTGATGCAGGTAAGTAGAAAATAATTTAATGTAGTGACTTGTTTTTCTCCAATGGATCTCTTATAAACCCAACAGTCATATAGCATTCTTTTGTCCAAATGACCTGATGGCACTTTCTTAACTTTTCTTGCTGTGACTCTAGCAATCTAGGGTCACACCACCTTCTCTCTCCTAGTCATGCTTTCAGTTGTAAGAGTGATATTGTCAATAGTACAGTGAGCAATTGGCACACACTCTACTCTTTTCTTACATGTATATATATGTATATGTGTGTGTGTCTATATTTCTCAACTGCGAACTTTGGTAACATAATTGTTAAGGTGTGAACTATTTGCAGTGCACTTAACAACTGATGGCTACACATGATTGTGTAGTGACATCACGGTTAAAACCCTTCTTTGCAACATGTGGCCCCTTTCAGTTTTATTTTCAAGGAAAGGGTTCAATGACTTTTTTCTTTTGGAAGAAGAAAGACTTGCATTTCCATCTTAGAAAATCGAGAACTGGTTTCTTGCCTTTTTCCTTTTTTTGTCTTCAGCTCCTCGTCCTACTGGTTACTAATTCACATGTCCAGTCACTTCAGATTCATGGTGCTAACCCTTTGCCTTGTTCAAGGCTCTGACTTTAATTATTCCATAATCCCTTCTGTGAAGGAGGTTTCTCTCCACGCTCATCTAGCGAGGAAGGAACCGACCCTCCTTTGTGTGAACTTGGAGACAGAGGCCAAGGTGAAGCCTCGGTGCCCCTCCACACCAGTGAGCTGCAGAAGGGCTGCAGAGTCCTGTGAATCTTTGGCTCCCCTCCTGGCTCCCTCCGGAGTTGGCATTGCCTGCACGGAGGAGCCCAGCTCCTTACAATCGAATTGGTGAAGTCTCCTGAAGCCGGCTGAAGGATAAGACTGGCCGGAAAGGACATCAGCAAGCAGTGTGCTCCAAAAGTGGGTGGCAGAAACACTCAGAAGAAGAAAACCTTTCCGTTTCTCTTGTTTTCTCTTTATCTTCTCTCCCTTCCTTTTCCTTTCCTTAGATGGTACAGAGCCTGTCCACCCCCCATGGTGGCTGTTTTTCTCCTCAGAGCCCCAGGACAGAGCTGTATCTCTTAGTTGTAGGTCAACCCATGGGGGTTCTTTGCCTGGAGTCCCACGGCAGTTTATTCACATCTCTTTCATTCAAATGATTTCAGTAGTGTAATTTATCTGTTTAGGCATATCTGTCTTCCTTGCAGACCCCCAACATTTCAAGACCTTTGGGCACATAGTAGATGCTTAAGTACTTGAGGGAATCCGTGAAGATCTTTTGTTGAATACGATCTAAATAAATACAATACCTACTCAGCACACGAATGCAGGCACTTGAGAGAGAGTTTGGTGTCTGCTGAAGCAGGCTGTGGACCAGCTTAGGGGCTCAGTGCCAAAGTGACCCAATAGATTTAGACAAAATGAACGAGATAATTAACTTCAATTTTGCAATTCATGGAGAACAGGAGCAGGATATCTAGGTGTGAATCGGGACTTGATCATTCTTGTTGCATCTTTGGAAAATCCAGTCCTTTTTCTTTCTATGGAAACGTGACTGGCCAAGAGAGTGAACGGAGGACTGGCTTTTAGAAAGGCAATTTTGTCACAGGAAGTCCTGGAGGAAAATATATGGAAGGAGAGCTGCTAGAAACATGGCAGAGACGTTTTGTGTAGAAACCCTAAAATGTGGGTTTACATGCTGTCTGAAAGAGTTGTAACCCAACTTTTCTCCACTACAGATTTGAGCAGCTTTTAAATATCTAGGTATACAAAAGGATTAGAAAGGAAAATAGATCCAACTGAAAGGAATTTCGGATGGAACAATGAAATGATGCTGAAGTGAGCCAGCGCACTGAAAAGAGTTTCAGAAAGATCTGCAGTCTCTAAAGGCAGTGGGCAATGTATCCATCAGGTTTCAAGTAGAAAGGGAAATGGGAACAATTGTCTGTCATCTCATGTCCAGGAGATGACAAGCAACAGTCTCTCAGAGAAGAAAAAGATTTCTTTCCAACCGGTCGAACCAGCCACCTGGGCCAGGCCCCTTTCAAGTGGACGAGTTCCAGAGGAGAGAGCCCCGGGGCCTGCCGCCAAGTTTCCTGGGGCGTGTGCTGGGCCCCCTCAGAGGACCAGGCAGCCTGGCAGCCTGTGTGCCAGAGCTGAGATCTGGCGGCCTCCCACACCCGGTTCCCTGTCCTGCCCCGTCCTCCCGAGGGAGGCCGATGGTCCTGGCAGTGGCGAGTGGGGTGGGGCTGGCTGTGAAGCTTTCCTGGGATGCCCCGGGAGAGGGCGCCGGGGGATGGGCTGCCCCTGGCCAGGTCTGAGGCACTGACCCAGCTCAGGGCTGTCGGGGGCGGAGAGAGAAGCCCCTCCGCCTCTTCCCTGAAGCTTCTTATGGCTGGCCAAATCCTTCACAAGACAGGTTCGCTGGAGAAAATAATACCCAGCTTCAGAACACGTGTACAGGGGAGAAACCCGCGAAACTGAGTCTCTCAACACAATGGCAGAGATTCTCCTCCTATCTCCAGCTGCAGACAAAGGAGGATGTTGGGGGTGCGGTTTGGGCATGTGAGACTGGAGAAGACAATTGTCATGGAGAGGGACATGTAGACGATTGGATTGTCTGAACCGGTTCCCCTGCAGTGGGGTCAGGCCCGGAAGGGACAGCACGGAGGTGACCATGAAGGGGCCTCTCCGTGGTGTGGCTGGCCCCGGGGGGCCGCGCCTGGGGATGGGGATGGAGGGGGGGAAGTGGGATGGCCTGTGAGTTGGCAGCAGTGGTGGATGCAGATACTCAGAGGTCAGGGATCTCTCACTCTTTCCCTGCCTGTCTGTCTGTCTGTCTCTCACTCTCTCTCTCTCTCTCTCTCTCTTTCTCTCTCGGGGACCTGAGGAGAAGAGGTGGGCGAGCCCTGCCCGCCTCGCCTACCTGCCTTCCTCTCCCCTGGCCCCTTCTTTCTCCGGCTGCTTTGAGTGCCCTGTGGGCTTGGGTTCAACCCCTGAGGCCAAGGGCGCATGCGCCACCCGCCACCGCCGGGGCCTAGGGCGGGCCTCGGGGGTCCTCAGTGGAGGCCCCGCCCGCCCGCCAGGCCAGGCCAGTCCCAGCTGAAGAAGGAACGCCAACGCCCTGCTGGACTTGGCTTCAGCTGTTGTCTCCCTCCCATCCCCCACTTGCAATCAGCTGGCCGGCCGCTTCCCTTCTTTGGAAGCGGTGGTCTGGACCTGGTGGCCAAAGGCCGACTGGGGTGCCAGGTCAAGGCTCTGCCTCGGCCAGCTGCTTTTGCCCGGGCCTCATTTCTTCCTGGAAAGGCAAAACCACGGCCTCACCCCACGCCCGCACTTGTCGACTCCAGCCAGGTGGAGGAAAGGCTCTGTGGAATCCGAAGGGCCGAGACAGGCTTATGGCCAAGCAGTGAGTGAGGCCCCAGCAGGCCGCCGGCTTGGGGAGCCGCTGCCACACGGGCAGGCCCTTCCGGCGACGGGTCCCAGCATCATCTCTGGAGTCGGGAGGGCCTGGCCTTCCTAGTGCCCAGGCCACGGCTCTGAGGAGAAATCCGCGTTGGAGGGCACGCGTGAGGCCCTCGGCCTGAGGGCGCTGGTGCCACGCCGGGGGCGACTGGAAGGCTGGCTGGGCTCGCCTGCTTTGTCCAAAGGAGGCTGGCCAACCAGCCCAACCGGCCACCTGGGCCAGGCCCCTTTCAAGTGGACAAGATCCGGGGGAAAGGGCCCTGGGGCCTGCCGCCAAGTCCCCTGGGGCGTGTGCTGGGCCCCCTCAGAGGAGGGAGCCACCTGGCAACCTGTGTGCCAGACCTTAGATCTGGCGGCCTGCCACACCCGGCTCCCTGCCCTGCCCACGCCTGCCTCCATCCACTCCACGGAGGACGATGGTGTTGGCAGTGCGAGCGGAGATAGTCGTTAGAGACTTCACTTGGAGTTGTAGTCCAAGAGCATCACAGAGGAGCACTGAGCTTGGGCTCGGCCATTTATCCGCTTTGTAACCTGGCTGAGTTTTCTAGCCACTGTACCCAGTCTCTTCATCTAGCAAATGGTGCAAAGAACAACATTGACTACGTCGGGATGCTTTCAGGGTCATGTGAGTTAAGATATGTTCCAGCACAGAGTTTACATTCAGGGTGCAGTCCTTGGCTCAGTAGAAGTGTTCGCTGCTGTTCTTATGATTTTCATTATTTCACGTCCTTATCTTCCTCGTGAGTTCCCTGTCAAACCAACCACGATCCACGGTGTCAGCAGTTTGATTCCAGGTCCCTGCTTCAAGGCCTGCAGAGGGAACCTCGTGCTCATAACCTCCTGTTTTTCTCCCAGTCTCTGGAGGGATGCATTGACCTCTAGCTTGTCTGCACTGAGGCACGGAATGGGGTCCCACACCCAACCCCGCGTCTCCTCCTTTTCATATCTGATGCTTTGGGAAGACTGCTTACTGTTCACTCGGTGGACTATACTCCCTGACATGAGCAACGCACGGGAGAGAGGCGGTAGGAAACACTGATCCATGTAGGGCTCTGAGTTGACCATAACACAGAGTACAGTTGATCAAGGGCCGAGGTAGGGTTCCTTAAGGCAAAGATCTGCCGAGATGAGGGTGTTCTGATGTGACGCCGCCTGAAAATAAAGCAAACACATAAAAGCATATGTAGTGGTCAAAGGGAAAGCACGCCACTAAAAGAATTGATCCCATGAAATACACTATTCTATTTGTTTATGTATCAAATGACTGATAGGAAAGAGCCAGGCGTAGAGATAGTAGACTTGATCAATGTCATAGAGAATTCTTTTAACAGTTGTTCATGCCTTGTGTTTTACATCATTGATTAGGGGAGTATTTTCATCTTTTCCTTTCCTAGTGTCTCCATCTTTCTCAACTTTTCCAGGAGACATATTTACATTATCCTCTAAAATGTTAGGGAAATTTTAAAAAAGTTATGACACATTGGAAGTTGTTGATTTTGTATATGGGAGGAGCACTAGATTGCAAGTGAATTAGTGATCATTAGAGTTTTAGTTTGGTAAAAGACGGTAGTTGGAGTTGATACCAGGATGTTTGTAACCCAGTTTTTACTTCATTATTTGGTGTAGTTTTCCAAATGCCAGAGCCGGTCATTTTTAATGTAATAACTTGTCTCATTTTAGAATATGTGTTCTTGGAGAGGGTGATGCAGGTAAGTAGAAAATAATTTAATGTAGTGACTTGTTTTTCTCCAATGGATCTCTTATAAACCCAACAGTCATATAGCATTCTTTTGTCCAAATGACCTGATGGCACTTTCTTAACTTTTCTTGCTGTGACTCTAGCAATCTAGGGTCACACCACCTTCTCTCTCCTAGTCATGCTTTCAGTTGTAAGAGTGATATTGTCAATAGTACAGTGAGCAATTGGCACACACTCTACTCTTTTCTTACATGTATATATATGTATATGTGTGTGTGTCTATATTTCTCAACTGCGAACTTTGGTAACATAATTGTTAAGGTGTGAACTATTTGCAGTGCACTTAACAACTGATGGCTACACATGATTGTGTAGTGACATCACGGTTAAAACCCTTCTTTGCAACATGTGGCCCCTTTCAGTTTTATTTTCAAGGAAAGGGTTCAATGACTTTTTTCTTTTGGAAGAAGAAAGACTTGCATTTCCATCTTAGAAAATCGAGAACTGGTTTCTTGCCTTTTTCCTTTTTTTGTCTTCAGCTCCTCGTCCTACTGGTTACTAATTCACATGTCCAGTCACTTCAGATTCATGGTGCTAACCCTTTGCCTTGTTCAAGGCTCTGACTTTAATTATTCCATAATCCCTTCTGTGAAGGAGGTTTCTCTCCACGCTCATCTAGCGAGGAAGGAACCGACCCTCCTTTGTGTGAACTTGGAGACAGAGGCCAAGGTGAAGCCTCGGTGCCCCTCCACACCAGTGAGCTGCAGAAGGGCTGCAGAGTCCTGTGAATCTTTGGCTCCCCTCCTGGCTCCCTCCGGAGTTGGCATTGCCTGCACGGAGGAGCCCAGCTCCTTACAATCGAATTGGTGAAGTCTCCTGAAGCCGGCTGAAGGATAAGACTGGCCGGAAAGGACATCAGCAAGCAGTGTGCTCCAAAAGTGGGTGGCAGAAACACTCAGAAGAAGAAAACCTTTCCGTTTCTCTTGTTTTCTCTTTATCTTCTCTCCCTTCCTTTTCCTTTCCTTAGATGGTACAGAGCCTGTCCACCCCCCATGGTGGCTGTTTTTCTCCTCAGAGCCCCAGGACAGAGCTGTATCTCTTAGTTGTAGGTCAACCCATGGGGGTTCTTTGCCTGGAGTCCCACGGCAGTTTATTCACATCTCTTTCATTCAAATGATTTCAGTAGTGTAATTTATCTGTTTAGGCATATCTGTCTTCCTTGCAGACCCCCAACATTTCAAGACCTTTGGGCACATAGTAGATGCTTAAGTACTTGAGGGAATCCGTGAAGATCTTTTGTTGAATACGATCTAAATAAATACAATACCTACTCAGCACACGAATGCAGGCACTTGAGAGAGAGTTTGGTGTCTGCTGAAGCAGGCTGTGGACCAGCTTAGGGGCTCAGTGCCAAAGTGACCCAATAGATTTAGACAAAATGAACGAGATAATTAACTTCAATTTTGCAATTCATGGAGAACAGGAGCAGGATATCTAGGTGTGAATCGGGACTTGATCATTCTTGTTGCATCTTTGGAAAATCCAGTCCTTTTTCTTTCTATGGAAACGTGACTGGCCAAGAGAGTGAACGGAGGACTGGCTTTTAGAAAGGCAATTTTGTCACAGGAAGTCCTGGAGGAAAATATATGGAAGGAGAGCTGCTAGAAACATGGCAGAGACGTTTTGTGTAGAAACCCTAAAATGTGGGTTTACATGCTGTCTGAAAGAGTTGTAACCCAACTTTTCTCCACTACAGATTTGAGCAGCTTTTAAATATCTAGGTATACAAAAGGATTAGAAAGGAAAATAGATCCAACTGAAAGGAATTTCGGATGGAACAATGAAATGATGCTGAAGTGAGCCAGCGCACTGAAAAGAGTTTCAGAAAGATCTGCAGTCTCTAAAGGCAGTGGGCAATGTATCCATCAGGTTTCAAGTAGAAAGGGAAATGGGAACAATTGTCTGTCATCTCATGTCCAGGAGATGACAAGCAACAGTCTCTCAGAGAAGAAAAAGATTTCTTTCCAACCGGTCGAACCAGCCACCTGGGCCAGGCCCCTTTCAAGTGGACGAGTTCCAGAGGAGAGAGCCCCGGGGCCTGCCGCCAAGTTTCCTGGGGCGTGTGCTGGGCCCCCTCAGAGGACCAGGCAGCCTGGCAGCCTGTGTGCCAGAGCTGAGATCTGGCGGCCTCCCACACCCGGTTCCCTGTCCTGCCCCGTCCTCCCGAGGGAGGCCGATGGTCCTGGCAGTGGCGAGTGGGGTGGGGCTGGCTGTGAAGCTTTCCTGGGATGCCCCGGGAGAGGGCGCCGGGGGATGGGCTGCCCCTGGCCAGGTCTGAGGCACTGACCCAGCTCAGGGCTGTCGGGGGCGGAGAGAGAAGCCCCTCCGCCTCTTCCCTGAAGCTTCTTATGGCTGGCCAAATCCTTCACAAGACAGGTTCGCTGGAGAAAATAATACCCAGCTTCAGAACACGTGTACAGGGGAGAAACCCGCGAAACTGAGTCTCTCAACACAATGGCAGAGATTCTCCTCCTATCTCCAGCTGCAGACAAAGGAGGATGTTGGGGGTGCGGTTTGGGCATGTGAGACTGGAGAAGACAATTGTCATGGAGAGGGACATGTAGACGATTGGATTGTCTGAACCGGTTCCCCTGCAGTGGGGTCAGGCCCGGAAGGGACAGCACGGAGGTGACCATGAAGGGGCCTCTCCGTGGTGTGGCTGGCCCCGGGGGCCGCGCCTGGGGATGGGGATGGAGGGGGGGAAGTGGGATGGCCTGTGAGTTGGCAGCAGTGGTGGATGCAGATACTCAGAGGTCAGGGATCTCTCACTCTTTCCCTGCCTGTCTGTCTGTCTGTCTCTCACTCTCTCTCTCTCTCTCTCTCTCTTTCTCTCTCGGGGACCTGAGGAGAAGAGGTGGGCGAGCCCTGCCCGCCTCGCCTACCTGCCTTCCTCTCCCCTGGCCCCTTCTTTCTCCGGCTGCTTTGAGTGCCCTGTGGGCTTGGGTTCAACCCCTGAGGCCAAGGGCGCATGCGCCACCCGCCACCGCCGGGGCCTAGGGCGGGCCTCGGGGGTCCTCAGTGGAGGCCCCGCCCGCCCGCCAGGCCAGGCCAGTCCCAGCTGAAGAAGGAACGCCAACGCCCTGCTGGACTTGGCTTCAGCTGTTGTCTCCCTCCCATCCCCCACTTGCAATCAGCTGGCCGGCCGCTTCCCTTCTTTGGAAGCGGTGGTCTGGACCTGGTGGCCAAAGGCCGACTGGGGTGCCAGGTCAAGGCTCTGCCTCGGCCAGCTGCTTTTGCCCGGGCCTCATTTCTTCCTGGAAAGGCAAAACCACGGCCTCACCCCACGCCCGCACTTGTCGACTCCAGCCAGGTGGAGGAAAGGCTCTGTGGAATCCGAAGGGCCGAGACAGGCTTATGGCCAAGCAGTGAGTGAGGCCCCAGCAGGCCGCCGGCTTGGGGAGCCGCTGCCACACGGGCAGGCCCTTCCGGCGACGGGTCCCAGCATCATCTCTGGAGTCGGGAGGGCCTGGCCTTCCTAGTGCCCAGGCCACGGCTCTGAGGAGAAATCCGCGTTGGAGGGCACGCGTGAGGCCCTCGGCCTGAGGGCGCTGGTGCCACGCCGGGGGCGACTGGAAGGCTGGCTGGGCTCGCCTGCTTTGTCCAAAGGAGGCTGGCCAACCAGCCCAACCGGCCACCTGGGCCAGGCCCCTTTCAAGTGGACAAGATCCGGGGGAAAGGGCCCTGGGGCCTGCCGCCAAGTCCCCTGGGGCGTGTGCTGGGCCCCCTCAGAGGAGGGAGCCACCTGGCAACCTGTGTGCCAGACCTTAGATCTGGCGGCCTGCCACACCCGGCTCCCTGCCCTGCCCACGCCTGCCTCCATCCACTCCACGGAGGACGATGGTGTTGGCAGTGCGAGCGGAGATAGTCGTTAGAGACTTCACTTGGAGTTGTAGTCCAAGAGCATCACAGAGGAGCACTGAGCTTGGGCTCGGCCATTTATCCGCTTTGTAACCTGGCTGAGTTTTCTAGCCACTGTACCCAGTCTCTTCATCTAGCAAATGGTGCAAAGAACAACATTGACTACGTCGGGATGCTTTCAGGGTCATGTGAGTTAAGATATGTTCCAGCACAGAGTTTACATTCAGGGTGCAGTCCTTGGCTCAGTAGAAGTGTTCGCTGCTGTTCTTATGATTTTCATTATTTCACGTCCTTATCTTCCTCGTGAGTTCCCTGTCAAACCAACCACGATCCACGGTGTCAGCAGTTTGATTCCAGGTCCCTGCTTCAAGGCCTGCAGAGGGAACCTCGTGCTCATAACCTCCTGTTTTTCTCCCAGTCTCTGGAGGGATGCATTGACCTCTAGCTTGTCTGCACTGAGGCACGGAATGGGGTCCCACACCCAACCCCGCGTCTCCTCCTTTTCATATCTGATGCTTTGGGAAGACTGCTTACTGTTCACTCGGTGGACTATACTCCCTGACATGAGCCACGCACGGGAGAGAGGCGGTAGGAAACACTGATCCATGTAGGGCTCTGAGTTGACCATAACACAGAGTACAGTTGATCAAGGGCCGAGGTAGGGTTCCTTAAGGCAAAGATCTGCCGAGATGAGGGTGTTCTGATGTGACGCCGCCTGAAAATAAAGCAAACACATAAAAGCATATGTAGTGGTCAAAGGGAAAGCACGCCACTAAAAGAATTGATCCCATGAAATACACTATTCTATTTGTTTATGTATCAAATGACTGATAGGAAAGAGCCAGGCGTAGAGATAGTAGACTTGATCAATGTCATAGAGAATTCTTTTAACAGTTGTTCATGCCTTGTGTTTTACATCATTGATTAGGGGAGTATTTTCGTCTTTTCCTTTCCTAGTGTCTCCATCTTTCTCAACTTTTCCAGGAGACATATTTACATTATCCTCTAAAATGTTAGGGAAATTTTAAAAAAGTTATGACACATTGGAAGTTGTTGATTTTGTATATGGGAGGAGCACTAGATTGCAAGTGAATTAGTGATCATTAGAGTTTTAGTTTGGTAAAAGACGGTAGTTGGAGTTGATACCAGGATGTTTGTAACCCAGTTTTTACTTCATTATTTGGTGTAGTTTTCCAAATGCCAGAGCCGGTCATTTTTAATGTAATAACTTGTCTCATTTTAGAATATGTGTTCTTGGAGAGGGTGATGCAGGTAAGTAGAAAATAATTTAATGTAGTGACTTGTTTTTCTCCAATGGATCTCTTATAAACCCAACAGCCATATAGCATTCTTTTGTCCAAATGACCTGATGGCACTTTCTTAACTTTTCTTGCTGTGACTCTAGCAATCTAGGGTCACACCACCTTCTCTCTCCTAGTCATGCTTTCAGTTGTGAGAGTGATATTGTCAATAGTACAGTGAGCAATTGGCACACACTCTACTCTTTTCTTACATGTATATATATGTATATGTGTGTGTGTCTATATTTCTCAACTGCGAACTTTGGTAACATAATTGTTAAGGTGTGAACTATTTGCAGTGCACTTAACAACTGATGGCTACACATGATTGTGTAGTGACATCACGGTTAAAACCCTTCTTTGCAACATGTGGCCCCTTTCAGTTTTATTTTCAAGGAAAGGGTTCAATGACTTTTTTCTTTTGGAAGAAGAAAGACTTGCATTTCCATCTTAGAAAATCGAGAACTGGTTTCTTGCCTTTTTTCTTTTTTTGTCTTCAGCTCCTCGTCCTACTGGTTACTAATTCACATGTCCAGTCACTTCAGATTCATGGTGCTAACCCTTTGCCTTGTTCAAGGCTCTGACTTTAATTATTCCATAATCCCTTCTGTGAAGGAGGTTTCTCTCCACGCTCATCTAGCGAGGAAGGAACCGACCCTCCTTTATGTGAACTTGGAGACAGAGGCCAAGGTGAAGCCTCGGTGCCCCTCCACACCAGTGAGCTGCAGAAGGGCTGCAGAGTCCTGTGAATCTTTGGCTCCCCTCCTGGCTCCCTCCGGAGTTGGCATTGCCTGCACGGAGGAGCCCAGCTCCTTACAATCGAATTGGTGAAGTCTCCTGAAGCCGGCTGAAGGATAAGACTGGCCGGAAAGGACATCAGCAAGCAGTGTGCTCCAAAAGTGGGTGGCAGAAACACTCAGAAGAAGAAAACCTTTCCGTTTCTCTTGTTTTCTCTTTATCTTCTCTCCCTTCCTTTTCCTTTCCTTAGATGGTACAGAGCCTGTCCACCCCCCATGGTGGCTGTTTTTCTCCTCAGAGCCCCAGGACAGAGCTGTATCTCTTAGTTGTAGGTCAACCCATGGGGGTTCTTTGCCTGGAGTCCCACGGCAGTTTATTCACATCTCTTTCATTCAAATGATTTCAGTAGTGTAATTTATCTGTTTAGGCATATCTGTCTTCCTTGCAGACCCCCAACATTTCAAGACCTTTGGGCACATAGTAGATGCTTAAGTACTTGAGGGAATCCGTGAAGATCTTTTGTTGAATACGATCTAAATAAATACAATACCTACTCAGCACACGAATGCAGGCACTTGAGAGAGAGTTTGGTGTCTGCTGAAGCAGGCTGTGGACCAGCTTAGGGGCTCAGTGCCAAAGTGACCCAATAGATTTAGACAAAATGAACGAGATAATTAACTTCAATTTTGCAATTCATGGAGAACAGGAGCAGGATATCTAGGTGTGAATCGGGACTTGATCATTCTTGTTGCATCTTTGGAAAATCCAGTCCTTTTTCTTTCTATGGAAACGTGACTGGCCAAGAGAGTGAACGGAGGACTGGCTTTTAGAAAGGCAATTTTGTCACAGGAAGTCCTGGAGGAAAATATATGGAAGGAGAGCTGCTAGAAACATGGCAGAGACGTTTTGTGTAGAAACCCTAAAATGTGGGTTTACATGCTGTCTGAAAGAGTTGTAACCCAACTTTTCTCCACTACAGATTTGAGCAGCTTTTAAATATCTAGGTATACAAAAGGATTAGAAAGGAAAATAGATCCAACTGAAAGGAATTTCGGATGGAACAATGAAATGATGCTGAAGTGAGCCAGCGCACTGAAAAGAGTTTCAGAAAGATCTGCAGTCTCTAAAGGCAGTGGGCAATGTATCCATCAGGTTTCAAGTAGAAAGGGAAATGGGAACAATTGTCTGTCATCTCATGTCCAGGAGATGACAAGCAACAGTCTCTCAGAGAAGAAAAAGATTTCTTTCCAACCGGTCGAACCAGCCACCTGGGCCAGGCCCCTTTCAAGTGGACGAGTTCCAGAGGAGAGAGCCCCGGGGCCTGCCGCCAAGTTTCCTGGGGCGTGTGCTGGGCCCCCTCAGAGGACCAGGCAGCCTGGCAGCCTGTGTGCCAGAGCTGAGATCTGGCGGCCTCCCACACCCGGTTCCCTGTCCTGCCCCGTCCTCCCGAGGGAGGCCGATGGTCCTGGCAGTGGCGAGTGGGGTGGGGCTGGCTGTGAAGCTTTCCTGGGATGCCCCGGGAGAGGGCGCCGGGGGATGGGCTGCCCCTGGCCAGGTCTGAGGCACTGACCCAGCTCAGGGCTGTCGGGGGCGGAGAGAGAAGCCCCTCCGCCTCTTCCCTGAAGCTTCTTATGGCTGGCCAAATCCTTCACAAGACAGGTTCGCTGGAGAAAATAATACCCAGCTTCAGAACACGTGTACAGGGGAGAAACCCGCGAAACTGAGTCTCTCAACACAATGGCAGAGATTCTCCTCCTATCTCCAGCTGCAGACAAAGGAGGATGTTGGGGGTGCGGTTTGGGCATGTGAGACTGGAGAAGACAATTGTCATGGAGAGGGACATGTAGACGATTGGATTGTCTGAACCGGTTCCCCTGCAGTGGGGTCAGGCCCGGAAGGGACAGCACGGAGGTGACCATGAAGGGGCCTCTCCGTGGTGTGGCTGGCCCCGGGGGGCCGCGCCTGGGGATGGGGATGGAGGGGGGGAAGTGGGATGGCCTGTGAGTTGGCAGCAGTGGTGGATGCAGATACTCAGAGGTCAGGGATCTCTCACTCTTTCCCTGCCTGTCTGTCTGTCTGTCTCTCACTCTCTCTCTCTCTCTCTCTCTCTTTCTCTCTCGGGGACCTGAGGAGAAGAGGTGGGCGAGCCCTGCCCGCCTCGCCTACCTGCCTTCCTCTCCCCTGGCCCCTTCTTTCTCCGGCTGCTTTGAGTGCCCTGTGGGCTTGGGTTCAACCCCTGAGGCCAAGGGCGCATGCGCCACCCGCCACCGCCGGGGCCTAGGGCGGGCCTCGGGGGTCCTCAGTGGAGGCCCCGCCCGCCCGCCAGGCCAGGCCAGTCCCAGCTGAAGAAGGAACGCCAACGCCCTGCTGGACTTGGCTTCAGCTGTTGTCTCCCTCCCATCCCCCACTTGCAATCAGCTGGCCGGCCGCTTCCCTTCTTTGGAAGCGGTGGTCTGGACCTGGTGGCCAAAGGCCGACTGGGGTGCCAGGTCAAGGCTCTGCCTCGGCCAGCTGCTTTTGCCCGGGCCTCATTTCTTCCTGGAAAGGCAAAACCACGGCCTCACCCCACGCCCGCACTTGTCGACTCCAGCCAGGTGGAGGAAAGGCTCTGTGGAATCCGAAGGGCCGAGACAGGCTTATGGCCAAGCAGTGAGTGAGGCCCCAGCAGGCCGCCGGCTTGGGGAGCCGCTGCCACACGGGCAGGCCCTTCCGGCGACGGGTCCCAGCATCATCTCTGGAGTCGGGAGGGCCTGGCCTTCCTAGTGCCCAGGCCACGGCTCTGAGGAGAAATCCGCGTTGGAGGGCACGCGTGAGGCCCTCGGCCTGAGGGCGCTGGTGCCACGCCGGGGGCGACTGGAAGGCTGGCTGGGCTCGCCTGCTTTGTCCAAAGGAGGCTGGCCAACCAGCCCAACCGGCCACCTGGGCCAGGCCCCTTTCAAGTGGACAAGATCCGGGGGAAAGGGCCCTGGGGCCTGCCGCCAAGTCCCCTGGGGCGTGTGCTGGGCCCCCTCAGAGGAGGGAGCCACCTGGCAACCTGTGTGCCAGACCTTAGATCTGGCGGCCTGCCACACCCGGCTCCCTGCCCTGCCCACGCCTGCCTCCATCCACTCCACGGAGGACGATGGTGTTGGCAGTGCGAGCGGAGATAGTCGTTAGAGACTTCACTTGGAGTTGTAGTCCAAGAGCATCACAGAGGAGCACTGAGCTTGGGCTCGGCCATTTATCCGCTTTGTAACCTGGCTGAGTTTTCTAGCCACTGTACCCAGTCTCTTCATCTAGCAAATGGTGCAAAGAACAACATTGACTACGTCGGGATGCTTTCAGGGTCATGTGAGTTAAGATATGTTCCAGCACAGAGTTTACATTCAGGGTGCAGTCCTTGGCTCAGTAGAAGTGTTCGCTGCTGTTCTTATGATTTTCATTATTTCACGTCCTTATCTTCCTCGTGAGTTCCCTGTCAAACCAACCACGATCCACGGTGTCAGCAGTTTGATTCCAGGTCCCTGCTTCAAGGCCTGCAGAGGGAACCTCGTGCTCATAACCTCCTGTTTTTCTCCCAGTCTCTGGAGGGATGCATTGACCTCTAGCTTGTCTGCACTGAGGCACGGAATGGGGTCCCACACCCAACCCCGCGTCTCCTCCTTTTCATATCTGATGCTTTGGGAAGACTGCTTACTGTTCACTCGGTGGACTATACTCCCTGACATGAGCAACGCACGGGAGAGAGGCGGTAGGAAACACTGATCCATGTAGGGCTCTGAGTTGACCATAACACAGAGTACAGTTGATCAAGGGCCGAGGTAGGGTTCCTTAAGGCAAAGATCTGCCGAGATGAGGGTGTTCTGATGTGACGCCGCCTGAAAATAAAGCAAACACATAAAAGCATATGTAGTGGTCAAAGGGAAAGCACGCCACTAAAAGAATTGATCCCATGAAATACACTATTCTATTTGTTTATGTATCAAATGACTGATAGGAAAGAGCCAGGCGTAGAGATAGTAGACTTGATCAATGTCATAGAGAATTCTTTTAACAGTTGTTCATGCCTTGTGTTTTACATCATTGATTAGGGGAGTATTTTCGTCTTTTCCTTTCCTAGTGTCTCCATCTTTCTCAACTTTTCCAGGAGACATATTTACATTATCCTCTAAAATGTTAGGGAAATTTTAAAAAAGTTATGACACATTGGAAGTTGTTGATTTTGTATATGGGAGGAGCACTAGATTGCAAGTGAATTAGTGATCATTAGAGTTTTAGTTTGGTAAAAGACGGTAGTTGGAGTTGATACCAGGATGTTTGTAACCCAGTTTTTACTTCATTATTTGGTGTAGTTTTCCAAATGCCAGAGCCGGTCATTTTTAATGTAATAACTTGTCTCATTTTAGAATATGTGTTCTTGGAGAGGGTGATGCAGGTAAGTAGAAAATAATTTAATGTAGTGACTTGTTTTTCTCCAATGGATCTCTTATAAACCCAACAGCCATATAGCATTCTTTTGTCCAAATGACCTGATGGCACTTTCTTAACTTTTCTTGCTGTGACTCTAGCAATCTAGGGTCACACCACCTTCTCTCTCCTAGTCATGCTTTCAGTTGTAAGAGTGATATTGTCAATAGTACAGTGAGCAATTGGCACACACTCTACTCTTTTCTTACATGTATATATATGTATATGTGTGTGTGTCTATATTTCTCAACTGCGAACTTTGGTAACATAATTGTTAAGGTGTGAACTATTTGCAGTGCACTTAACAACTGATGGCTACACATGATTGTGTAGTGACATCACGGTTAAAACCCTTCTTTGCAACATGTGGCCCCTTTCAGTTTTATTTTCAAGGAAAGGGTTCAATGACTTTTTTCTTTTGGAAGAAGAAAGACTTGCATTTCCATCTTAGAAAATCGAGAACTGGTTTCTTGCCTTTTTTCTTTTTTTGTCTTCAGCTCCTCGTCCTACTGGTTACTAATTCACATGTCCAGTCACTTCAGATTCATGGTGCTAACCCTTTGCCTTGTTCAAGGCTCTGACTTTAATTATTCCATAATCCCTTCTGTGAAGGAGGTTTCTCTCCACGCTCATCTAGCGAGGAAGGAACCGACCCTCCTTTATGTGAACTTGGAGACAGAGGCCAAGGTGAAGCCTCGGTGCCCCTCCACACCAGTGAGCTGCAGAAGGGCTGCAGAGTCCTGTGAATCTTTGGCTCCCCTCCTGGCTCCCTCCGGAGTTGGCATTGCCTGCACGGAGGAGCCCAGCTCCTTACAATCGAATTGGTGAAGTCTCCTGAAGCCGGCTGAAGGATAAGACTGGCCGGAAAGGACATCAGCAAGCAGTGTGCTCCAAAAGTGGGTGGCAGAAACACTCAGAAGAAGAAAACCTTTCCGTTTCTCTTGTTTTCTCTTTATCTTCTCTCCCTTCCTT
The DNA here is from genome assembly GCF_020826845.1 of Diceros bicornis minor. Classification (NCBI taxonomy): domain Eukaryota; kingdom Metazoa; phylum Chordata; class Mammalia; order Perissodactyla; family Rhinocerotidae; genus Diceros; species Diceros bicornis. Next base: position 554,488 of record NW_026691076.1, read on the forward strand.
TTCCTTTCCTTAGATGGTACAGAGCCTGTCCACCCCCCATGGTGGCTGTTTTTCTCCTCAGAGCCCCAGGACAGAGCTGTATCTCTTAGTTGTAGGTCAACCCATGGGGGTTCTTTGCCTGGAGTCCCACGGCAGTTTATTCACATCTCTTTCATTCAAATGATTTCAGTAGTGTAATTTATCTGTTTAGGCATATCTGTCTTCCTTGCAGACCCCCAACATTTCAAGACCTTTGGGCACATAGTAGATGCTTAAGTACTTGAGGGAATCCGTGAAGATCTTTTGTTGAATACGATCTAAATAAATACAATACCTACTCAGCACACGAATGCAGGCACTTGAGAGAGAGTTTGGTGTCTGCTGAAGCAGGCTGTGGACCAGCTTAGGGGCTCAGTGCCAAAGTGACCCAATAGATTTAGACAAAATGAACGAGATAATTAACTTCAATTTTGCAATTCATGGAGAACAGGAGCAGGATATCTAGGTGTGAATCGGGACTTGATCATTCTTGTTGCATCTTTGGAAAATCCAGTCCTTTTTCTTTCTATGGAAACGTGACTGGCCAAGAGAGTGAACGGAGGACTGGCTTTTAGAAAGGCAATTTTGTCACAGGAAGTCCTGGAGGAAAATATATGGAAGGAGAGCTGCTAGAAACATGGCAGAGACGTTTTGTGTAGAAACCCTAAAATGTGGGTTTACATGCTGTCTGAAAGAGTTGTAACCCAACTTTTCTCCACTACAGATTTGAGCAGCTTTTAAATATCTAGGTATACAAAAGGATTAGAAAGGAAAATAGATCCAACTGAAAGGAATTTCGGATGGAACAATGAAATGATGCTGAAGTGAGCCAGCGCACTGAAAAGAGTTTCAGAAAGACCTGCAGTCTCTAAAGGCAGTGGGCAATGTATCCATCAGGTTTCAAGTAGAAAGGGAAATGGGAACAATTGTCTGTCATCTCATGTCCAGGAGATGACAAGCAACAGTCTCTCAGAGAAGAAAAAGATTTCTTTCCAACCGGTCGAACCAGCCACCTGGGCCAGGCCCCTTTCAAGTGGACGAGTTCCAGAGGAGAGAGCCCCGGGGCCTGCCGCCAAGTTTCCTGGGGCGTGTGCTGGGCCCCCTCAGAGGACCAGGCAGCCTGGCAGCCTGTGTGCCAGAGCTGAGATCTGGCGGCCTCCCACACCCGGTTCCCTGTCCTGCCCCGTCCTCCCGAGGGAGGCCGATGGTCCTGGCAGTGGCGAGTGGGGTGGGGCTGGCTGTGAAGCTTTCCTGGGATGCCCCGGGAGAGGGCGCCGGGGGATGGGCTGCCCCTGGCCAGGTCTGAGGCACTGACCCAGCTCAGGGCTGTCGGGGGCGGAGAGAGAAGCCCCTCCGCCTCTTCCCTGAAGCTTCTTATGGCTGGCCAAATCCTTCACAAGACAGGTTCGCTGGAGAAAATAATACCCAGCTTCAGAACACGTGTACAGGGGAGAAACCCGCGAAACTGAGTCTCTCAACACAATGGCAGAGATTCTCCTCCTATCTCCAGCTGCAGACAAAGGAGGATGTTGGGGGTGCGGTTTGGGCATGTGAGACTGGAGAAGACAATTGTCATGGAGAGGGACATGTAGACGATTGGATTGTCTGAACCGGTTCCCCTGCAGTGGGGTCAGGCCCGGAAGGGACAGCACGGAGGTGACCATGAAGGGGCCTCTCCGTGGTGTGGCTGGCCCCGGGGGGCCGCGCCTGGGGATGGGGATGGAGGGGGGGAAGTGGGATGGCCTGTGAGTTGGCAGCAGTGGTGGATGCAGATACTCAGAGGTCAGGGATCTCTCACTCTTTCCCTGCCTGTCTGTCTGTCTGTCTCTCACTCTCTCTCTCTCTCTCTCTCTCTTTCTCTCTCGGGGACCTGAGGAGAAGAGGTGGGCGAGCCCTGCCCGCCTCGCCTACCTGCCTTCCTCTCCCCTGGCCCCTTCTTTCTCCGGCTGCTTTGAGTGCCCTGTGGGCTTGGGTTCAACCCCTGAGGCCAAGGGCGCATGCGCCACCCGCCACCGCCGGGGCCTAGGGCGGGCCTCGGGGGTCCTCAGTGAAGGCCCCGCCCGCCCGCCAGGCCAGGCCAGTCCCAGCTGAAGAAGGAACGCCAACGCCCTGCTGGACTTGGCTTCAGCTGTTGTCTCCCTCCCATCCCCCACTTGCAATCAGCTGGCCGGCCGCTTCCCTTCTTTGGAAGCGGTGGTCTGGACCTGGTGGCCAAAGGCCGACTGGGGTGCCAGGTCAAGGCTCTGCCTCGGCCAGCTGCTTTTGCCCGGGCCTCATTTCTTCCTGGAAAGGCAAAACCACGGCCTCACCCCACGCCCGCACTTGTCGACTCCAGCCAGGTGGAGGAAAGGCTCTGTGGAATCCGAAGGGCCGAGACAGGCTTATGGCCAAGCAGTGAGTGAGGCCCCAGCAGGCCGCCGGCTTGGGGAGCCGCTGCCACACGGGCAGGCCCTTCCGGCGACGGGTCCCAGCATCATCTCTGGAGTCGGGAGGGCCTGGCCTTCCTAGTGCCCAGGCCACGGCTCTGAGGAGAAATCCGCGTTGGAGGGCACGCGTGAGGCCCTCGGCCTGAGGGCGCTGGTGCCACGCCGGGGGCGACTGGAAGGCTGGCTGGGCTCGCCTGCTTTGTCCAAAGGAGGCTGGCCAACCAGCCCAACCGGCCACCTGGGCCAGGCCCCTTTCAAGTGGACAAGATCCGGGGGAAAGGGCCCTGGGGCCTGCCACCAAGTCCCCTGGGGCGTGTGCTGGGCCCCCTCAGAGGAGGGAGCCACCTGGCAACCTGTGTGCCAGACCTTAGATCTGGCGGCCTGCCACACCCGGCTCCCTGCCCTGCCCACGCCTGCCTCCATCCACTCCACGGAGGACAATGGTGTTGGCAGTGCGAGCGGAGATAGTCGTTAGAGACTTCACTTGGAGTTGTAGTCCAAGAGCATCACAGAAGAGCACTGAGCTTGGGCTCGGCCATTTATCCGCTTTGTAACCTGGCTGAGTTTTCTAGCCACTGTACCCAGTCTCTTCATCTAGCAAATGGTGCAAAGAACAACATTGACTACGTCGGGATGCTTTCAGGGTCATGTGAGTTAAGATATGTTCCAGCACAGAGTTTACATTCAGGGTGCAGTCCTTGGCTCAGTAGAAGTGTTCGCTGCTGTTCTTATGATTTTCATTATTTCACGTCCTTATCTTCCTCGTGAGTTCCCTGTCAAACCAACCACGATCCACGGTGTCAGCAGTTTGATTCCAGGTCCCTGCTTCAAGGCCTGCAGAGGGAACCTCGTGCTCATAACCTCCTGTTTTTCTCCCAGTCTCTGGAGGGATGCATTGACCTCTAGCTTGTCTGCACTGAGGCACGGAATGGGGTCCCACACCCAACCCCGCGTCTCCTCCTTTTCATATCTGATGCTTTGGGAAGACTGCTTACTGTTCACTCGGTGGACTATACTCCCTGACATGAGCAACGCACGGGAGAGAGGCGGTAGGAAACACTGATCCATGTAGGGCTCTGAGTTGACCATAACACAGAGTACAGTTGATCAAGGGCCGAGGTAGGGTTCCTTAAGGCAAAGATCTGCCGAGATGAGGGTGTTCTGATGTGACGCCGCCTGAAAATAAAGCAAACACATAAAAGCATATGTAGTGGTCAAAGGGAAAGCACGCCACTAAAAGAATTGATCCCATGAAATACACTATTCTATTTGTTTATGTATCAAATGACTGATAGGAAAGAGCCAGGCGTAGAGATAGTAGACTTGATCAATGTCATAGAGAATTCTTTTAACAGTTGTTCATGCCTTGTGTTTTACATCATTGATTAGGGGAGTATTTTCGTCTTTTCCTTTCCTAGTGTCTCCATCTTTCTCAACTTTTCCAGGAGACATATTTACATTATCCTCTAAAATGTTAGGGAAATTTTAAAAAAGTTATGACACATTGGAAGTTGTTGATTTTGTATATGGGAGGAGCACTAGATTGCAAGTGAATTAGTGATCATTAGAGTTTTAGTTTGGTAAAAGACGGTAGTTGGAGTTGATACCAGGATGTTTGTAACCCAGTTTTTACTTCATTATTTGGTGTAGTTTTCCAAATGCCAGAGCCGGTCATTTTTAATGTAATAACTTGTCTCATTTTAGAATATGTGTTCTTGGAGAGGGTGATGCAGGTAAGTAGAAAATAATTTAATGTAGTGACTTGTTTTTCTCCAATGGATCTCTTATAAACCCAACAGCCATATAGCATTCTTTTGTCCAAATGACCTGATGGCACTTTCTTAACTTTTCTTGCTGTGACTCTAGCAATCTAGGGTCACACCACCTTCTCTCTCCTAGTCATGCTTTCAGTTGTAAGAGTGATATTGTCAATAGTACAGTGAGCAATTGGCACACACTCTACTCTTTTCTTACATGTATATATATGTATATGTGTGTGTGTCTATATTTCTCAACTGCGAACTTTGGTAACATAATTGTTAAGGTGTGAACTATTTGCAGTGCACTTAACAACTGATGGCTACACATGATTGTGTAGTGACATCACGGTTAAAACCCTTCTTTGCAACATGTGGCCCCTTTCAGTTTTATTTTCAAGGAAAGGGTTCAATGACTTTTTTCTTTTGGAAGAAGAAAGACTTGCATTTCCATCTTAGAAAATCGAGAACTGGTTTCTTGCCTTTTTTCTTTTTTTGTCTTCAGCTCCTCGTCCTACTGGTTACTAATTCACATGTCCAGTCACTTCAGATTCATGGTGCTAACCCTTTGCCTTGTTCAAGGCTCTGACTTTAATTATTCCATAATCCCTTCTGTGAAGGAGGTTTCTCTCCACGCTCATCTAGCGAGGAAGGAACCGACCCTCCTTTATGTGAACTTGGAGACAGAGGCCAAGGTGAAGCCTCGGTGCCCCTCCACACCAGTGAGCTGCAGAAGGGCTGCAGAGTCCTGTGAATCTTTGGCTCCCCTCCTGGCTCCCTCCGGAGTTGGCATTGCCTGCACGGAGGAGCCCAGCTCCTTACAATCGAATTGGTGAAGTCTCCTGAAGCCGGCTGAAGGATAAGACTGGCCGGAAAGGACATCAGCAAGCAGTGTGCTCCAAAAGTGGGTGGCAGAAACACTCAGAAGAAGAAAACCTTTCCGTTTCTCTTGTTTTCTCTTTATCTTCTCTCCCTTCCTTTTCCTTTCCTTAGATGGTACAGAGCCTGTCCACCCCCCATGGTGGCTGTTTTTCTCCTCAGAGCCCCAGGACAGAGCTGTATCTCTTAGTTGTAGGTCAACCCATGGGGGTTCTTTGCCTGGAGTCCCACGGCAGTTTATTCACATCTCTTTCATTCAAATGATTTCAGTAGTGTAATTTATCTGTTTAGGCATATCTGTCTTCCTTGCAGACCCCCAACATTTCAAGACCTTTGGGCACATAGTAGATGCTTAAGTACTTGAGGGAATCCGTGAAGATCTTTTGTTGAATACGATCTAAATAAATACAATACCTACTCAGCACACGAATGCAGGCACTTGAGAGAGAGTTTGGTGTCTGCTGAAGCAGGCTGTGGACCAGCTTAGGGGCTCAGTGCCAAAGTGACCCAATAGATTTAGACAAAATGAACGAGATAATTAACTTCAATTTTGCAATTCATGGAGAACAGGAGCAGGATATCTAGGTGTGAATCGGGACTTGATCATTCTTGTTGCATCTTTGGAAAATCCAGTCCTTTTTCTTTCTATGGAAACGTGACTGGCCAAGAGAGTGAACGGAGGACTGGCTTTTAGAAAGGCAATTTTGTCACAGGAAGTCCTGGAGGAAAATATATGGAAGGAGAGCTGCTAGAAACATGGCAGAGACGTTTTGTGTAGAAACCCTAAAATGTGGGTTTACATGCTGTCTGAAAGAGTTGTAACCCAACTTTTCTCCACTACAGATTTGAGCAGCTTTTAAATATCTAGGTATACAAAAGGATTAGAAAGGAAAATAGATCCAACTGAAAGGAATTTCGGATGGAACAATGAAATGATGCTGAAGTGAGCCAGCGCACTGAAAAGAGTTTCAGAAAGACCTGCAGTCTCTAAAGGCAGTGGGCAATGTATCCATCAGGTTTCAAGTAGAAAGGGAAATGGGAACAATTGTCTGTCATCTCATGTCCAGGAGATGACAAGCAACAGTCTCTCAGAGAAGAAAAAGATTTCTTTCCAACCGGTCGAACCAGCCACCTGGGCCAGGCCCCTTTCAAGTGGACGAGTTCCAGAGGAGAGAGCCCCGGGGCCTGCCGCCAAGTTTCCTGGGGCGTGTGCTGGGCCCCCTCAGAGGACCAGGCAGCCTGGCAGCCTGTGTGCCAGAGCTGAGATCTGGCGGCCTCCCACACCCGGTTCCCTGTCCTGCCCCGTCCTCCCGAGGGAGGCCGATGGTCCTGGCAGTGGCGAGTGGGGTGGGGCTGGCTGTGAAGCTTTCCTGGGATGCCCCGGGAGAGGGCGCCGGGGGATGGGCTGCCCCTGGCCAGGTCTGAGGCACTGACCCAGCTCAGGGCTGTCGGGGGCGGAGAGAGAAGCCCCTCCGCCTCTTCCCTGAAGCTTCTTATGGCTGGCCAAATCCTTCACAAGACAGGTTCGCTGGAGAAAATAATACCCAGCTTCAGAACACGTGTACAGGGGAGAAACCCGCGAAACTGAGTCTCTCAACACAATGGCAGAGATTCTCCTCCTATCTCCAGCTGCAGACAAAGGAGGATGTTGGGGGTGCGGTTTGGGCATGTGAGACTGGAGAAGACAATTGTCATGGAGAGGGACATGTAGACGATTGGATTGTCTGAACCGGTTCCCCTGCAGTGGGGTCAGGCCCGGAAGGGACAGCACGGAGGTGACCATGAAGGGGCCTCTCCGTGGTGTGGCTGGCCCCGGGGGGCCGCGCCTGGGGATGGGGATGGAGGGGGGGAAGTGGGATGGCCTGTGAGTTGGCAGCAGTGGTGGATGCAGATACTCAGAGGTCAGGGATCTCTCACTCTTTCCCTGCCTGTCTGTCTGTCTGTCTCTCACTCTCTCTCTCTCTCTCTCTCTCTTTCTCTCTCGGGGACCTGAGGAGAAGAGGTGGGCGAGCCCTGCCCGCCTCGCCTACCTGCCTTCCTCTCCCCTGGCCCCTTCTTTCTCCGGCTGCTTTGAGTGCCCTGTGGGCTTGGGTTCAACCCCTGAGGCCAAGGGCGCATGCGCCACCCGCCACCGCCGGGGCCTAGGGCGGGCCTCGGGGGTCCTCAGTGAAGGCCCCGCCCGCCCGCCAGGCCAGGCCAGTCCCAGCTGAAGAAGGAACGCCAACGCCCTGCTGGACTTGGCTTCAGCTGTTGTCTCCCTCCCATCCCCCACTTGCAATCAGCTGGCCGGCCGCTTCCCTTCTTTGGAAGCGGTGGTCTGGACCTGGTGGCCAAAGGCCGACTGGGGTGCCAGGTCAAGGCTCTGCCTCGGCCAGCTGCTTTTGCCCGGGCCTCATTTCTTCCTGGAAAGGCAAAACCACGGCCTCACCCCACGCCCGCACTTGTCGACTCCAGCCAGGTGGAGGAAAGGCTCTGTGGAATCCGAAGGGCCGAGACAGGCTTATGGCCAAGCAGTGAGTGAGGCCCCAGCAGGCCGCCGGCTTGGGGAGCCGCTGCCACACGGGCAGGCCCTTCCGGCGACGGGTCCCAGCATCATCTCTGGAGTCGGGAGGGCCTGGCCTTCCTAGTGCCCAGGCCACGGCTCTGAGGAGAAATCCGCGTTGGAGGGCACGCGTGAGGCCCTCGGCCTGAGGGCGCTGGTGCCACGCCGGGGGCGACTGGAAGGCTGGCTGGGCTCGCCTGCTTTGTCCAAAGGAGGCTGGCCAACCAGCCCAACCGGCCACCTGGGCCAGGCCCCTTTCAAGTGGACAAGATCCGGGGGAAAGGGCCCTGGGGCCTGCCGCCAAGTCCCCTGGGGCGTGTGCTGGGCCCCCTCAGAGGAGGGAGCCACCTGGCAACCTGTGTGCCAGACCTTAGATCTGGCGGCCTGCCACACCCGGCTCCCTGCCCTGCCCACGCCTGCCTCCATCCACTCCACGGAGGACGATGGTGTTGGCAGTGCGAGCGGAGATAGTCGTTAGAGACTTCACTTGGAGTTGTAGTCCAAGAGCATCACAGAGGAGCACTGAGCTTGGGCTCGGCCATTTATCCGCTTTGTAACCTGGCTGAGTTTTCTAGCCACTGTACCCAGTCTCTTCATCTAGCAAATGGTGCAAAGAACAACATTGACTACGTCGGGATGCTTTCAGGGTCATGTGAGTTAAGATATGTTCCAGCACAGAGTTTACATTCAGGGTGCAGTCCTTGGCTCAGTAGAAGTGTTCGCTGCTGTTCTTATGATTTTCATTATTTCACGTCCTTATCTTCCTCGTGAGTTCCCTGTCAAACCAACCACGATCCACGGTGTCAGCAGTTTGATTCCAGGTCCCTGCTTCAAGGCCTGCAGAGGGAACCTCGTGCTCATAACCTCCTGTTTTTCTCCCAGTCTCTGGAGGGATGCATTGACCTCTAGCTTGTCTGCACTGAGGCACGGAATGGGGTCCCACACCCAACCCCGCGTCTCCTCCTTTTCATATCTGATGCTTTGGGAAGACTGCTTACTGTTCACTCGGTGGACTATACTCCCTGACATGAGCAACGCACGGGAGAGAGGCGGTAGGAAACACTGATCCATGTAGGGCTCTGAGTTGACCATAACACAGAGTACAGTTGATCAAGGGCCGAGGTAGGGTTCCTTAAGGCAAAGATCTGCCGAGATGAGGGTGTTCTGATGTGACGCCGCCTGAAAATAAAGCAAACACATAAAAGCATATGTAGTGGTCAAAGGGAAAGCACGCCACTAAAAGAATTGATCCCATGAAATACACTATTCTATTTGTTTATGTATCAAATGACTGATAGGAAAGAGCCAGGCGTAGAGATAGTAGACTTGATCAATGTCATAGAGAATTCTTTTAACAGTTGTTCATGCCTTGTGTTTTACATCATTGATTAGGGGAGTATTTTCGTCTTTTCCTTTCCTAGTGTCTCCATCTTTCTCAACTTTTCCAGGAGACATATTTACATTATCCTCTAAAATGTTAGGGAAATTTTAAAAAAGTTATGACACATTGGAAGTTGTTGATTTTGTATATGGGAGGAGCACTAGATTGCAAGTGAATTAGTGATCATTAGAGTTTTAGTTTGGTAAAAGACGGTAGTTGGAGTTGATACCAGGATGTTTGTAACCCAGTTTTTACTTCATTATTTGGTGTAGTTTTCCAAATGCCAGAGCCGGTCATTTTTAATGTAATAACTTGTCTCATTTTAGAATATGTGTTCTTGGAGAGGGTGATGCAGGTAAGTAGAAAATAATTTAATGTAGTGACTTGTTTTTCTCCAATGGATCTCTTATAAACCCAACAGCCATATAGCATTCTTTTGTCCAAATGACCTGATGGCACTTTCTTAACTTTTCTTGCTGTGACTCTAGCAATCTAGGGTCACACCACCTTCTCTCTCCTAGTCATGCTTTCAGTTGTAAGAGTGATATTGTCAATAGTACAGTGAGCAATTGGCACACACTCTACTCTTTTCTTACATGTATATATATGTATATGTGTGTGTGTCTATATTTCTCAACTGCGAACTTTGGTAACATAATTGTTAAGGTGTGAACTATTTGCAGTGCACTTAACAACTGATGGCTACACATGATTGTGTAGTGACATCACGGTTAAAACCCTTCTTTGCAACATGTGGCCCCTTTCAGTTTTATTTTCAAGGAAAGGGTTCAATGACTTTTTTCTTTTGGAAGAAGAAAGACTTGCATTTCCATCTTAGAAAATCGAGAACTGGTTTCTTGCCTTTTTTCTTTTTTTGTCTTCAGCTCCTCGTCCTACTGGTTACTAATTCACATGTCCAGTCACTTCAGATTCATGGTGCTAACCCTTTGCCTTGTTCAAGGCTCTGACTTTAATTATTCCATAATCCCTTCTGTGAAGGAGGTTTCTCTCCACGCTCATCTAGCGAGGAAGGAACCGACCCTCCTTTGTGTGAACTTGGAGACAGAGGCCAAGGTGAAGCCTCGGTGCCCCTCCACACCAGTGAGCTGCAGAAGGGCTGCAGAGTCCTGTGAATCTTTGGCTCCCCTCCTGGCTCCCTCCGGAGTTGGCATTGCCTGCACGGAGGAGCCCAGCTCCTTACAATCGAATTGGTGAAGTCTCCTGAAGCCGGCTGAAGGATAAGACTGGCCGGAAAGGACATCAGCAAGCAGTGTGCTCCAAAAGTGGGTGGCAGAAACACTCAGAAGAAGAAAACCTTTCCGTTTCTCTTGTTTTCTCTTTATCTTCTCTCCCTTCCTTTTCCTTTCCTTAGATGGTACAGAGCCTGTCCACCCCCCATGGTGGCTGTTTTTCTCCTCAGAGCCCCAGGACAGAGCTGTATCTCTTAGTTGTAGGTCAACCCATGGGGGTTCTTTGCCTGGAGTCCCACGGCAGTTTATTCACATCTCTTTCATTCAAATGATTTCAGTAGTGTAATTTATCTGTTTAGGCATATCTGTCTTCCTTGCAGACCCCCAACATTTCAAGACCTTTGGGCACATAGTAGATGCTTAAGTACTTGAGTGAATCCGTGAAGATCTTTTGTTGAATACGATCTAAATAAATACAATACCTACTCAGCACACGAATGCAGGCACTTGAGAGAGAGTTTGGTGTCTGCTGAAGCAGGCTGTGGACCAGCTTAGGGGCTCAGTGCCAAAGTGACCCAATAGATTTAGACAAAATGAACGAGATAATTAACTTCAATTTTGCAATTCATGGAGAACAGGAGCAGGATATCTAGGTGTGAATCGGGACTTGATCATTCTTGTTGCATCTTTGGAAAATCCAGTCCTTTTTCTTTCTATGGAAACGTGACTGGCCAAGAGAGTGAACGGAGGACTGGCTTTTAGAAAGGCAATTTTGTCACAGGAAGTCCTGGAGGAAAATATATGGAAGGAGAGCTGCTAGAAACATGGCAGAGACGTTTTGTGTAGAAACCCTAAAATGTGGGTTTACATGCTGTCTGAAAGAGTTGTAACCCAACTTTTCTCCACTACAGATTTGAGCAGCTTTTAAATATCTAGGTATACAAAAGGATTAGAAAGGAAAATAGATCCAACTGAAAGGAATTTCGGATGGAACAATGAAATGATGCTGAAGTGAGCCAGCGCACTGAAAAGAGTTTCAGAAAGACCTGCAGTCTCTAAAGGCAGTGGGCAATGTATCCATCAGGTTTCAAGTAGAAAGGGAAATGGGAACAATTGTCTGTCATCTCATGTCCAGGAGATGACAAGCAACAGTCTCTCAGAGAAGAAAAAGATTTCTTTCCAACCGGTCGAACCAGCCACCTGGGCCAGGCCCCTTTCAAGTGGACGAGTTCCAGAGGAGAGAGCCCCGGGGCCTGCCGCCAAGTTTCCTGGGGCGTGTGCTGGGCCCCCTCAGAGGACCAGGCAGCCTGGCAGCCTGTGTGCCAGAGCTGAGATCTGGCGGCCTCCCACACCCGGTTCCCTGTCCTGCCCCGTCCTCCCGAGGGAGGCCGATGGTCCTGGCAGTGGCGAGTGGGGTGGGGCTGGCTGTGAAGCTTTCCTGGGATGCCCCGGGAGAGGGCGCCGGGGGATGGGCTGCCCCTGGCCAGGTCTGAGGCACTGACCCAGCTCAGGGCTGTCGGGGGCGGAGAGAGAAGCCCCTCCGCCTCTTCCCTGAAGCTTCTTATGGCTGGCCAAATCCTTCACAAGACAGGTTCGCTGGAGAAAATAATACCCAGCTTCAGAACACGTGTACAGGGGAGAAACCCGCGAAACTGAGTCTCTCAACACAATGGCAGAGATTCTCCTCCTATCTCCAGCTGCAGACAAAGGAGGATGTTGGGGGTGCGGTTTGGGCATGTGAGACTGGAGAAGACAATTGTCATGGAGAGGGACATGTAGACGATTGGATTGTCTGAACCGGTTCCCCTGCAGTGGGGTCAGGCCCGGAAGGGACAGCACGGAGGTGACCATGAAGGGGCCTCTCCGTGGTGTGGCTGGCCCCGGGGGGCCGCGCCTGGGGATGGGGATGGAGGGGGGGAAGTGGGATGGCCTGTGAGTTGGCAGCAGTGGTGGATGCAGATACTCAGAGGTCAGGGATCTCTCACTCTTTCCCTGCCTGTCTGTCTGTCTGTCTCTCACTCTCTCTCTCTCTCTCTCTCTCTTTCTCTCTCGGGGACCTGAGGAGAAGAGGTGGGCGAGCCCTGCCCGCCTCGCCTACCTGCCTTCCTCTCCCCTGGCCCCTTCTTTCTCCGGCTGCTTTGAGTGCCCTGTGGGCTTGGGTTCAACCCCTGAGGCCAAGGGCGCATGCGCCACCCGCCACCGCCGGGGCCTAGGGCGGGCCTCGGGGGTCCTCAGTGAAGGCCCCGCCCGCCCGCCAGGCCAGGCCAGTCCCAGCTGAAGAAGGAACGCCAACGCCCTGCTGGACTTGGCTTCAGCTGTTGTCTCCCTCCCATCCCCCACTTGCAATCAGCTGGCCGGCCGCTTCCCTTCTTTGGAAGCGGTGGTCTGGACCTGGTGGCCAAAGGCCGACTGGGGTGCCAGGTCAAGGCTCTGCCTCGGCCAGCTGCTTTTGCCCGGGCCTCATTTCTTCCTGGAAAGGCAAAACCACGGCCTCACCCCACGCCCGCACTTGTCGACTCCAGCCAGGTGGAGGAAAGGCTCTGTGGAATCCGAAGGGCCGAGACAGGCTTATGGCCAAGCAGTGAGTGAGGCCCCAGCAGGCCGCCGGCTTGGGGAGCCGCTGCCACACGGGCAGGCCCTTCCGGCGACGGGTCCCAGCATCATCTCTGGAGTCGGGAGGGCCTGGCCTTCCTAGTGCCCAGGCCACGGCTCTGAGGAGAAATCCGCGTTGGAGGGCACGCGTGAGGCCCTCGGCCTGAGGGCGCTGGTGCCACGCCGGGGGCGACTGGAAGGCTGGCTGGGCTCGCCTGCTTTGTCCAAAGGAGGCTGGCCAACCAGCCCAACCGGCCACCTGGGCCAGGCCCCTTTCAAGTGGACAAGATCCGGGGGAAAGGGCCCTGGGGCCTGCCGCCAAGTCCCCTGGGGCGTGTGCTGGGCCCCCTCAGAGGAGGGAGCCACCTGGCAACCTGTGTGCCAGACCTTAGATCTGGCGGCCTGCCACACCCGGCTCCCTGCCCTGCCCACGCCTGCCTCCATCCACTCCACGGAGGACGATGGTGTTGGCAGTGCGAGCGGAGATAGTCGTTAGAGACTTCACTTGGAGTTGTAGTCCAAGAGCATCACAGAAGAGCACTGAGCTTGGGCTCGGCCATTTATCCGCTTTGTAACCTGGCTGAGTTTTCTAGCCACTGTACCCAGTCTCTTCATCTAGCAAATGGTGCAAAGAACAACATTGACTACGTCGGGATGCTTTCAGGGTCATGTGAGTTAAGATATGTTCCAGCACAGAGTTTACATTCAGGGTGCAGTCCTTGGCTCAGTAGAAGTGTTCGCTGCTGTTCTTATGATTTTCATTATTTCACGTCCTTATCTTCCTCGTGAGTTCCCTGTCAAACCAACCACGATCCACGGTGTCAGCAGTTTGATTCCAGGTCCCTGCTTCAAGGCCTGCAGAGGGAACCTCGTGCTCATAACCTCCTGTTTTTCTCCCAGTCTCTGGAGGGATGCATTGACCTCTAGCTTGTCTGCACTGAGGCACGGAATGGGGTCCCACACCCAACCCCGCGTCTCCTCCTTTTCATATCTGATGCTTTGGGAAGACTGCTTACTGTTCACTCGGTGGACTATACTCCCTGACATGAGCAACGCACGGGAGAGAGGCGGTAGGAAACACTGATCCATGTAGGGCTCTGAGTTGACCATAACACAGAGTACAGTTGATCAAGGGCCGAGGTAGGGTTCCTTAAGGCAAAGATCTGCCGAGATGAGGGTGTTCTGATGTGACGCCGCCTGAAAATAAAGCAAACACATAAAAGCATATGTAGTGGTCAAAGGGAAAGCACGCCACTAAAAGAATTGATCCCATGAAATACACTATTCTATTTGTTTATGTATCAAATGACTGATAGGAAAGAGCCAGGCGTAGAGATAGTAGACTTGATCAATGTCATAGAGAATTCTTTTAACAGTTGTTCATGCCTTGTGTTTTACATCATTGATTAGGGGAGTATTTTCGTCTTTTCCTTTCCTAGTGTCTCCATCTTTCTCAACTTTTCCAGGAGACATATTTACATTATCCTCTAAAATGTTAGGGAAATTTTAAAAAAGTTATGACACATTGGAAGTTGTTGATTTTGTATATGGGAGGAGCACTAGATTGCAAGTGAATTAGTGATCATTAGAGTTTTAGTTTGGTAAAAGACGGTAGTTGGAGTTGATACCAGGATGTTTGTAACCCAGTTTTTACTTCATTATTTGGTGTAGTTTTCCAAATGCCAGAGCCGGTCATTTTTAATGTAATAACTTGTCTCATTTTAGAATATGTGTTCTTGGAGAGGGTGATGCAGGTAAGTAGAAAATAATTTAATGTAGTGACTTGTTTTTCTCCAATGGATCTCTTATAAACCCAACAGCCATATAGCATTCTTTTGTCCAAATGACCTGATGGCACTTTCTTAACTTTTCTTGCTGTGACTCTAGCAATCTAGGGTCACACCACCTTCTCTCTCCTAGTCATGCTTTCAGTTGTAAGAGTGATATTGTCAATAGTACAGTGAGCAATTGGCACACACTCTACTCTTTTCTTACATGTATATATATGTATATGTGTGTGTGTCTATATTTCTCAACTGCGAACTTTGGTAACATAATTGTTAAGGTGTGAACTATTTGCAGTGCACTTAACAACTGATGGCTACACATGATTGTGTAGTGACATCACGGTTAAAACCCTTCTTTGCAACATGTGGCCCCTTTCAGTTTTATTTTCAAGGAAAGGGTTCAATGACTTTTTTCTTTTGGAAGAAGAAAGACTTGCATTTCCATCTTAGAAAATCGAGAACTGGTTTCTTGCCTTTTTCCTTTTTTTGTCTTCAGCTCCTCGTCCTACTGGTTACTAATTCACATGTCCAGTCACTTCAGATTCATGGTGCTAACCCTTTGCCTTGTTCAAGGCTCTGACTTTAATTATTCCATAATCCCTTCTGTGAAGGAGGTTTCTCTCCACGCTCATCTAGCGAGGAAGGAACCGACCCTCCTTTATGTGAACTTGGAGACAGAGGCCAAGGTGAAGCCTCGGTGCCCCTCCACACCAGTGAGCTGCAGAAGGGCTGCAGAGTCCTGTGAATCTTTGGCTCCCCTCCTGGCTCCCTCCGGAGTTGGCATTGCCTGCACGGAGGAGCCCAGCTCCTTACAATCGAATTGGTGAAGTCTCCTGAAGCCGGCTGAAGGATAAGACTGGCCGGAAAGGACATCAGCAAGCAGTGTGCTCCAAAAGTGGGTGGCAGAAGCACTCAGAAGAAGAAAACCTTTCCGTTTCTCTTGTTTTCTCTTTATCTTCTCTCCCTTCCTTTTCCTTTCCTTAGATGGTACAGAGCCTGTCCACCCCCCATGGTGGCTGTTTTTCTCCTCAGAGCCCCAGGACAGAGCTGTATCTCTTAGTTGTAGGTCAACCCATGGGGGTTCTTTGCCTGGAGTCCCACGGCAGTTTATTCACATCTCTTTCATTCAAATGATTTCAGTAGTGTAATTTATCTGTTTAGGCATATCTGTCTTCCTTGCAGACCCCCAACATTTCAAGACCTTTGGGCACATAGTAGATGCTTAAGTACTTGAGGGAATCCGTGAAGATCTTTTGTTGAATACGATCTAAATAAATACAATACCTACTCAGCACACGAATGCAGGCACTTGAGAGAGAGTTTGGTGTCTGCTGAAGCAGGCTGTGGACCAGCTTAGGGGCTCAGTGCCAAAGTGACCCAATAGATTTAGACAAAATGAACGAGATAATTAACTTCAATTTTGCAATTCATGGAGAACAGGAGCAGGATATCTAGGTGTGAATCGGGACTTGATCATTCTTGTTGCATCTTTGGAAAATCCAGTCCTTTTTCTTTCTATGGAAACGTGACTGGCCAAGAGAGTGAACGGAGGACTGGCTTTTAGAAAGGCAATTTTGTCACAGGAAGTCCTGGAGGAAAATATATGGAAGGAGAGCTGCTAGAAACATGGCAGAGACGTTTTGTGTAGAAACCCTAAAATGTGGGTTTACATGCTGTCTGAAAGAGTTGTAACCCAACTTTTCTCCACTACAGATTTGAGCAGCTTTTAAATATCTAGGTATACAAAAGGATTAGAAAGGAAAATAGATCCAACTGAAAGGAATTTCGGATGGAACAATGAAATGATGCTGAAGTGAGCCAGCGCACTGAAAAGAGTTTCAGAAAGACCTTCAGTCTCTAAAGGCAGTGGGCAATGTATCCATCAGGTTTCAAGTAGAAAGGGAAATGGGAACAATTGTCTGTCATCTCATGTCCAGGAGATGACAAGCAACAGTCTCTCAGAGAAGAAAAAGATTTCTTTCCAACCGGTCGAACCAGCCACCTGGGCCAGGCCCCTTTCAAGTGGACGAGTTCCAGAGGAGAGAGCCCCGGGGCCTGCCGCCAAGTTTCCTGGGGCGTGTGCTGGGCCCCCTCAGAGGACCAGGCAGCCTGGCAGCCTGTGTGCCAGAGCTGAGATCTGGCGGCCTCCCACACCCGGTTCCCTGTCCTGCCCCGTCCTCCCGAGGGAGGCCGATGGTCCTGGCAGTGGCGAGTGGGGTGGGGCTGGCTGTGAAGCTTTCCTGGGATGCCCCGGGAGAGGGCGCCGGGGGATGGGCTGCCCCTGGCCAGGTCTGAGGCACTGACCCAGCTCAGGGCTGTCGGGGGCGGAGAGAGAAGCCCCTCCGCCTCTTCCCTGAAGCTTCTTATGGCTGGCCAAATCCTTCACAAGACAGGTTCGCTGGAGAAAATAATACCCAGCTTCAGAACACGTGTACAGGGGAGAAACCCGCGAAACTGAGTCTCTCAACACAATGGCAGAGATTCTCCTCCTATCTCCAGCTGCAGACAAAGGAGGATGTTGGGGGTGCGGTTTGGGCATGTGAGACTGGAGAAGACAATTGTCATGGAGAGGGACATGTAGACGATTGGATTGTCTGAACCGGTTCCCCTGCAGTGGGGTCAGGCCCGGAAGGGACAGCACGGAGGTGACCATGAAGGGGCCTCTCCGTGGTGTGGCTGGCCCCGGGGGCCGCGCCTGGGGATGGGGATGGAGGGGGGGAAGTGGGATGGCCTGTGAGTTGGCAGCAGTGGTGGATGCAGATACTCAGAGGTCAGGGATCTCTCACTCTTTCCCTGCCTGTCTGTCTGTCTGTCTCTCACTCTCTCTCTCTCTCTCTCTCTCTTTCTCTCTCGGGGACCTGAGGAGAAGAGGTGGGCGAGCCCTGCCCGCCTCGCCTACCTGCCTTCCTCTCCCCTGGCCCCTTCTTTCTCCGGCTGCTTTGAGTGCCCTGTGGGCTTGGGTTCAACCCCTGAGGCCAAGGGCGCATGCGCCACCCGCCACCGCCAGGGCCTAGGGCGGGCCTCTGGGGTCCTCAGTGAAGGCCCCGCCCGCCCGCCAGGCCAGGCCAGTCCCAGCTGAAGAAGGAACGCCAACGCCCTGCTGGACTTGGCTTCAGCTGTTGTCTCCCTCCCATCCCCCACTTGCAATCAGCTGGCCGGCCGCTTCCCTTCTTTGGAAGCGGTGGTCTGGACCTGGTGGCCAAAGGCCGACTGGGGTGCCAGGTCAAGACTCTGCCTCGGCCAGCTGCTTTTGCCCGGGCCTCATTTCTTCCTGGAAAGGCAAAACCACGGCCTCACCCCACGCCCGCACTTGTCGACTCCAGCCAGGTGGAGGAAAGGCTCTGTGGAATCCGAAGGGCCGAGACAGGCTTATGGCCAAGCAGTGAGTGAGGCCCCAGCAGGCCGCCGGCTTGGGGAGCCGCTGCCACACGGGCAGGCCCTTCCGGCGACGGGTCCCAGCATCATCTCTGGAGTCGGGAGGGCCTGGCCTTCCTAGTGCCCAGGCCACGGCTCTGAGGAGAAATCCGCGTTGGAGGGCACGCGTGAGGCCCTCGGCCTGAGGGCGCTGGTGCCACGCCGGGGGCGACTGGAAGGCTGGCTGGGCTCGCCTGCTTTGTCCAAAGGAGGCTGGCCAACCAGCCCAACCGGCCACCTGGGCCAGGCCCCTTTCAAGTGGACAAGATCCGGGGGAAAGGGCCCTGGGGCCTGCCGCCAAGTCCCCTGGGGCGTGTGCTGGGCCCCCTCAGAGGAGGGAGCCACCTGGCAACCTGTGTGCCAGACCTTAGATCTGGCGGCCTGCCACACCCGGCTCCCTGCCCTGCCCACGCCTGCCTCCATCCACTCCACGGAGGACGATGGTGTTGGCAGTGCGAGCGGAGATAGTCGTTAGAGACTTCACTTGGAGTTGTAGTCCAAGAGCATCACAGAGGAGCACTGAGCTTGGGCTCGGCCATTTATCCGCTTTGTAACCTGGCTGAGTTTTCTAGCCACTGTACCCAGTCTCTTCATCTAGCAAATGGTGCAAAGAACAACATTGACTACGTCGGGATGCTTTCAGGGTCATGTGAGTTAAGATATGTTCCAGCACAGAGTTTACATTCAGGGTGCAGTCCTTGGCTCAGTAGAAGTGTTCGCTGCTGTTCTTATGATTTTCATTATTTCACGTCCTTATCTTCCTCGTGAGTTCCCTGTCAAACCAACCACGATCCACGGTGTCAGCAGTTTGATTCCAGGTCCCTGCTTCAAGGCCTGCAGAGGGAACCTCGTGCTCATAACCTCCTGTTTTTCTCCCAGTCTCTGGAGGGATGCATTGACCTCTAGCTTGTCTGCACTGAGGCACGGAATGGGGTCCCACACCCAACCCCGCGTCTCCTCCTTTTCATATCTGATGCTTTGGGAAGACTGCTTACTGTTCACTCGGTGGACTATACTCCCTGACATGAGCAACGCACGGGAGAGAGGCGGTAGGAAACACTGATCCATGTAGGGCTCTGAGTTGACCATAACACAGAGTACAGTTGATCAAGGGCCGAGGTAGGGTTCCTTAAGGCAAAGATCTGCCGAGATGAGGGTGTTCTGATGTGACGCCGCCTGAAAATAAAGCAAACACATAAAAGCATATGTAGTGGTCAAAGGGAAAGCACGCCACTAAAAGAATTGATCCCATGAAATACACTATTCTATTTGTTTATGTATCAAATGACTGATAGGAAAGAGCCAGGCGTAGAGATAGTAGACTTGATCAATGTCATAGAGAATTCTTTTAACAGTTGTTCATGCCTTGTGTTTTACATCATTGATTAGGGGAGTATTTTCGTCTTTTCCTTTCCTAGTGTCTCCATCTTTCTCAACTTTTCCAGGAGACATATTTACATTATCCTCTAAAATGTTAGGGAAATTTTAAAAAAGTTATGACACATTGGAAGTTGTTGATTTTGTATATGGGAGGAGCACTAGATTGCAAGTGAATTAGTGATCATTAGAGTTTTAGTTTGGTAAAAGACGGTAGTTGGAGTTGATACCAGGATGTTTGTAACCCAGTTTTTACTTCATTATTTGGTGTAGTTTTCCAAATGCCAGAGCCGGTCATTTTTAATGTAATAACTTGTCTCATTTTAGAATATGTGTTCTTGGAGAGGGTGATGCAGGTAAGTAGAAAATAATTTAATGTAGTGACTTGTTTTTCTCCAATGGATCTCTTATAAACCCAACAGCCATATAGCATTCTTTTGTCCAAATGACCTGATGGCACTTTCTTAACTTTTCTTGCTGTGACTCTAGCAATCTAGGGTCACACCACCTTCTCTCTCCTAGTCATGCTTTCAGTTGTAAGAGTGATATTGTCAATAGTACAGTGAGCAATTGGCACACACTCTACTCTTTTCTTACATGTATATATATGTATATGTGTGTGTGTCTATATTTCTCAACTGCGAACTTTGGTAACATAATTGTTAAGGTGTGAACTATTTGCAGTGCACTTAACAACTGATGGCTACACATGATTGTGTAGTGACATCACGGTTAAAACCCTTCTTTGCAACATGTGGCCCCTTTCAGTTTTATTTTCAAGGAAAGGGTTCAATGACTTTTTTCTTTTGGAAGAAGAAAGACTTGCATTTCCATCTTAGAAAATCGAGAACTGGTTTCTTGCCTTTTTCCTTTTTTTGTCTTCAGCTCCTCGTCCTACTGGTTACTAATTCACATGTCCAGTCACTTCAGATTCATGGTGCTAACCCTTTGCCTTGTTCAAGGCTCTGACTTTAATTATTCCATAATCCCTTCTGTGAAGGAGGTTTCTCTCCACGCTCATCTAGCGAGGAAGGAACCGACCCTCCTTTATGTGAACTTGGAGACAGAGGCCAAGGTGAAGCCTCGGTGCCCCTCCACACCAGTGAGCTGCAGAAGGGCTGCAGAGTCCTGTGAATCTTTGGCTCCCCTCCTGGCTCCCTCCGGAGTTGGCATTGCCTGCACGGAGGAGCCCAGCTCCTTACAATCGAATTGGTGAAGTCTCCTGAAGCCGGCTGAAGGATAAGACTGGCCGGAAAGGACATCAGCAAGCAGTGTGCTCCAAAAGTGGGTGGCAGAAGCACTCAGAAGAAGAAAACCTTTCCGTTTCTCTTGTTTTCTCTTTATCTTCTCTCCCTTCCTTTTCCTTTCCTTAGATGGTACAGAGCCTGTCCACCCCCCATGGTGGCTGTTTTTCTCCTCAGAGCCCCAGGACAGAGCTGTATCTCTTAGTTGTAGGTCAACCCATGGGGGTTCTTTGCCTGGAGTCCCACGGCAGTTTATTCACATCTCTTTCATTCAAATGATTTCAGTAGTGTAATTTATCTGTTTAGGCATATCTGTCTTCCTTGCAGACCCCCAACATTTCAAGACCTTTGGGCACATAGTAGATGCTTAAGTACTTGAGGGAATCCGTGAAGATCTTTTGTTGAATACGATCTAAATAAATACAATACCTACTCAGCACACGAATGCAGGCACTTGAGAGAGAGTTTGGTGTCTGCTGAAGCAGGCTGTGGACCAGCTTAGGGGCTCAGTGCCAAAGTGACCCAATAGATTTAGACAAAATGAACGAGATAATTAACTTCAATTTTGCAATTCATGGAGAACAGGAGCAGGATATCTAGGTGTGAATCGGGACTTGATCATTCTTGTTGCATCTTTGGAAAATCCAGTCCTTTTTCTTTCTATGGAAACGTGACTGGCCAAGAGAGTGAACGGAGGACTGGCTTTTAGAAAGGCAATTTTGTCACAGGAAGTCCTGGAGGAAAATATATGGAAGGAGAGCTGCTAGAAACATGGCAGAGACGTTTTGTGTAGAAACCCTAAAATGTGGGTTTACATGCTGTCTGAAAGAGTTGTAACCCAACTTTTCTCCACTACAGATTTGAGCAGCTTTTAAATATCTAGGTATACAAAAGGATTAGAAAGGAAAATAGATCCAACTGAAAGGAATTTCGGATGGAACAATGAAATGATGCTGAAGTGAGCCAGCGCACTGAAAAGAGTTTCAGAAAGACCTGCAGTCTCTAAAGGCAGTGGGCAATGTATCCATCAGGTTTCAAGTAGAAAGGGAAATGGGAACAATTGTCTGTCATCTCATGTCCAGGAGATGACAAGCAACAGTCTCTCAGAGAAGAAAAAGATTTCTTTCCAACCGGTCGAACCAGCCACCTGGGCCAGGCCCCTTTCAAGTGGACGAGTTCCAGAGGAGAGAGCCCCGGGGCCTGCCGCCAAGTTTCCTGGGGCGTGTGCTGGGCCCCCTCAGAGGACCAGGCAGCCTGGCAGCCTGTGTGCCAGAGCTGAGATCTGGCGGCCTCCCACACCCGGTTCCCTGTCCTGCCCCGTCCTCCCGAGGGAGGCCGATGGTCCTGGCAGTGGCGAGTGGGGTGGGGCTGGCTGTGAAGCTTTCCTGGGATGCCCCGGGAGAGGGCGCCGGGGGATGGGCTGCCCCTGGCCAGGTCTGAGGCACTGACCCAGCTCAGGGCTGTCGGGGGCGGAGAGAGAAGCCCCTCCGCCTCTTCCCTGAAGCTTCTTATGGCTGGCCAAATCCTTCACAAGACAGGTTCGCTGGAGAAAATAATACCCAGCTTCAGAACACGTGTACAGGGGAGAAACCCGCGAAACTGAGTCTCTCAACACAATGGCAGAGATTCTCCTCCTATCTCCAGCTGCAGACAAAGGAGGATGTTGGGGGTGCGGTTTGGGCATGTGAGACTGGAGAAGACAATTGTCATGGAGAGGGACATGTAGACGATTGGATTGTCTGAACCGGTTCCCCTGCAGTGGGGTCAGGCCCGGAAGGGACAGCACGGAGGTGACCATGAAGGGGCCTCTCCGTGGTGTGGCTGGCCCCGGGGGGCCGCGCCTGGGGATGGGGATGGAGGGGGGGAAGTGGGATGGCCTGTGAGTTGGCAGCAGTGGTGGATGCAGATACTCAGAGGTCAGGGATCTCTCACTCTTTCCCTGCCTGTCTGTCTGTCTGTCTCTCACTCTCTCTCTCTCTCTCTCTCTCTTTCTCTCTCGGGGACCTGAGGAGAAGAGGTGGGCGAGCCCTGCCCGCCTCGCCTACCTGCCTTCCTCTCCCCTGGCCCCTTCTTTCTCCGGCTGCTTTGAGTGCCCTGTGGGCTTGGGTTCAACCCCTGAGGCCAAGGGCGCATGCGCCACCCGCCACCGCCAGGGCCTAGGGCGGGCCTCGGGGGTCCTCAGTGAAGGCCCCGCCCGCCCGCCAGGCCAGGCCAGTCCCAGCTGAAGAAGGAACGCCAACGCCCTGCTGGACTTGGCTTCAGCTGTTGTCTCCCTCCCATCCCCCACTTGCAATCAGCTGGCCGGCCGCTTCCCTTCTTTGGAAGCGGTGGTCTGGACCTGGTGGCCAAAGGCCGACTGGGGTGCCAGGTCAAGGCTCTGCCTCGGCCAGCTGCTTTTGCCCGGGCCTCATTTCTTCCTGGAAAGGCAAAACCACGGCCTCACCCCACGCCCGCACTTGTCGACTCCAGCCAGGTGGAGGAAAGGCTCTGTGGAATCCGAAGGGCCGAGACAGGCTTATGGCCAAGCAGTGAGTGAGGCCCCAGCAGGCCGCCGGCTTGGGGAGCCGCTGCCACACGGGCAGGCCCTTCCGGCGACGGGTCCCAGCATCATCTCTGGAGTCGGGAGGGCCTGGCCTTCCTAGTGCCCAGGCCACGGCTCTGAGGAGAAATCCGCGTTGGAGGGCACGCGTGAGGCCCTCGGCCTGAGGGCGCTGGTGCCACGCCGGGGGCGACTGGAAGGCTGGCTGGGCTCGCCTGCTTTGTCCAAAGGAGGCTGGCCAACCAGCCCAACCGGCCACCTGGGCCAGGCCCCTTTCAAGTGGACAAGATCCGGGGGAAAGGGCCCTGGGGCCTGCCGCCAAGTCCCCTGGGGCGTGTGCTGGGCCCCCTCAGAGGAGGGAGCCACCTGGCAACCTGTGTGCCAGACCTTAGATCTGGCGGCCTGCCACACCCGGCTCCCTGCCCTGCCCACGCCTGCCTCCATCCACTCCACGGAGGACGATGGTGTTGGCAGTGCGAGCGGAGATAGTCGTTAGAGACTTCACTTGGAGTTGTAGTCCAAGAGCATCACAGAAGAGCACTGAGCTTGGGCTCGGCCATTTATCCGCTTTGTAACCTGGCTGAGTTTTCTAGCCACTGTACCCAGTCTCTTCATCTAGCAAATGGTGCAAAGAACAACATTGACTACGTCGGGATGCTTTCAGGGTCATGTGAGTTAAGATATGTTCCAGCACAGAGTTTACATTCAGGGTGCAGTCCTTGGCTCAGTAGAAGTGTTCGCTGCTGTTCTTATGATTTTCATTATTTCACGTCCTTATCTTCCTCGTGAGTTCCCTGTCAAACCAACCACGATCCACGGTGTCAGCAGTTTGATTCCAGGTCCCTGCTTCAAGGCCTGCAGAGGGAACCTCGTGCTCATAACCTCCTGTTTTTCTCCCAGTCTCTGGAGGGATGCATTGACCTCTAGCTTGTCTGCACTGAGGCACGGAATGGGGTCCCACACCCAACCCCGCGTCTCCTCCTTTTCATATCTGATGCTTTGGGAAGACTGCTTACTGTTCACTCGGTGGACTATACTCCCTGACATGAGCAACGCACGGGAGAGAGGCGGTAGGAAACACTGATCCATGTAGGGCTCTGAGTTGACCATAACACAGAGTACAGTTGATCAAGGGCCGAGGTAGGGTTCCTTAAGGCAAAGATCTGCCGAGATGAGGGTGTTCTGATGTGACGCCGCCTGAAAATAAAGCAAACACATAAAAGCATATGTAGTGGTCAAAGGGAAAGCACGCCACTAAAAGAATTGATCCCATGAAATACACTATTCTATTTGTTTATGTATCAAATGACTGATAGGAAAGAGCCAGGCGTAGAGATAGTAGACTTGATCAATGTCATAGAGAATTCTTTTAACAGTTGTTCATGCCTTGTGTTTTACATCATTGATTAGGGGAGTATTTTCGTCTTTTCCTTTCCTAGTGTCTCCATCTTTCTCAACTTTTCCAGGAGACATATTTACATTATCCTCTAAAATGTTAGGGAAATTTTAAAAAAGTTATGACACATTGGAAGTTGTTGATTTTGTATATGGGAGGAGCACTAGATTGCAAGTGAATTAGTGATCATTAGAGTTTTAGTTTGGTAAAAGACGGTAGTTGGAGTTGATACCAGGATGTTTGTAACCCAGTTTTTACTTCATTATTTGGTGTAGTTTTCCAAATGCCAGAGCCGGTCATTTTTAATGTAATAACTTGTCTCATTTTAGAATATGTGTTCTTGGAGAGGGTGATGCAGGTAAGTAGAAAATAATTTAATGTAGTGACTTGTTTTTCTCCAATGGATCTCTTATAAACCCAACAGCCATATAGCATTCTTTTGTCCAAATGACCTGATGGCACTTTCTTAACTTTTCTTGCTGTGACTCTAGCAATCTAGGGTCACACCACCTTCTCTCTCCTAGTCATGCTTTCAGTTGTAAGAGTGATATTGTCAATAGTACAGTGAGCAATTGGCACACACTCTACTCTTTTCTTACATGTATATATATGTATATGTGTGTGTGTCTATATTTCTCAACTGCGAACTTTGGTAACATAATTGTTAAGGTGTGAACTATTTGCAGTGCACTTAACAACTGATGGCTACACATGATTGTGTAGTGACATCACGGTTAAAACCCTTCTTTGCAACATGTGGCCCCTTTCAGTTTTATTTTCAAGGAAAGGGTTCAATGACTTTTTTCTTTTGGAAGAAGAAAGACTTGCATTTCCATCTTAGAAAATCGAGAACTGGTTTCTTGCCTTTTTCCTTTTTTTGTCTTCAGCTCCTCGTCCTACTGGTTACTAATTCACATGTCCAGTCACTTCAGATTCATGGTGCTAACCCTTTGCCTTGTTCAAGGCTCTGACTTTAATTATTCCATAATCCCTTCTGTGAAGGAGGTTTCTCTCCACGCTCATCTAGCGAGGAAGGAACCGACCCTCCTTTATGTGAACTTGGAGACAGAGGCCAAGGTGAAGCCTCGGTGCCCCTCCACACCAGTGAGCTGCAGAAGGGCTGCAGAGTCCTGTGAATCTTTGGCTCCCCTCCTGGCTCCCTCCGGAGTTGGCATTGCCTGCACGGAGGAGCCCAGCTCCTTACAATCGAATTGGTGAAGTCTCCTGAAGCCGGCTGAAGGATAAGACTGGCCGGAAAGGACATCAGCAAGCAGTGTGCTCCAAAAGTGGGTGGCAGAAACACTCAGAAGAAGAAAACCTTTCCGTTTCTCTTGTTTTCTCTTTATCTTCTCTCCCTTCCTTTTCCTTTCCTTAGATGGTACAGAGCCTGTCCACCCCCCATGGTGGCTGTTTTTCTCCTCAGAGCCCCAGGACAGAGCTGTATCTCTTAGTTGTAGGTCAACCCATGGGGGTTCTTTGCCTGGAGTCCCACGGCAGTTTATTCACATCTCTTTCATTCAAATGATTTCAGTAGTGTAATTTATCTGTTTAGGCATATCTGTCTTCCTTGCAGACCCCCAACATTTCAAGACCTTTGGGCACATAGTAGATGCTTAAGTACTTGAGGGAATCCGTGAAGATCTTTTGTTGAATACGATCTAAATAAATACAATACCTACTCAGCACACGAATGCAGGCACTTGAGAGAGAGTTTGGTGTCTGCTGAAGCAGGCTGTGGACCAGCTTAGGGGCTCAGTGCCAAAGTGACCCAATAGATTTAGACAAAATGAACGAGATAATTAACTTCAATTTTGCAATTCATGGAGAACAGGAGCAGGATATCTAGGTGTGAATCGGGACTTGATCATTCTTGTTGCATCTTTGGAAAATCCAGTCCTTTTTCTTTCTATGGAAACGTGACTGGCCAAGAGAGTGAACGGAGGACTGGCTTTTAGAAAGGCAATTTTGTCACAGGAAGTCCTGGAGGAAAATATATGGAAGGAGAGCTGCTAGAAACATGGCAGAGACGTTTTGTGTAGAAACCCTAAAATGTGGGTTTACATGCTGTCTGAAAGAGTTGTAACCCAACTTTTCTCCACTACAGATTTGAGCAGCTTTTAAATATCTAGGTATACAAAAGGATTAGAAAGGAAAATAGATCCAACTGAAAGGAATTTCGGATGGAACAATGAAATGATGCTGAAGTGAGCCAGCGCACTGAAAAGAGTTTCAGAAAGACCTGCAGTCTCTAAAGGCAGTGGGCAATGTA
The DNA here is from genome assembly GCF_020826845.1 of Diceros bicornis minor. NCBI lineage: Eukaryota > Metazoa > Chordata > Mammalia > Perissodactyla > Rhinocerotidae > Diceros > Diceros bicornis. The sequence goes on from NW_026691076.1 coordinate 581,299, forward strand.
TCCATCAGGTTTCAAGTAGAAAGGGAAATGGGAACAATTGTCTGTCATCTCATGTCCAGGAGATGACAAGCAACAGTCTCTCAGAGAAGAAAAAGATTTCTTTCCAACCGGTCGAACCAGCCACCTGGGCCAGGCCCCTTTCAAGTGGACGAGTTCCAGAGGAGAGAGCCCCGGGGCCTGCCGCCAAGTTTCCTGGGGCGTGTGCTGGGCCCCCTCAGAGGACCAGGCAGCCTGGCAGCCTGTGTGCCAGAGCTGAGATCTGGCGGCCTCCCACACCCGGTTCCCTGTCCTGCCCCGTCCTCCCGAGGGAGGCCGATGGTCCTGGCAGTGGCGAGTGGGGTGGGGCTGGCTGTGAAGCTTTCCTGGGATGCCCCGGGAGAGGGCGCCGGGGGATGGGCTGCCCCTGGCCAGGTCTGAGGCACTGACCCAGCTCAGGGCTGTCGGGGGCGGAGAGAGAAGCCCCTCCGCCTCTTCCCTGAAGCTTCTTATGGCTGGCCAAATCCTTCACAAGACAGGTTCGCTGGAGAAAATAATACCCAGCTTCAGAACACGTGTACAGGGGAGAAACCCGCGAAACTGAGTCTCTCAACACAATGGCAGAGATTCTCCTCCTATCTCCAGCTGCAGACAAAGGAGGATGTTGGGGGTGCGGTTTGGGCATGTGAGACTGGAGAAGACAATTGTCATGGAGAGGGACATGTAGACGATTGGATTGTCTGAACCGGTTCCCCTGCAGTGGGGTCAGGCCCGGAAGGGACAGCACGGAGGTGACCATGAAGGGGCCTCTCCGTGGTGTGGCTGGCCTCGGGGGGCCGCGCCTGGGGATGGGGATGGAGGGGGGAAGTGGGATGGCCTGTGAGTTGGCAGCAGTGGTGGATGCAGATACTCAGAGGTCAGGGATCTCTCACTCTTTCCCTGCCTGTCTGTCTGTCTGTCTCTCACTCTCTCTCTCTCTCTCTCTCTCTTTCTCTCTCGGGGACCTGAGGAGAAGAGGTGGGCGAGCCCTGCCCGCCTCGCCTACCTGCCTTCCTCTCCCCTGGCCCCTTCTTTCTCCGGCTGCTTTGAGTGCCCTGTGGGCTTGGGTTCAACCCCTGAGGCCAAGGGCGCATGCGCCACCCGCCACCGCCGGGGCCTAGGGCGGGCCTCGGGGGTCCTCAGTGAAGGCCCCGCCCGCCCGCCAGGCCAGGCCAGTCCCAGCTGAAGAAGGAACGCCAACGCCCTGCTGGACTTGGCTTCAGCTGTTGTCTCCCTCCCATCCCCCACTTGCAATCAGCTGGCCGGCCGCTTCCCTTCTTTGGAAGCGGTGGTCTGGACCTGGTGGCCAAAGGCCGACTGGGGTGCCAGGTCAAGGCTCTGCCTCGGCCAGCTGCTTTTGCCCGGGCCTCATTTCTTCCTGGAAAGGCAAAACCACGGCCTCACCCCACGCCCGCACTTGTCGACTCCAGCCAGGTGGAGGAAAGGCTCTGTGGAATCCGAAGGGCCGAGACAGGCTTATGGCCAAGCAGTGAGTGAGGCCCCAGCAGGCCGCCGGCTTGGGGAGCCGCTGCCACACGGGCAGGCCCTTCCGGCGACGGGTCCCAGCATCATCTCTGGAGTCGGGAGGGCCTGGCCTTCCTAGTGCCCAGGCCACGGCTCTGAGGAGAAATCCGCGTTGGAGGGCACGCGTGAGGCCCTCGGCCTGAGGGCGCTGGTGCCACGCCGGGGGCGACTGGAAGGCTGGCTGGGCTCGCCTGCTTTGTCCAAAGGAGGCTGGCCAACCAGCCCAACCGGCCACCTGGGCCAGGCCCCTTTCAAGTGGACAAGATCCGGGGGAAAGGGCCCTGGGGCCTGCCGCCAAGTCCCCTGGGGCGTGTGCTGGGCCCCCTCAGAGGAGGGAGCCACCTGGCAACCTGTGTGCCAGACCTTAGATCTGGCGGCCTGCCACACCCGGCTCCCTGCCCTGCCCACGCCTGCCTCCATCCACTCCACGGAGGACGATGGTGTTGGCAGTGCGAGCGGAGATAGTCGTTAGAGACTTCACTTGGAGTTGTAGTCCAAGAGCATCACAGAGGAGCACTGAGCTTGGGCTCGGCCATTTATCCGCTTTGTAACCTGGCTGAGTTTTCTAGCCACTGTACCCAGTCTCTTCATCTAGCAAATGGTGCAAAGAACAACATTGACTACGTCGGGATGCTTTCAGGGTCATGTGAGTTAAGATATGTTCCAGCACAGAGTTTACATTCAGGGTGCAGTCCTTGGCTCAGTAGAAGTGTTCGCTGCTGTTCTTATGATTTTCATTATTTCACGTCCTTATCTTCCTCGTGAGTTCCCTGTCAAACCAACCACGATCCACGGTGTCAGCAGTTTGATTCCAGGTCCCTGCTTCAAGGCCTGCAGAGGGAACCTCGTGCTCATAACCTCCTGTTTTTCTCCCAGTCTCTGGAGGGATGCATTGACCTCTAGCTTGTCTGCACTGAGGCACGGAATGGGGTCCCACACCCAACCCCGCGTCTCCTCCTTTTCATATCTGATGCTTTGGGAAGACTGCTTACTGTTCACTCGGTGGACTATACTCCCTGACATGAGCAACGCACGGGAGAGAGGCGGTAGGAAACACTGATCCATGTAGGGCTCTGAGTTGACCATAACACAGAGTACAGTTGATCAAGGGCCGAGGTAGGGTTCCTTAAGGCAAAGATCTGCCGAGATGAGGGTGTTCTGATGTGACGCCGCCTGAAAATAAAGCAAACACATAAAAGCATATGTAGTGGTCAAAGGGAAAGCACGCCACTAAAAGAATTGATCCCATGAAATACACTATTCTATTTGTTTATGTATCAAATGACTGATAGGAAAGAGCCAGGCGTAGAGATAGTAGACTTGATCAATGTCATAGAGAATTCTTTTAACAGTTGTTCATGCCTTGTGTTTTACATCATTGATTAGGGGAGTATTTTCGTCTTTTCCTTTCCTAGTGTCTCCATCTTTCTCAACTTTTCCAGGAGACATATTTACATTATCCTCTAAAATGTTAGGGAAATTTTAAAAAAGTTATGACACATTGGAAGTTGTTGATTTTGTATATGGGAGGAGCACTAGATTGCAAGTGAATTAGTGATCATTAGAGTTTTAGTTTGGTAAAAGACGGTAGTTGGAGTTGATACCAGGATGTTTGTAACCCAGTTTTTACTTCATTATTTGGTGTAGTTTTCCAAATGCCAGAGCCGGTCATTTTTAATGTAATAACTTGTCTCATTTTAGAATATGTGTTCTTGGAGAGGGTGATGCAGGTAAGTAGAAAATAATTTAATGTAGTGACTTGTTTTTCTCCAATGGATCTCTTATAAACCCAACAGCCATATAGCATTCTTTTGTCCAAATGACCTGATGGCACTTTCTTAACTTTTCTTGCTGTGACTCTAGCAATCTAGGGTCACACCACCTTCTCTCTCCTAGTCATGCTTTCAGTTGTAAGAGTGATATTGTCAATAGTACAGTGAGCAATTGGCACACACTCTACTCTTTTCTTACATGTATATATATGTATATGTGTGTGTGTCTATATTTCTCAACTGCGAACTTTGGTAACATAATTGTTAAGGTGTGAACTATTTGCAGTGCACTTAACAACTGATGGCTACACATGATTGTGTAGTGACATCACGGTTAAAACCCTTCTTTGCAACATGTGGCCCCTTTCAGTTTTATTTTCAAGGAAAGGGTTCAATGACTTTTTTCTTTTGGAAGAAGAAAGACTTGCATTTCCATCTTAGAAAATCGAGAACTGGTTTCTTGCCTTTTTTCTTTTTTTGTCTTCAGCTCCTCGTCCTACTGGTTACTAATTCACATGTCCAGTCACTTCAGATTCATGGTGCTAACCCTTTGCCTTGTTCAAGGCTCTGACTTTAATTATTCCATAATCCCTTCTGTGAAGGAGGTTTCTCTCCACGCTCATCTAGCGAGGAAGGAACCGACCCTCCTTTATGTGAACTTGGAGACAGAGGCCAAGGTGAAGCCTCGGTGCCCCTCCACACCAGTGAGCTGCAGAAGGGCTGCAGGGTCCTGTGAATCTTTGGCTCCCCTCCTGGCTCCCTCCGGAGTTGGCATTGCCTGCACGGAGGAGCCCAGCTCCTTACAATCGAATTGGTGAAGTCTCCTGAAGCCGGCTGAAGGATAAGACTGGCCGGAAAGGACATCAGCAAGCAGTGTGCTCCAAAAGTGGGTGGCAGAAACACTCAGAAGAAGAAAACCTTTCCGTTTCTCTTGTTTTCTCTTTATCTTCTCTCCCTTCCTTTTCCTTTCCTTAGATGGTACAGAGCCTGTCCACCCCCCATGGTGGCTGTTTTTCTCCTCAGAGCCCCAGGACAGAGCTGTATCTCTTAGTTGTAGGTCAACCCATGGGGGTTCTTTGCCTGGAGTCCCACGGCAGTTTATTCACATCTCTTTCATTCAAATGATTTCAGTAGTGTAATTTATCTGTTTAGGCATATCTGTCTTCCTTGCAGACCCCCAACATTTCAAGACCTTTGGGCACATAGTAGATGCTTAAGTACTTGAGGGAATCCGTGAAGATCTTTTGTTGAATACGATCTAAATAAATACAATACCTACTCAGCACACGAATGCAGGCACTTGAGAGAGAGTTTGGTGTCTGCTGAAGCAGGCTGTGGACCAGCTTAGGGGCTCAGTGCCAAAGTGACCCAATAGATTTAGACAAAATGAACGAGATAATTAACTTCAATTTTGCAATTCATGGAGAACAGGAGCAGGATATCTAGGTGTGAATCGAGACTTGATCATTCTTGTTACATCTTTGGAAAACCCAGCCCTTTTTCTTTCTATGGATATTTGACTCATCCCAAGCAGCTGCCTTATTGGTATTTATGGGTAGATCAAATTGAAAAGAAAACCCAGAATAGTATTATGACTAGCCTTAGGGAATATCTTTATAATATAAAAGAACAAAAGTCGGAGTTAGAGCAAAGATTGAAAGTCAAATTTACTGAAAATTCCCTGTCTCCTCGCTCCTACACTCCCTTATATCCCCAACTCCCTGTCCCTGACTCCCAAGAATATCTTTTGGATTTCTGGGTCCCTGGCCCAAATCCTCCCCTTCAAGTCTTATCTCCTCAGTCACCTCCTCAGCCAGTTCCCTTAGGTCCCAGGACTCCAACTTCTCCGCAGTTCATCCAGCTGCCTGTTTTATCTTCTCTCACTGTTGAAGATTTACAGGGGGCGCTTAGGCCTGACCTCCAAGCAAGGGGCATACAGGTTACTTGTGTAAATGTTATAAACCAAGAAATAAATTTAGTAGAAACACCCAGGAAGGGCAAGTAGGTTCGTTTTGCTGTGTCTTACAACTCCTCCTACTTTCCAGGGCTCTGTAATCAGGGTCTGTCAGCTTCAGACATTCCTATGCAGTATCCACTGAGGATGTATCCTGGACCTCCGCTGCAGAGAATTCATGTCCCCTGGACAGCAGCTGATCTTTTAAATTATGAAACTCTCCTGCCTCCATTGCCAGAAGACCCTACTAAATTTAGAGAAGAATTAGAAAGATTAGTGGCTATTCATAGCCCCACCCACCGAGACCTTGACTGGCTGCTAAGGGGCGTTCTTCCATCCCATGACTACACTGTAGTTATCAGACAGGCCAGACGACCCCCTAGCAAAAACCCCCCTCATAGAGGAAATACATGGCCAGACCCTCTCCCAGACCCTCCTGCAGATGACCAGGAAGTGGCACAGCTACAGGCTGATATTCAAGGTTTAATAGGAGCGATTCTAGAGGCGTTTCCTCCTAAAGTTAATCGGTCAAAAATTGAATTATGCACTCAGAACGAGGGGGAACAACATAAAGCTTTTGTTGAACGGTTTACTCAGACTTTCCAAAGGCACACTGCATTGAATCTAGAAGCTCCAGAGCATAAGAATCTCCTAATTTCTGCTTTAGTTGGAAATTTTCTTCCTGATATAAAGAAACAAATTCAAAACAGTGTGGTTGTTTGGGCAGGGCAACCATTAAGTGTAATAATGGAGGCTGCTACACAATTCTTTGAAAATTGTCAGAAAGAAAGCAAAAAAAATAAAAATAATTAAAGACAACTCTTCTTGCTTTGCAAATTGAATCTTTTGAAAAGCAAAAATTCAACCCTGAAAGTAAACTAAAGCCCACTCAGAGGTCTCCCTATTTGCCTTCAGACAATTATAGGTATTGCAAGAAACCAAGGCATTGGAAAAGGGCGTGTGCCGCTCTTAAGAGAAGGGAAAGTTTTGTGGGAGATCGGGATTTGGCCACCCTGAAATCTATCTCTTTACCTTGGTTGTTTTTTCTAGGGAAATTTGACTTCCCCCACTAACTTCCTAAAGAATTTGACATAGTGGCTCCTTCCTGGAACAGATCTATCATGATGGCTGTAAAGATAATGTAGGGTAAATGTTACAATAGGAAAGGCACCAACAAGCCCCTCTTATCAGAAGTTCTGTCTCTCTGGCCACATTCTCTGGATGACCCTGCGAAGAGTTGCCAGACAATCATTTACATTTACAAGGGAAATCTCCATTTGTAAAGGTATCTCCCTCTCTGTTTGGAGAAGAGAGGGGGATGAGCTCATTTCAAGTGACTTATCAATGTAGAAGGTGAGGCCTTGAGCTACATAATAAACCTTACTCTTGTTTACTGTGCTTTAGTGGTAATCTCCTGTAACTGACTCCCCCCACCCCCAAAATCCTCCTTTGTCATTGGCTGAAAATTATATTTAAGACGAGAATTTCTGCTATAGTGTTGAGAAACGCAGTGTCCCTGCTTTCTCCCATGTATACATGTTATTAAACTTGGTATTATTTTCTCCTGCTAACCTGTCTTGTTGATTATTTGGCCAGCCAGAAGAACCTTAAGGGAAAGGGCAGAGGGAGATTCTCTCTCTTCCCCTGACAGTTTAAAAAATGTTCCCGCTTGACCCCAGCACCACCAAAAGGCTCATTTTTCTCTACCTGAGGGGCATTTCTTCCTCAAATGATGGGGTCAGCCGATCCTTAGTCGCACTCCTGAGCCTACAGTTAAACTTAAAATAGAGGTTCGAAAACTGGATTTCTTAATTGACACTGGTGCGACATTCTCTACTATCCGTTCAAAGGATTTATCTCTACCTGTTACCTCTGATTCTATCAAGCTGTTTGAGTCTCTAGACAGCCTATTTCACTGCCCATATCTAAGCCCACTCCAATATATTTAGGCCCCCTTAACACTCATCATGCTTTTTTAGTTTCTGACTGTTCACCAGCAAACCTCTTTGGCTGAGATTTGTTATGTAAATTCAATGCCACTATAAATTGTAATGAAAAAGGTGTTTTTATCTCCTTGCCTTCTGACCAAGCCCCAAGTCTCCTACTTTCCATGATGGAAACTTGTCCTGATTTAAATCCTTCTGAGGAAGATGAGTCTTTAAAGAATGTCCCAACCAGTCTTTGGGCTACACATGCAAATGAGGTACGATTGTTGCTTAGTGCTGAGCCCGTGCACGTTACTTGGAAAAAAAATAAACCATTTCCATCAGTAGCCCAATACCCGCTCTCCAGAGATGCCGAGCGAGGAATTCAACCCATAATAGACTCCCTTTTGCAACAGGGTGTACTAGCTTTTACTTCCTTGCCCTGTAACACTCCAATCTTGCCAGTAAAAAAGGAAGGCAAATTTGACTCAGACGGGAACCAAATCTATAGATTTGTACAAGACCTCAGAGCCATAAACTCTTTTGTAATTCCTCGGCATCCTGTGGTCCCTAATCCAGCTGTCATCCTGACCTCAATACCTGCTGATGCAGCCTGCTTTACAGTAGTTGACCTCTGCTCAGCTTTCTTTTCAATCCCATTACACCCTGACTCACAATTTCTTTTCACATTTACATTTAAAGGGAGACAATTTACATGGACTCGAATACCTCAGGGATATTGTGAGTCCCCCTCAATATTTTCCCAGGTCCTTAAAGCTGACTTGGATTCTGTAGTCTTTACTCAAAGCTCCACTCTTGTTCAATATGTTGATGACCTTTTACTCTGTAATCCAACTAAGCAGGGGGCTCTTACAGATTCGCTCATTCTCCTGAAAGCCCTAGCTGAACGAGGCCATAAAGCCTCCAGGTTTAAACTTCAGTGGGTGCAAATGACTGTTACCTACTTAGGGCATGAGATATCTCAAAGCATTCAAAAGCTAACGCCCAAACGCCTTGAGTCAATTTTATCCATCCATCTCCCCAAAACAAAGAAACAGCTACGTAAATTTCTAGGAGCTGCTGGTTACTGCTGCCAATGGATTCCTAATTTTGCAGCCCTTGCTAAACCTCTGTATTCTCTTCTCCCAGATATCACCCCAGAGCCTATTTCCTGGCCCTCAGAGGCATTAAACTCCTTAGAGGCCTTAAAAATATCTTTGTCCATGCCTCCAGCTCTTGGCTTACCTAATTTTGACAAGCCTTTTCATCTATACTGTCATGAAAATAATGAAATTGCTACAGGCATTCTAGGGCAATCTTTTGCCTCTCAAATACGTCCTATAGCATATTTCTCATGCCAACTAGACCCTGTGGCATCAGGCATGCCCCCATGCTTACGTGCGGTGGCTGCAGCTGCCACCCTGATTGATAAGGCCAGTACTCTTACATTAGGCTCTCCCATTCACCTCTATGTCCCACATTCTGTGTCAGCTATTTTGCAAGTTCATAGGACACAACACGTCTCTACACGGCGACAGACCACCTATGAGCAGGCTCTTTTAACTAACCCTTCCATCATCTTACATCGTTGCAACACTTTAAATCCAGCTACTTTACTGCCCCTTCCTGATGATGGAGAGCCCCACTCCATTCCACATGATTGCCTTGCAACTATAGAAATGGTCTCAAAGCCATGAGAGGATCTCTCAGACATCCCTTTAGACAATCCAGACTTACTTCTGTTTTGTGACGGCTCCTGTAAACGAAATTCCCGGGGAACCATAATAACTGGTTATGCCATAGTTTCCCCACATGAAACTCTTGAAGCTTATTCTTGGCCCACCATAAGATCAGCCCAAGCTGCTGAACTCATAGCTCTTACTAGGGCCTGCACATTAACAAAAGAAAAAACTGCCACTATTTACACAGACTCCAAATAGGCTTTTGGAGTCTGCCATGTTGTTGGCACAATTTGGAAATCCCGTAGATTCTTAACCTCTGCAAGAACTCCTATTGCTAATGGACACTTAATTACAGCCTTATTACAAGTTATTCACTTTTCTTCAAAAATTGCCATTGTTCATTGTTCAGCCCATACTAAGGAGACCGATGTCATATCTTTAGGGAATGACAGGGCTGACAGAGCTGCTAAACATGCAGCTCACTATATACCCCCTTATCCGTTTTCCACCCAATTTTTAAACCTGCCTTTATCCCTGACTGATGTTATTAACTATCAGGCAAATGCCCCACAATCTGAAAAAGACAATTGGATACAAAAGGGTGCCACACAATTATCAGATGGATTATACATTGGACCAAATGGACTTCCAGTAGCTCCTTTTCTTTTGACTTTTTGGCTTGCACTTATCTCCCACCAAATGGGACATATGTGCAAACGGGGGATAGCTAAAGAACTAAAAGACAATTGGTTTTACCCTGGCATCCATAAAATTTCTGACCAAATCACCTCCCAGTGCACAACTTGCAAATCTTCCCAAGTTTCTGGGAGAAATCGGTGTGATCCAGGAAGTCCTCCCAGGCCCATGCTGCCTTTTGAGGCACTCCAAATGGATTTTATGGACTTGCCCTCAGCTTTAGGTTACTCTCACTGTTTGGTTATTGTCTGCATGTTTAGTAGATGGACTGAATGCTATCCGACCAGACATGCAGATGCCACAACAGTGGTAAAGAAATTAATAACTGAAGTTATTCCTCGCTTTGGCATTCCTTTATAGATTGAACCAGACCAAGGAACTTACAGCATAGATAAACCACTTGCTTGCAAAAACTCTGGGATAGTCATTAAAATTTCATACCCCATATCACCCTCAGTCATCAGGGCAAGTGGAACATAAAAATCTAGATATAAAAAGAACTCTAGGAAAAGTCTGTCAAGAAACTGGACTTAAATGGCCAGAATCTCTGCCCTTGGCCCCTATGAAGATTCAAAATACTCCAAACAAAAAGCATGGACTGACTCATTTGAAATAGTTTTTGGATGTCTGATGCCTACTGGCGTCTCTAAACCTTCAATTCCTGGATTAAATGACTATTATGGGAACTTAAGTGAACAATTTGATGCTATGACTAGTTATATACAAAAATTAACTAGTATACTTGAAGCATATCGTCAACAGGTAAAAGAGGCGTGGCCCCCACCTTCTGACAAGCCTTGCCATCCCTTTCGACCAGGAGACCGGGTGTACATCAAGGTCTTTAGAAGAAAACACGCACTGTCACCTCGCTGGGAAGGACCTTATGAAGCCTTACTGACGACCTGCACTGCCATCAAAATAAAAAAAAAATCTTCCTGGATCCATGCAAGCCACACCAAAATCACCCAGAACATCACTCTCAAGACAACTGAGAGATAATCCCCACAAGTGACCTTAAACTAAGGATTTTGAAGGTCAAAACCCAGGCCCCAGAAGCAGCCGACATCACGAAGTAGACAGCTCTTCCCAAGATCACGGATCAAGAAAAACTACTTTGACCCATTTCCTCCCCCTTGCTTTAAAACTCAGGATATATATACACACTCACACACACAAACTATTAGTGGATATATATATATATATATTTTTTTTTTTATTGATAATTTAATGGTTTCTAACATTGTGAAATTTTGGGTTGTACATTTTTGTTTGTCCATCACCCCATATATGACTCCCTTCACCCCTTGTGCCCACCCCCCACCCCCACTTCCCAGGTAACCACAGTCCAGTTTTCTCTGTCCATGTGTTGGTTTATATTCCACATATGAGTGAGATCATACAGTGTTTGTCTTTCTCTTTCTGGCTTATTTCACTTAACATAATACGCTCCAGGCCCATCCATGTTGTTGCAAATGGGACAATTTTGTCTTTTTTTATGGCTGAGTAGTATTCCATTGTATATATATACCACATTTTCTTAATCCAATCGTCAGTCGAGGGACACTTAGGTTGCTTCCACTTCTTGGCTATGGTGAATAATGCTGCAATGAACATAGGGGTGCATAAGCCTCTTTGGATTGTTGATTTCAGGTGCATTGGATAGATTCCCAGTAGTGGGATGGCTGGATCATAGGGCATCTCTATTTTTAATTCTTTGAGGAATCTCCATACCGTTTTCCATAGAGGCTGTACCAATTTGCATTCCCACCAGCTGTGTATGAGGGTTCCTGTTTCTCCACATCCTCTCCAACATTTGTTGTTTTTTGTCTTGGTGATTATAGCCATTCTAACGGGCGTGAGGTGGTATCTTAGTGTTGTTTTGATTTGCATTTCCCTGATGATTAGTGATGTTGAGCATCTTTTCATGTGCCTATTGGTCATCTGTATATCTTCCTTGGAGAAGTGTCTGTTCATTTCCTCTGCCCATTTTTTGATCGGGTTGTTTGTTTTTTTTGTTGTTCAATTGTGTGAGTTCTTTATATATTATGGAGATCAACCCCTTGTCAGATGTATGTTTTGCAAATATTCTCTCCCAGCTGGTTGGTTGTTTGTTCATCTTGATTCTGGTTTCATTTGTCTTATAAAAGCTCTTTAGTCTGATAAAGTCCCACTTGTTTATTTTTTCTTTAGTTTCCCTAGTCTGGGTAGGCATGTCATCCGAAAAGATTCCTTTAAACCCAATGTCAAATAGCGTGTTGCCTATATTTTCTTCTATGAGTTTTATAGTTTCAGGTCTCATCTTCAGGTCTTTGATCCATTTTGAGTTAATTTTTGTGAATGGCGATAGCACATGGTCCACTTTCATTCTTTTGCATGTGGATGTCCAGTTTTCCCAACACCATTTATTGAAGAAACTTTCCTTTCTCCATTGCATGTCCTTAGCACCTTTGTCGAAAATTAGCTGTCCGTATATGTGTGGTTTTATTTCTGGGCTTTCAATTCTGTTCCATTGATCTGTGTGTCTGTTTTTGTACCAGTACCATGCTGTTTTGATTACTATTGCTTTGTAGTATGTTTTGAAGTCAGGAATTGTGATGCCTCCTGCTTTGTTCGTTTTCTTTAGGATTTCTTTAGCTATTCGGGGTTTTTTGTTGCCCCATATAAATTTCAGTATTCTTTTTTCTATTTCTGTGAAGAATGTCATTGGGATTCTGATTGGGATTGCATTGAATCTGTAGATTGCTTTAGGTAATATAGACATTTTAACTATGTTTATTCTTCCAATCCACGTGCATGGGATATCTTTCCATTTCTTTATGTCATCGTAGATTTCCCTCAATAATGTCTTGTAGTTCTCATTGTATAGGTCCTTCACCTCCTTGGTAAGATTTATTCCTAGGTATTTTATTCTTTTTGATGCAATTGTAAATGGTATTATCTTTTTGAGCTCTCTTTCTGTTAGTTCATTATTAGCATATAGAAATGCAACTGATTTTTGTAGATTGATTTTGTACCCTGCAACTTTGCTGTAGTTGTTGATTGTTTCTAACAGTTTTCCAACAGATTCTGTAGGGTTTTCTATATATACAATCATGTCATCTGCAAATAGTGAGAGTTTCACTTCTTCGTTACCTATTTGGATTCCTTTTATTCCTTTTTCTTGCCTAATTGCTCTGGCCAAAACCTCCAGTACTATGTTGAACAGGAGTGGTGAGAGTGGGCAGCCCTGCCTCGTTCCTGTTCTCAGAGGAATGGCTTTCAGTCTTTCCCCGTTGAGTATGATGTTAGCTGTGGGTTTGTCATATATGGCCTTTATTATGTTGAGGTACTTTCCTTCTATTCCCATTTTATTGAGAGTTTTTATCATAAATGGATGTTGTATCTTGTCAAATGCCTTCTCTGCGTCTATTGAGACGATCATGTGGTTTTTATTCTTTGTTTTGTTGATGTGATGTATCACTTTGATTGATTTGCGGATGTTGAACCATCCCTGCGTCTCTGGTATAAATCCCACTTGATCATGGTGTATGATCTTTTTAATATATTGTTGTATTCGGTTTGCCAATATTTTGTTGAGGATTTTTGCATCAATGTTCATCAGCGATATTGGCCTGTAATTTTCTTTCTTTGTATTGTCTTTGTCTGGTTTTGGTATCAGGGTGATGTTGGCCTCATAGAATGATTCAGGAAGTGTTCCATCTTCCTCTATTTTTTGGAATAGTTTGAGGAGGATGGGTATTAAATCTTCTTTGAATGTTTGGTAAAATTCACTGGAGAAGCCATCTGGTCCTGGACTTTTATTTTTTGGGAGGTTTTTGATTACTATTTCAATCTCTTTACTTGTGATTGGTCTATTCAGATTCTCCATTTCTTCTTGGTTCAACTTTGGGAGGTTGTATAAGTCTAAGAATTTATCCATTTCTTCTAGATTGTCCAATTTGTTGGCATATAATTTCTCATAGTATTCTCTTATAATCCTCTGTATTTCCATGGTATCCGTTGTAATTTCTCCTCTTTCATTTCTAATTTTATTTACTTGAGCCTTTTCTCTTTTTTTCTTAGTTAGCCTGGCTAAGGGTTTGTCTATTTTGTTTATCTTCTCGAAGAACCAACTCTTTGTTTCATTAATCCTTTCTACTGTTTTTTTGGTCTCAATATCATTTATTTCTGCTCTGATTTTTATTATTTCTCTCCTTCTGCTGGCTTTGGGCTTTGTTTGTTCTTCTTTTTCTAGTTCTGTTAGGTGTAATTTAAGGTTGCCTATTAGGGCTTTTTCTTGTTTGTTAAGGTGGGCTTGTATCGCTATGAGTTTCCCTCTCAGGACCGCTTTTGCTGCGTCCCATATGGTTTGATATGGCATGTTATCATTTTCGTTTGTTTCCAGATAGTTTTTGATTTCTCCTTTAATTTCATCAATGATCCATTGGTTGTTCAGTAGCATGTTGTTTAATCTCCACATTTTTGTCACTTTCCCAGTTTTTTTTTCCTGGTTCATTTCCAGTTTCATAGCCTTATGGTCTGAAAAGATGCTTGTTATGATTTCAATCTTCTTAAATTTATTGAGGCTTGCTTTGTTTCCCAACATATGGTCTATCCTAAAGAATGTTCCATGCATGCTTGAGAAGAATATGTAGTCAGCTGTTTTTGGGTGGAGTGCTCTGTGTATGTCTACTAGGTCCATCTCGTCCAGTTTTTCATTTAAGTCTAATATTTCTTTATTAACTTTTTGTCTGGATGATCTATCCATTGCTGTAAGTGGGGTGTTAAGATCCCCTACTATTATTGTGTTGTTGTTGATTTCTCCTTTTAGGTTTGTTAATAGTTGTTTTATGTACATTGGTGCTCCTATGTTGGGTGCATATATATTTATAAGTGATATGTCTTCTTGATGGAGTGTCCCTTTTATCATTATATATTTCCCTTCTTTGTCTTTCTTAACCTGTTTTATCTTGAAGTCTACTTTGTCTGATATGAGTATGGCAACACCTGCTTTCTTTTGTTTGCCATTAGCTTGGAGTATTGTCTTCCATCCTTTCACTCTGAGCCGGTGCTTGTCTTTAGTGCTAAGATGTGTTTCCTGAAGGCAGCATATTGTTGGGTCTTGCTTTTTAATCCATCCTGCCACTCTGTATCTTTTGATTGGATAGTTCAATCCATTTACATTTAGGGTAATTATTGAAATATGAGGGTTGAATGTTGCTGTTTTGTCACTTATTTTCTGGTTCTTTTACATTTCCTTTGTTTCTTGTCCCATTTGTTTTGGACTGCCAATTCAGTTTGGTTGTTCTGTCTTATTATTCTTCTAGTTTTCTCTTTGTTTATCATATGTGGTTTTAATTTGATTATTTGTTTAGTGGTTACCTTGAGGTTTGGGCGAAAAATCTTCTGTATGAGATAGTCCATTATCTGATAGCCTCCTATTTCCTTATACTAAGTCAATTCAGTCACTTTCCTCTTCCCCTTCTAAGTTGCTCTTGTTATACCTTATTCTATCTTGTGTTGTGGCTGTGTGTTTACAGTGATGAGGTTAAATTTATTTTTGGTGAATTTCTTCCTTTGATCTTTGAGTTTAGTATTTAAGTGGTTGCTAACCTATTCCGGTAAAGATCTACTATTTCTCTGATTTTGTCTACCTACTTTTCTCCTTACTCCAAGCTTTGTGTTCCCTTTCTCTTCTTGTTTTCAGGCCTGAGGGCCTTCTTGAGTATTTCTTGTAGTGGCGGTCTCGTGGCCATGAACTCCCTTAGCTTTTGTTTATCTGGGAGAGTTACTATTTCTCCATCATATTTGAAGGATATTTTTGCTGGATAGAGTATTCTTGGCTGAAAGTTTTTGTCTTTTAGTATTTTGAATATATCATTCCAGTCTCTTCTAGCCTGAAAAGTTTCTGTTGAGAAATCCGCTGAGAGCCTGATGGGAGTTCCTTTGTACGTTATTTTTTGTTTTTGTCTAGCTGCCCTTAATATTGTTTCTTTGTCGTTGACCCTGGCTAGCCTTACCACTAGGTGTCGTGGTGAAGGCCTTTGTCTGTTAATATATATAGGAGTCCTGTTGGCTTCACTTACTGGTATTTCCTGCTCCTTCCCCAGATTTGGGAAATTTTCAGCTATTATTTCCTTGAATAGGCTCTCTGTTCCTCTTTCCCTCTCCTCTCCCTCAGGAATACCTATAATTCTTATGTTACATTTTCTAATAGAGTCCGATATTTCTCGGAGTCTTTCTTCATTTCTTTTTAGTCTTAGTTCTCTCTCTTCTTCCATCTGGAGTATATCTGTATTCGTATCCTCTAAAGTACTAATTCTTTCCTCCATATTGTCAGCTCTGTTCTTTAAAGATTCCAGATTCTCCTTTATCTCCTCCATTGTGTTCTTCATCTCCATCAGCCCTGATAGGTTTTTCTTTATGATTTCAATCTCTTTTGTGAAGAAACTCCTAATCTCATTTAATTGTTTGTCTGTGTTGTCTCGTATTTCGTTGAGTGTTTTTATGATAGCTATTTTGAAATCTCTGTCATTTAGTTTATGGATTTCTGTGTCTTCGGGGTTGATTTCTGGGTGCTTGTCATTTTGTTTCTGGTCTGGTGATTTCATATATTTTTGCATTGTGGTTCCTGTGTTGGTTTTGATTTTCCTCATCCTGGAAGTCTCTGGTTGCAATTTCCACCTGCCGCCACTGTCTGGTGGTAAAGGGCTGTGTAGTCTAAGCCCCCTGCACTCTGCCCCAGTTTTTCTGCTGCGATCCGCAGTTTTGTTTTGTTTTGTTTTGTGTCTTTTCCCCACTGCGATCCACGGGTCCAGTCCAGTTTATTCAGGTCTGCCTCGGACCGCTAGATCTGGTCGAGCTGCAGACTCCGGGTTGCGGGGAGGGGGGAGCTCTCTCTTTTGCCCTCTGGGTCCCTGACGTGGGAGGCTTCTCGTTTGCCCCTCTTCATCCGCTCTCTGGGTTGCTCAGATGTTGATGGTAGCCCTGTGGCTCCTCTGAGCCCTCTGTGCGGGAGTTTCCCACTGGCTGAGAGAGCCCGAAGAGCTACAGTTTCCCGCCGAGGGCCGCCCCTCCCCCCTCTCTGGGAGCCGCGCGGACCGGATCGCTGATCTGATGGGGAGGGAGCGGAGTTCTCCTTACCTCTCCCCACTTCCTCCGGGGGCCCAGCACGTTCCGCTCTCAGATGTGCGGCAGTGTGGATACCTCCGCTGCAGCTTTTCACTGTCTGGGATTCCGTTGTTGGTCTGTGGCTGTTACTTTTGTTGTATTTTGTGGGGGAAGAATTCACGGGAAAGCTCACTCCGCCATGATGCTGACGTCACTCCCTATATATATATTTTTAATCATTTATTAGAAAGCTGACTGGAGAGTGCTGGTCTCTATCTGTCCCTCTTCCCCTCTCTAAGTCTCTGCTATGGGCTCTTTTCCAATCTGTGTCTTGCTTTTACTAACCCTCTCCTTTTCAACAGGTCGGGCACAGACCAAACACCCCCTTATGCCAGTTTACCAAGCCCTAGCCACACTAACTAATCAATCTGACTGTTGGTTATGTCAACAGCTAGATAGTGCAAAAGAACCTGAACTAGTCTTTGTTCCTGCTGATATGAACACCTGGTGGACTAAGTATGGAAAATGGATGAATAACAGAGTATGGTATCCGCAACAAGGGAAACTTCACTCTGCTTCGTCTCCTGGTGAGTCACTTGGGCCCCAGAAAGACTACTTAAAAAGTCAAAGACTGTCCCTTGCCCAAGTACAAGCAATAAGTGAAAGTTTTTCCCTCTGCATTGAAAGTAAACATGGCACTGGACCTTTCCTGGGTGACATACCGAGACAATATTGCAATCAAACTCTGTGGTTTGATTCCGCAGGTGGCATCTTCAGAACTCTCAAGGGAATTGTAAGTGACTCTATCACTACTCCCTCTGGCACAAACATTTGCCAAATCACCAAGTGCTCTGGATGGCTTATGAGCCACCCGTGTGCAACTTGGGGTATCGCAGCTATCCGCATGGTTAAGCTGCCCAATGCCACAGACTATATATGGGTGGATCAAAGATCTGGACTCACCTGGTCAGGTGACAAGACCAGGCTTTATAGCTGCCAAAATCAGACTGCAGGCCTCCTCTACCAGCTATTCTGCAATCTGTTCTGTTCTCGCAGACTGACAGGAGCTCATGGGAAATGGAGATGTTTAGGTAGTAACAGTGCAAGTGGCACAGATCATGAAATAGTCCAGATCCTGGGAACTACAGACTCAATTCTAACTTTGTCTTTAAACTACACTGGTCTTTTCATTTTATGCGGCAACAAAGTGTATAAAGGATTCCCATCTAATTGGTCAGGACGATGCGGACTTGGATACCTGGCTCCTTCTGTCACCAAACACTCCACCTTAAATGTGAGCCAAATTACAAACCTGGGTTCGTTTGTTCATAAGATTGTGCCACATAAACGTGCCAGTTGAGAAATCGTGGAAAATCCACTTGTATATCGCAACTCCAAGTTCTTTTCAGCCTTGAGAGTCCTATTCCCCAGCTTTGGAGACTGTGAGTTGGAAAAGGCAACCTTAAATCTCTCTATGGTAATGGAGCAAGAGTTCAACACCACCATGCAAACCTTGAACATACTCCAGTCAGGTATTAACAGCCTAGAATCTGTGGTGCCCCAAAATTGACGTGCTCTGGATGTACTCACTGCCCAGCAAGGAGGAGCATGTGCAATCATTGGAGAAAAATGTTGCTTTTATGTGAATCAAACAGGTCAAGTAATATCTAACTTAAATCTATTAAAAGAGAAGATTGACATTTTTCATCAGATAAACGAAGCTCACACATTTTATTGGACTGACTTATTTCCAGGATTGGGGGACTGGTTTAATGGGGTGTGGGGAAATGTGCTCCAATTTGTTCTTTTCTGCTTGTTCATCCTCATCCTAATCTGCGTTCTTTTCTCTCTTTGCAGACTTCTTATCACTGAGATACTAAAACGATTTCTCTCTCCACAGTTACCAGCTCAGCTTTTAATATGTGAAACTTCTAGGGAAGTTTCAGAGGAGGGAACTGATGGTGCTCAGGGCAAGCTACCCCAGGAAGCACCGCTCTGGTATACGGATTATTTCCAGCTGAAGACAATAAGGACTCAGAGAACTC